>NW_006293957.1:2560887-2568870 GCF_000327345.1 Myotis davidii
TTGCTAATTGGTCTAATTTTTTAAAAAAAGAAGAGGATTAATTCAGTGAACCAAACTGAATTTTTTAATACAAAAGAGTTTAAATTTAAATAATATCTTTTAATAATTATTAAAAGTATATAATCTTTAAATATATATTTGATCGTCTTTCCAAGTTAAATTTCAAAGCTATAACTGAGGGGGTGATTTTTGGAAAACTCTAAGGGCCCGAAGTAATTCAAAGAATTTGTTCTCTCTTCTTAAAGGAATATATTTAAATTTAGCCAGTCTAATATACTTGAAATCACTTGGAAAGCTTTAATCAAATAAAAATTAATAACTATGTTACTTATATACATATACTTTAAATGTTATGAAGGTTTTGGCCTCTAAGGAGGGCAAAATAAAGTAACAATATATTTCTTAAATACAGCCAAATTTTTAAGCGACGAAATTTTAAAAGACAAAAAGCCTCTAAGGGCCTGCATTTTTAAATAGGATGGAGGTGAGGCAGCCTTTGTGCCTTGTGAACCAGACATATAATTTTTCTAAATTTACTTGCTTTGCCTTTTTAAATAAAGGTACCTATTTTAATTACTTTATAAGTTAGCTTTCTAAATTATAATCAAGGTTTCATATAATCTCAGCTAAATGAAAAGCCAAAATTTTTATAAACAATTAAATTATAATAAATCCCTCTGAAAGTTACTGGGACTACCCATGATCCCTCTGTACATGCAAATAAGCCAAAGGGGATACTCTTTAAAAATATAATTCTAAACTTAATAAAAAGGAGAAACTTAAAAATTTTGAAATCACTTCCGCCAATATTTACAGGGTAAACTAAAGATTGTTATTAAAATACTAAATCTGATCCTTACTAGTAGGCACTATCACCCAGCATCAAAAAAGCAACTATGGCCGAGACCGGTTTGGCTCAGTGGATAGAGCGGCGGCCTGCGGACTGAAGGGTCCCGGGTTTGATTCCAGTCTGGGGCATGTACTTGGGTTGCGGGCACATCCCCGGTGGGAGATGTGCAGGAGGCAGCTGATCGATGTTTCTCTCTCATCGAAGTTTCTAGCTCTCTATCTCTCTCCTTTCCTCTCTGTAAAAAATCAATAAAATATATTTAAAAAAAAAAAAAAAAAAGCAACTATGTTTGTTACATTTGTTGCTTGGTGTAAAAAAGAAAAATACAAGTGTGTGTGTTTTTTTTAAATGACACTCTCTAAATGTGTCCTAATAATTGCTCTGGAAGGAAATAAAAAGAGGTTTCCTTCAAACATCTGGAAAACTGTAATGAAAAGTCAACATGTTAGGCCTCAAGAAGTAAATAATTTGTGTTTCTGCCTCCCTGACAAAGCTTATGTGAAGTTACTCAAAGACGAATAGCAGAAATTTAATCAATGTCATTTACTGTCTATAACCTAGGACAAGGAAAATTAAAAAATAAACCTTATTTCAGATTGATTTTAATTTGCTAATTAAAATAAATGAATATTCATAAACTTTATTGTACTGGGCAGGAAACTGTTCCTGAAGCATTAACTAATTTTTTACTAATGGTTTATCTCATAGTTCAAAAACTGCTTAACATGTAATGAATCCAAAGCAGTCATATTTCTACACAGAAAATTAAAATTAAAAAGTTATCAAGACTGCATTGCAAAATTTCCAAAAGCCTCTTAATATTATTTAAATAAAATAAAAAAAAGAAGGGGGATAGTGGAATAATCCCCTGTGAGTAAATTACATCAAGAAAATTTTTTACTTTAAAAATTATTTTTCACTTGCAATGCTAAAGACAAGACACCCATGAAAACACACATGGCATCAAAATAAACCAAAGGAAAATGGTTTGGGCACAATGAAAAGCAAGGATCCCAAGTCTAGTTGATAGAAAAGATTCCTTTATTAACCTTTTGTCGAGAATATGTTTGTATACTTTCAGAAAACTCCTCCAAGCCCGTGTGGATTCCTTAACTGCCCTCCCCTGCCGGCCTGATCTCGCACCCATCTGCCCTCCTCTGCTGGCCAATTTGGTTCTGATTGGTTGGTTTCTATGCTAGTCAGCATCAAAAGCTCCGCCTCTTTATGCAGCCATTTGCTCCTCACAGTTGACCCAGATTTGGTTCTGATTGGTCAGTTTCTATGCCAGTCAGTGTCAAAAGCTCCACCTCCCAGCAGCCATTGGCTCCTCACACTTCACTCAGATTTGGTTCTGTTTGGTCAGTTTCTATGCTAGTCAGCGTCTCTGGGCCTATCAATGGGACCAGATCAGAAAGGCGGGCTGATCAGCAGCAGCCCTGGTGGAGGCCTGGAGAGAAATGGAGGCATGGCTGCTAGCCAGGCTGGGAAAGAAAGAGAGAGGCAAGTGCTGATCAAAAGCTGCCACAGAGGCAACAGATCAGACCCTGCTTCTCTCTTTAGGCCTATCTCTGGCCTTGATTCGCAGCTCCCTCAGCAGTCAGTGCTGGGGCACCATGCCTGGAGCGGCAACCCAGCAATGACTACAGGACTGACTTCCAGTTGGTGGAGCCTCGGTCATTACTGGTTGTTATGACACAGGGTTTTTATAATTTAGGATCATTACATAGTGTGTTTGAAAGGAGCCACATGCTAACCTGACAAGCTCAGGGGAGGCCTGCATGGTGGTCTTGCAAACTCAGAGACCTAAAGTAACCACAAAGGATGGTCTGAAATTAAACTTTAACTAAAAGCAGTTATGGTGGGTAGTTACATCCTAGGCCGATATCTTCACTGACAAGGTCAACCTTTACCTTAACTGAGCCTATCTGTCTTTTTGCACCTATGATAACATACCCTTTCAAATGTCTGGGTAACTTGTAACTTCCTTTTTTCTGGACTCCTTGGGGCACAACCTAATGGGCTAGGCACCAGGACAGATACCACAAATTCCTTCATTATCATGTTAATTATTCCTGCACCCACCTAAGTATGTGTCTACCATTTTACTTTTTATCCAATCCCAGGGGTTTCCCCACTTTGCTTTCTCCCACCTCTCTAGTCTATCACCAATGGATTTCATGTAACCCACCTTTTCTTTGATTGCAATGTATAAATACAGATGTAACCCGCCATTCTCCAGAGCATTATCTCAATTCATTGAGGTTCTGCTTCACAGCATATGTCGACAGTTTGCCTCAAATAAACTCCCAAAAATTCTTTACAGGTTTCAAAGGTTTTTTATGTTAACAACAGAAAGTTTCAGAAATTTTATCAATCACATGGAAAGAAGCTCTTTTGTAAAATAGGGGCAGGGGAAGAAGCACATTACATATGCACAATATGACCCCATCTTTAATGCTGAAAAACACATTTAAATATCTGAATGATGATAAACCAAAGAAATGTTTATAATTTTCCATATTGTGAGATAATACGTGCTTATGCTCTTTATATCCTTTTTTATTTTTCTGTAATAAGGAAAAAGTGCTGTTATAATAAGCAAAACTTCATGTTAGAAAAAGTCTACCTATGTTAGCATCAGCAAGGAAGCTCAAACCATGCAGACCTGCTTTTGTGGACCCCTCAGCCCAGCCATCCCCTAACCACAATAAAAACTAGAGCTAACTGCCCCTCCTGCCTTCACACAAGTCAGTCTAGACTGGTTGGGTGTCTGCTATGCTCTCCCCAGAAAAATCTCATTATCTGAGTAAGAAATCTTCACACCCTCTTAGCATGTGTGGCACCACTGGTCTTGACATCCAAACAAATTTTGGGGGAGGGGAGTTAACCCTGTTCTTCATGAGGCAACCAAAGATACACTTTCAATAATTCAACACAGATAAAAAACAATACAGATAAGGTACAATTCTCGGCACATAAAGACAATCCCTATCTTTGTCAAGAGTTTAACTGAACTACTCTATGATATTGCTGTCTTGGCATCCATTCAGTGTGGCCAAGCAGCCTGCAGGAGCCTTGAACTCAATCTAGTCCCTTCCCTGAGTTCATGCCCCAGATAACAGCCTTGAAGTCACAAATGACATCCCCAGCAGCCCTTGTGAGCAAGTTTCCCACCTCCCAAGGCCTTCCCCTTGTGCACCCCTTGAATAAGACTCCCATGGAACTTACCAAAACCTTGCTCTTTTTGGTTTGAATTGACCCACCCAGCCTTAGCCCCCAAAACACTTCAGCCACAGACCCTAATAAAGGCATGTGCCCCAGGTCCTGCCATTCTCTCTGTATGAACCTGTAAAGGCCTTTGAGGCAGGCTGTGTATTTCTTCCAGGACCATAATAAACTCCTCTCTGTCACTTTTCCTTGTGGTCTATTGTTGAATTGGGGCTCACCTCCAAGACCCCAGAGCTCCATTTAACAAATGTTAATTTAACCAAGTCACCACCACCCTCCAGGCTGTCTCCCCTCAGGCATTCCTTTATAGCATGGTAACTGCCCCCTACCAGGAGAGCATATCAGATGGATATCTAAGTTTGGCAAGTCAGAGACAACCTAAAACAAAGCCAAAGTCAGAGACAATCAAAAGAAAAGGCAAATGTGGCCTCTAGAACATAAAACAGGATAATTCTGCATTAGCAGGATGGTAAGGGCAAGGAAGCAAAAATCATAACCTATTCCATGTGCTAGCAAAATATTTTTAAAGGACAGGCCTACAGACAAATTTGAGTATGTTATATAGGTACTTATATAATGACTGGAGGCCCAGTATGCAAAATTTGTGCAGGATTGGGGGGAGGGAGGGCAGGAGCAGGAGTCCCTCAGCCTGGCCTGTGCCCTCTTGCAGTCCAGGACCCCTCGCACCTTACCGCCCGCCTACTCACTGTTCCTTACTGCTCAGCTTGCTGTTCCTTAGCACTGCTGCGGAGGAGGGAGAGGCTCCCGCCACCACCACTGCACTCGCCAGCCATGAGCCTGGTTTCTGGCTGAGCAGCTCTACCCCTATGGGAGCACACTGACCACCAGGGGGCAGCTCCTGCATTGAGCGTCTATCCCCTGGTGGTCAGTGCGCACCATAGCGACCAGTCGTTCTGCAGTTCGGTCGATTTGCTTATTAGGGTTTTATTAAATAGGATATAAAGTGTAATCACTTAAAATGTAGAAAAACATGGTTGGTAGGCTGTAAAATAAACAGATGGTTGGGCAACTTTGGCTTACAGGACAAAGTTTGCTGACCTGCTCTATTCAAATAACTGCAGTAGCTCACTAACACTTATTATGCACTGAATGTTTGCCCCTCTCCATGCCAAATTAGCATGTTGAAGGAGGATAGGTTTAAATAAGATCATGATGGTAAGGATCCCATGATGGGATTAGTGTCCTTATAAGAAGAGAAAGAGACCAAAGTACACACTGTCTTTCTCCCTCACAGGAGGATATAATGAGAAGGCAGCTATCTGCAAGCCAGGCATACGGCCCTTACTAGGAACTGAATCTGCCACAACTTGATCTTGGACTTCAAGCCTGAACTGTGAGAAATAAGTCTATTGTTTAAGCCACTCAGTTTACGGTATTTTGGTATAGTGCCCAAGCTGACTGAGACAACCACAGCATGTGTAGAACAACACAGAAATGAGCGAAGGCTTTTCTATATGTCCAAGAAATAACCCAAAAAGGAAAGTAAGGAAATTATTCTATTTACAATAGTATCAAAAAGAATAAAATACAGTTCGCCCCTGAATAAAGCAGGCTCAAACTGTGTGAATCCAGTTATATATATATTTTTAAAATCTGCATTTAATACATTTAGACAATGGAATACTACTTGGCTGCAAAAAAGAAGGAACTCTTACCTTTTGTGACAGCATGGATGGATCTGGAGAGTATTATGCTAAGCAAAATAAGCCAGTCAGAGAAAGACAAATATCACATCATCTCCACTTATCTGTGGAATCCAATGAACAAAAAAAACCTGACAAACAAAATAGGACCAGAAACATGGATACATGGAACAGACTGACAGATCTCAGGGAGAGGAAGGGGGTTGCTGGAAGAAACTAATCAAAGAATATATGCATAGCCCATGGACACAGACAATAATGTGGTGACGGATTGGGTGGAAGGGGGCAAAGGGAGGTAAAATGGGGGACATCTGTAATAGTATCTACAATTGAAAAAAAAATAAAGCTTAAAAAAAATCTGTGTTTACGTGGGCCCGCGCATTTCACACCTACGTTGTGCAGAGTGGACTGTATTTTCAACGTGCAGTTGGGAATCTGTGTATGCAAAAGGCTGACTTCAGTTCCATGTGAATTGTGACTGTGAGCATGGTCAGTGCCCTAACCCCCATGTTGTTCAAGGGTCAACTGTACCTAGAATAAATTTAACCAAAAAAGTATATACTGAAAACTATGAAACATTGTTGAGAAAAACTAACGAAGACCTAAATAAATGGAAAGACATTTTTGTTCATAGATTGGAAAAATTAATAATGTTAACACATCTACTACACAATGTAATCTATATTTTCAATGCAGTCTTTTTCACAATGCGAATGGCCTTTCTTGCAGAAATGGAAAAGCTGATCCTAAAATTTACATTGGAAGTGTTAGAGAACACAACTACCAAAAACAGTATTGAAAAAGAACAAGAAATTTGGAGGAATTCATTTCTTGATTTCAAAATTTACCCTTGTGGCAAGTAATCAAAACCATTGATTACAGATTACTAGAACAATCAAAAGAGTGTGTTACTGGTAAAAGGACAGACATACCAATCAATAGACCACAATTGAGAGAACAGAAATAAACATATACATCTATGGCCAACTGATTTTTGACAAGGATACCAATATCTATATATATAAAATCTCTATATATAAAAGCCTAAATAACTGGTTGACTAGATGACCGGATGACGGGATAACTGGCCAGTAGCTATGATGCGCACTGAACACCAGGGGGCAGACGCTCAACGCAGGAGCTGTTCCCTGGTGGTCAGTGTGCTCCCACAGCGGGAGTGCCGCTCAGCTGACTGAGGGGTGCCAGATACAGGGCTCACAGCTGGCCGCCACAGCCTGGAGACCACAGCGAAGCGGCAGCAAGCCTACCAAGCAGTGGTGGCGGCAGCAGGCACAGCAGGGCCAGGATGAGCAGGAGCAGCAGGCAGGAGCAGCAGGCAGCATTGGACTGCTGGTTTCAGCCCAATCCCCGCAGGCTCCACCAAGGGAGCCCATCAGTGCACAAATCCATGCACTGGGCCTCTAGTCATTCAATAAAGACAGAACTGTCCCTTCAACAAACAGTGCTGAGAGTTGGATATCCACATGTAAAAGAATGAGGTTGGACCATTACTTCACACCATATATAAAAACTAACACAAAATGGATCAATGACCTAAATATAAGAACCATGCATAGAGGTAAACCTTCATAACTAGATTTAGAGATGAATTCTTAGATATGGCATCAAGAGCACAAGCAATGAAACAAAAGTAAGTCAAACTCGATCAAAATTAAAAACGTTTGTACATTAAAGGACATTACCAATGAAGTGAAAAGACAACCACAGAATGGGAGAAAATATTTGCATAACATCTTTATCTGATAAAAGTCTATTATCTGAATATATAAAATCACAAACAACCAAATTTTAAAATAAAGGGCAAAGGACTTGAGTAGACATTTCTCTGAAAAAGATATATAATTAATCAATAAGCACATGAAAATATGCTCAAGGTCATTATTCATTTGGGAAATATAAGTCAAAACTACAATAAAATACCACTTAACATCCAGTAGGATGGCTATAATTTAAAAAGCAAAACATAAGCCAGAAAAAAAACAAGTGTTGTCAAAGATGTAAAGAAATGGAAGCCATATATACACACACACATACATACTAGAGGCCTGGTGCACAAAAATTTGTGCACTTTGGCAGGGGGCAGGGGGATCCCTCAGCCCAGCCTCAGTCTGGGACCCCTTAAGGGATGTCCACTTGCTGGCTTAGGCCCGCTCCCCAAGGGATTGGGCCTAAACTGGCAGTCAGACACCTTCTGGCAGCCCAGCAGCCCTCGGGGGATGT
>NW_006293957.1:2568939-2575537 GCF_000327345.1 Myotis davidii
CTGGGGTGCCTGGCCAACCTGGGTGAGGGTCTGATGGCTGTTTGCAGGCTGGCCACAGCCCCCAGCCACCCAAGCTCCCAGTGGAGGCTGGCTGGAAGCAGGAATCTGGGATTTATTTATCTTCTATAATTGAAACTTTATTGCATTTAGCGGAGGCCACAGCCGGCCATGGCAGGCAAAAAGCTTGTCTTCCTCCATCACCGGGCAACCAAGCCTCCTGCTTGCTCCAGCTCCGTAGCTGCCGGCCACCATTGTGGTTGGGTTAATTTGAATATAGTCGCTCTGATTGGCTGGTGGGCGTGGCTTGGGGCATAGCAGAAGTGTGGTCAATTTGCATGTTTCTCTTTTATTAGATTAGATTGCGGGTGGAAATGTAAAATAATTCAGCTGCTGTAGAAAACAGTCTGGCAGTTCCTCAGAAAGTTAAACACAGAATTACTACCTACCCCTGCAATGTCACTCCTATATACACCTCAAACATTTAAAGCAGGTACTCAAACAAATACATGTATACACATGTTCACAGCAGCTCTATTCACAATAGCCAAAAGGTAGAAACAACCCATATTCCAATCAATGGATGAATGGAATATACATATGATGGGATGCTATTCAGCTTTTAAAAGTAATGGACTACCTACTGATACATGCTATAATATGGATAAACCTAAAAAATATTATAAGTAAAATATTATAAGTATAAGAGGTCAGGGAAAGGGAAAGGGAAAGGGATAGGGACAGGGACAGGGACAGGGAAAGGGACAGGGACAGGGACAGGGACAGGGACAGGGAAAGGGAAAGGGAAAGAAAAAGAAGGGAGAGGGAGAGGGTCAGAACTTAGCAACCATTTCTGTACAGGAGCCTCTCATGCAATCTGACCTTTAGGGAGAAACCACTGCTGAACTGCCTGCCCTTGCACTGACCTGGCTGGCTGCTCCATTCCTGCATCTGAGCCCTCATAAAGGATTCCTGGAATCCTATTTCAATCAATAGGACTAAACCTTTCCCGTCCAATCGGAGCTGTGCAGCTCTGACCAATCAGAGTGGACCTATTCTGCTGGGGGCTAACTGGGCTAAAAAAAAAAAAAGAAGAAGAAGAAGAGAGAGGGGAGGTGGGGAGGGGAAGGGAGGGAGAGAGAGGGAGAAAGGGAGGGAGGAAGGAAAAGAAAGAAGAGAGAAGGGAAGGGAAGGGAAGAGGGAAGAGGGAAGAGGGAAGAGGGAAGGGTAGCGAAGTTATGGTTAATTACCATGTTTATTATTAGATAGGATAGTTAAAGTTATTCATCTGAAATCTATAAAGACTAAAGTAAAAGTTAAAATGGTTTTAAAACAATGTAAGTTGTTTTATCTTAGAGTTTTATAGGTTGGAATTCAGATTCAGGTCTTAGTGGGCTAAGGTCAGGGTGTTAGCAGGTCTGTATTTTCTGTGAATGGTCCTTACCTTTACCAAATTCTAGCATCTGCCTTTGAATCATTGAGCCAATACCTTTTGGCTATTGTGAATAGAGCTGCTGTGAACATGTATATACATGTACTTGTTTGAGTACCTGCTTTAAATTTTTGAGGTGTGTATTGGAGTGAAATTCCCTTTCCCTTCCCCTCTTCCCTCTTCCCTCTTCCCTCTTCCCCAGTGGGGACCCCCACCCTGAAGGGCGTGTGACCAGCTCCAATGAGGGACCAGAGGCGGGGACTTCTATCTACATAAACCAGCTTCCCTCTGGCTGGAGAGCACACTTTTCCCCACAGCCTGGCTACTGCTCTCCCTCTGCTGGAGCTGAAACAATGAAGTCCCCCTGAGTGGGTTGGACGGTCCTGGAGCAGAGATGCCCAGCTGAAGAGGGCCTGGTCCTGCAGCCTGCAGCCCCAGCTGGGGCACTGTCCAGCTGCGCTCACAGCCTGGCTGCATTACAGTCAAAGTGTTGGCGCTGAATAGTCTCCTTCTTCACCACCCCACATTGGGGGTTCCTGTTGGCATTTGAATTGACGCCAAGGACCATGGGTTGACACCCTGAAACCTGTGAATGTCAGGGTCCATGGCAAAAGAAGAATTAAGGTTACAGATGGAATTATAGTTCCCAGTCAGCTGACCTAAAAATAGGATATCATCCTAGATTATAGGATGGGTCCAATGTAATCACTCTTCAGAGTAGAAGAGTGGGGGGCGGGAGAGAGAGAGAGAGAGAGAGAGAGAGCAGAGAAGCAGAGGAAGAATGGTCAAGGAGATGCAGTGGTGCTTGCTTTAAAGATGAAAGGGGCAGGGGAATGATTCAAAGGCAGATGCTAGAATTTGGTGAAGGTAAGGCCCATTCACAGAAAATGCAGACCTGCTGACACCCTGACCTTAGCCCACTGAGACCTGAATCTGAATTCCAACCTATAAAACTCTAAGATAAAACAACTTACATTGTTTTAAAACCATTTTAACTTTTACTTTAGTCTTTATAAATTTCAGATGAATAACTTTAACTATCCTATCTAATAATAGAGAAACATGGTAATTAACCATAACTTCGCTACCCTTGCCATTGGCTAATCAGCGAGATATGCAAATTAACTGCCAACCAAGATGGCGGCCAGCAGCCAGGCACTTGAAGCGAACAGGAGGCTTGCTTACTCCAGTGATGGAGGAAGCCAAGGTTCCCCGCCTGCCGCTGCCGGCCTCTGTGCAACATTCTAAGAAACAATGTTGCAATTATAGAAACTAAACAAACCCCAGAAACCTGCTTTCAGCTGGCAGAACTGGAGCTGCAACAGTGTTTCAATTATAGAACCCAAACTAACCCAGATACCTGCTTTCAGCAGCCGAGGTCTCAGAGCTGAAGCCGAGCCTCAGAGCTAAAGCCGGCTCTCCATTCCAATGACAGCCATAGAAGGTAAATAAATCCCAGAATAAAAAAAAGAGAAAAAAGGAGAGGTTGGGAGCTTCAGTCATCCGCCAGCCTGAAAATGGCCCTCAGCCCCTCACCCAGACTGGCCAGGCCCCCCAGTGGGAACCCCCACCCTGAAGGGGGTGTGACCAGGTGCAAACAGCCATCATCCCCTCATCCAGGCTGGCCAGGCGCCCCAGTGGGGACCCCCACACTGATCCAGGACACCCTTCAGGGCAAACCAGCCAGCCCCCACCCGTGCACCAGGCCTCTATCCTATATAGTAAAAGGGTAATATGCAAACTGCCCCAACAGCAGAACGACTGAGAATGACTGGTCACTATGACACACACTGACCACCAGGGGGCAGACGCTCGATGCAGGAGCTGCCCTCTGGTGGTCAGGGTGCTCTCACATGGGAGGAGCTCTGCTCAGCCACAAGCCAGGCTGATGGCTGCCAGTAGAGCAGTGGTGGTGGGGGCCTCGCCTGCCTCTTCAGCAGCACTAAGGATGTCCGGCTGCAGTTTAGGCCTGGTCCCCGCTGGCAAGTGGACATTCCCCGAGGGTTGCCGGGCTGCCAGAGGGATGTCTGATTGCCATCTTCGGCCCAATCCCTCGGGGAGCAGGCCTAATCCAGCAGGTGGCCATCCCCTGAGGGGTCCCAGACTGCGAGAGGGCACAGGCCAGGCTGAGGGACCCCCCCAGTGCAAATTTTTGTGCACTGGGCCTCTAGTATAGATTTTAATGGTGGGTAGCATATTTTAAATAACAGGTGTGTTTTTCAAGAGTTCAGCTAAGCTATGCCCTGGCATTGCTGCCTTGGCATCCATTTTGTTTGGCTGGCAGCCTGCAAAGACCTGAAATTGACATTAAAACCCTAGGAAACAGCCTGTGGTGACAAATAAATGTAAGTTCCCTGACTCCCAGCACCTTCCCCGTCTGAGACCCTTGATAAAACCACCTAAGCAACTGATCAAAGCCCTGCTCCTGGGTAAACTGACCATCCAACGTTGGCCCTGAACCTCAAAGCACTCTCAGAAAGGTGTGTGCCCAGGCCTGCTCACTCCCTGCCTGCTCCTGCCTTGGCCTTCCAAGTGGCCCTGTCCTCAAGGTGTGTGGTGTATTTCTTCCAGGACCTGTAAATAGTAAACCTCTATCTTAATTTCTCTCGTGGTCTTTTGGCTCACCATCCCGCACACTAGGGCTCTACTCAACAAATGTTGATTAAAATGATGTTTACTAAATCGAAATGCCAAGTACAGTAATGATTTAGTGTAGTCCTCTTGTGGGATGATAAGAAAATGAATGTATTTAATTGCCCTTATTCCTTCGCTAGCCTGATTTCCTTCTTTTAGATTCAAGTTTCTAAATTTATAACCAGTCAAGTTATAGTGCATTTAGCTGAACATCAGGAGTTATTACAAATTATATCAAATGGAGTTTCAGAAATATTTTTAAAGCATTTTTTTTCATTACACTGTATACATTCACATCTTAAGTGTAATGTACATTTGGGATGGGGAGGTAGTAGTAATAAAAACATTACAGGATGAAATTTAAGAACATGTTATAGTGACCTCATAGATTTATTAATTATAGCAATTACAATTTGCTAGTAAGTTTTGGATAAGATTGGAAGGTGACTTGAAATGTTCTAGGTAAATACAATATCAGGAGTAACGACACAAAATTGTAATAGTGAGTAGCATTTTCATATGCAGAAGTTTCTAAACAATTGAATAGGAGCTAATATGAACACAGGATAAGGTGATAAACTTCCTTTTATTTAAATTACAAAAATAATATTCACTAGGATAGTCACTGCAATTTATAATTGTACAATATTGGAAATAAGCTTAGCATCCATTGTTAGAAGAGTAACTGAATAAACGCTGTATACCTACAGAATGAAGTAGTGCACAGTGGTAAAAAGAAACAAACAAGGAATTGCTCTGTAAGTAATATGAAGTAAATCAATGATTTAAATGAACCATGCTATAGAGGGGAGAACCTCAAAATGAAAAATAAGCAGTAACAAATGAACCTAACAGGATTACAAATGAATAACACAACCACTGGGATGAGAACTAACCTAAGTAAACATAATTTGTCTATTCAGCTTGAGATGCAAGATTTTTCTTCCTTTCCAATTTCTTAATTCGCTAGCCTTGTCTTCCAACTGTCTTCATCTCCCACTCCATACCCTTAGCAGTCCTAATAGTCCTCTAGCACATCATGATTTTTGTGATACCTCCATGCCACTGTTCCTTATGCTTAAAATGCTCACCTTCTCTTTTCCTTGGCCAGTTGGCCAACTTTTCATTCATTCTTTGGAATTCAACTCAGATGTCACTTCCTCGCTGAAACCTTCTGAACACACACAATTAAACCTCCATTCTGCATTATTTCAGAACCACATGCACACTAATCACAGGATGCATGATATAAAACTACACACACACACACACACACACACACACACACACACACTATACACTGAATTCATTAAGGACAAAGACAGCCTCATCCACATCCAGTATTTTCACCACTTAACAGTATGCATGGCACCTAGTCGAAGCTCAATAATTACTGAATTAAAGTTCATATTGTAACAGACTTAATCTATAAGAAACAATACAGAGTGAAGAAAAGGGTCACGACAACTACATTTGATAAACTTTTTTTCAAACATAAAAGTTATATTAATTAAGAAGCTATGCCAATAATTAAATGCATATGGGGGATTCATTAGTTTGGAGGAAAAATATGACTTAAGAAACATTTATTTCCTCATCTCATTCTGCCCCTTATCTGTAAAATAATTAAATTGGATTAAATCCCTTCTCTGCTATTCTGTATCAGAGCATAGCTTTTTGAAAGTATCAATATCAGTTTGAGATTTTAATTTACCTACATTATGATGGTCTCAACTTTCTGTAAGCTGTCCCTCGACTATCATATCTATGCTAACATCACATTTTTAGTTACTTGTACCTTGCTATTATGACACGTGGTACCTTTGACACTTTCTTTGTAAATAGTCTATGTCACAATGTGTATGAGAAAAAAAATTGAACAGTAGTAAATAGTACCTTTAGTTTATGTGTTTCTATTTATTTTGAACAAAATGGCACCCATTTCAATAAGTATGTATATATTGCATCCGTACTTAGTGCCAGAAACCTAAAAGAGATAATGAAATATCAACTATATTCATGACATGTAGTAGGAACTGGAGATTAAAAGCAACTAGATAAATATAAAATGAGAATAGATCATGTGAAACTAGCCAAAAAAGGAGTTTAGATTTAATATTACAAGGAATGGGAAAAATAAGTAAAACTGGCAATTTAGGATGATTTGGGCAGAATAAATGGAAACAATACTAGTGTTAACTTCTAAAAGTGAAGGGGGGGGGGGGGAACCAAGATGGCGTTATAGGTAAACACCGGAGATTGCTGCCTTGCACAACCACTTCAAAAAAAACCCTAAAATACGGAACGGACATCACCCAGAACCACAGGAAGTCAGGCTGAGGGGAAATTCTACAACTAGAAGGAAAGAGAAAAGCACACCGAGACTCAGAGGAGGCGCAGTGCGTAAGTAAAATACAAAGGTGCGGAGATGCGTGCAGAGTGGGCTGGTGGCTGAGGGCGCGGTTGTCTGTTTCAATCGGGAGGGAGTCTCAGGCTCTGAGCTCCAGTTCCAGGCGAGTCTCTGGGGATGACTTG
>NW_006293957.1:2576324-2578593 GCF_000327345.1 Myotis davidii
TCAAAGTGATAAATACCAAGCACCTACAACCAAGATTACTTTATCCAGCAAAGCTATCATTCAGAACTGAAGGTCAGATAAAGAGCTTCACAGAGAAGGAAAAGCTAAAGGAGTTCATCACCACCAAACCAATATTATATGAAATGCTGAAAGGTATCCTTTAAGAAGAGGAAGAAGAAAAAGGTAAAGATACTAATTATGAACAACAAATATGCATCTATCAACAAGTGAATCTAAGAATCAAGTGAACAAATAATCTGATGAACAGAATGAACTGGTGATTACAGTAGAATCAAGGACATAGAAAGGGAATGGACTGACTATTCTTGGGGCGGAAAGGGTGTGGGAGATGCGGGAAGAGACTGGACAAAAATTGTGCACCTATGGATGAGGACAGTGGGTGGGGAGTGAGGGCGGAGGGTGGGGTGGGAACTGGAAGGAGGGGAGTTATGGGGGGGGGAAGAGGAACAAATGTAATAATCTGAACAATAAAGATTTAATTTAAAAAAATAAATAAAAAAAATAAAAATGAGGGGGTAACTTTTTTCCCCTACACTAAATAACAGAATTTTGTCAATTGAACCCTCTTAGCCCATTTTCAAAACTGCCCAACCCTCTAGATCTCCACTAAGCCACCACCTTAGTCCAAGCCACAACTCTCACTGGACCAGTAGGTTCCAGCAGCCTGTTCAGTTCCCTTCTAATTCAATTTTCATACAGAGCATTTTTTAAATATAAATTAAGTTATGTACCTTTCCAGCTTAAAATCCTTCAACAGCTTCCCTTCAATTTTTGGATAAATATCAAAATCCTTTGAGCTGAGCTCTAAATTTAAGTCATATTTTCCCCCAAACTAATGAATCCCACATATGCATTTAATTATTCCACAGCTTCTTTTTGCTCTTCACTAGCAGCTTCCTCTCCTGCCACTCCTCCCTCTGTGTGAACACTCAGTCTAGACTAGTCTTCTCAGAGTTCCTCAAACACCCCATGATCTTAAGGTCTTTCCACATGCAACTTACTAAAACACATAATATTCTTCCAATTACATAAATCCTTTTTGTCTACTGAATCCTTAGTCCAACATAGCCTAAATAGCACTTCCTGAGAAAGCCTCACCTAACACCCACACCAGACCAGGTTTTCAAATTATATACTTTCACACTTTCTATCTCTCCTGTAACACTTTCCTCACTTATCAATTGAATAAGTGGTTAATGAGTTAGTTAAATAGTTCCACTACATCTGCCTAATCAGAACTTAAGCACCACTGATGATTAGTGACAGTGAGTATCTTTTCATATGTATTTATATGTCCTCATAGGAGAAATGTCTAAATAAGTCCTCTGCCAATTTTTTAATTGGATTTTGTGTTGTTTTAATATTAAGTTATATGACTTCTTTTTTTTAAAGTTAGATTTACTTATTTTTATTTGGGGGGAGCTATTTTTTTAATTAAATCTGTATTGTTCAGATTATTGCAGTTGTTCCTCTTTTTCCCCCCATAGCTCCCCTCCACCCGGTTTCCACCCCACCCTCAGCCCTTACCCCCCCTGTGCTCACTCCCCACCCACTGTCCTCATCCATAGGTGTACGATTTTTGTCCAGTCTCTCTTTTTTTTTTTTTTAGTTTTATTCATTTCAAACGGGCCGATCCGGCCCGTGGGCCATAGTTTGCCCACGGCTGCCCTAGGACCTAGGCTAAGGGACCGGGGGATGGTTGGAGAGATCAAAAGTAGTAAGGAGGAGAATTTGAGATCCTCTAGGTTGCGACCCCTTTGGGGGTCAAACGACCTTTTCACAGGGGTCGCCTAAGACCATCGGAAAACACATATATAATTACATATTGTTTTTGTGATTAATAACTATGCTTTAATTATGTTCAATTTGTAACAATGAAAATACATCCTGCATATCAGATATTTACATTACGATTCATAACAGTAGCAAAATTACAGTTACGAAGTAGCAACGAAAATAATTTTAGGCTTGGGGTCACCACAACATGAGAAACTGTATTAAAGGGTCGCAGCATTAGGAAGGTTGAGAACCACTGATTTAAGGGAATGTGAGCACAATGCAAAGTGTCTTTAAAAGCATGTTGTGATGTACACATTTTGTAATTACCTTTTTGTTGTTGATGTGGCAACCATTTGTAAAACATTCCAAATAATTCCACAGTTCTCAAGCAGCAGCTAATCCCTTTCTCACTTTGAGGAGGTACTTTTTCAGTTTAGTTCATATTGCCCTCGCCATAGATGAGGGAAAA
>NW_006293957.1:2578660-2579343 GCF_000327345.1 Myotis davidii
TGGGCCTGTCTTACTGAGAGCCACATAGAGCCCAGAGAACAACTCCACTATGGGGAATCATTGCTTTGTGCAGAGTACTAGCCAAATAAGAAAGGTGATTCCAGGAGTTAGCCAAAAAAAAGGGGGGGTGATGTTTAGGTTTCAGCTTTTAAGGTATCTTTGGGCAATTTATTTTTTTCATCAGAAGTGACCAAATTAAAATGGTGAGAACTCTCTGTCTGAGACCAAATCCTTATCCATTCTCTACCCTTTCCCCAGTGGTTCCCAGAATGGAGTATGTGCTCCTTATGTTGAAGTGACCAGTTATTTGCTCTCCTGCCTCCTTGAATGAAAGAAAATTATGATTTTATCACTGATTAAGCCAAATGAAACTCATCTCATTAATCTCTTCTGGGTCTGAAGCTGCTGTCTCTATAAGTGCCATCTCATTGTGCTTTGTATCAGTTAGTGGTGGACAAATCTTGAATAGTTTATGTATAAAATTTTTTAAATTTTGTAACCAAAAAGACCCCGAACAGCCACAGCAATCTTGAGAAAGAAGAACAAAGTTGGAGGAATCACAATACCAGATTTCAAGTTATACTACAAAGCCGCTGAGCTCAAAACAGCCTGGTACTGGCACAAGAACAGGCATACAGATCAATGGAACAGAACAGAAAACCCAGAAATTTACCCAAGCCATT
>NW_006293957.1:2579537-2582235 GCF_000327345.1 Myotis davidii
TAAAATAAAAACTGTCCAACTTAAACCATACACAAGAATAAACTCAAAATGGATAATAAAAGACTTATATGTAAGTCTTGAAATCATAAAAATCTTAGAAGAAACCATAGGCACCAAAATATCAGAACTATGTCGTAGCAATAGGTTTACAGATACATCTCTTAGGACAGTGATGGCGAACCTATGACACGCGTGTCAGAGGTGACACGCAAACTCATTTTTTTGGTTGATTTTTCTTTGTTAAATGGCATTTAAATATATAAAATAAATATCAAAAATATAAATCTTTGTTTTACTATGGTTGCAAATATCAAAAAATTTCTATATGTGACACGGCACCGGAGTTAAGTTAGGGTTTTTCAAAATGCTGACATGCCGAGCTCAAAAGGTTCGCCATCACTGTCCTAGGACAATGGAAACTAAGGAGAAAATAAACATATGGGATTACATCAAAATAAAAAGCTTCTGCACAGCAAAAGAAACCATCAACAAAAATAACAAGAATGCCCTCCCCATGGGAGAACATATTTACCAATAATATCCTATATAATAAAAGGCTAATATGCAAATTGTCCCCTCAACTAGGAGTTCAACCTGGAGTTTGACCAGGGGTCGGGGTTGGCCGGCCAACCTCCCCTGTCACCCTCTCCTGGCCTGATCTGCCCCGATAAGGGAGGGCCAGCCACACCCCACCCATGCACGAATTTGTGCACTGGGCCTCTAATGTCTAATAAGGGGTTAATCTCCAAAATATACCATATAGGGAACTCATAGAACTTAACAAAAGGAAGACAACCAATCCAATTAAAAAATAGGCAAAAGACCAAAATACTTCTCCAAAGTGGACACAGAGAAAGCCAAGAGACATATGAAAAAGCGCTCAAAGTCACTAACCATCCAAGAGATGCAAATCAACACAATGAGATATCAACTCACACCTGTGAGAATGGCTATCATCAACAAATCAACAAACAATAAGTGTTGGCAAGGGTGTGGAGAAAAGGGAACCCTAGTGCACTGTTGGTGGGAATGCAGACTGGGGTAGCCATTATGAAAAACAGTATGGAGGTTCCTTCAAAAACTAAAAAGGGAATTGCCTCATGACCCAGTGAGTCCACTTCTGGGAATATACTAGTATCTTATTAAACCCAAAACACTTATTCAAAATAATATATGCATTCCTATGTTCATAACAGCATAATTTACAATAGCTAAGGTTTGGAAACAGCCGAAGTGCCCATCTGCAGATGAATGGATAAAAAAAAATTATGGTACATTTACACAATGGACTACTATGAGCCAATAAAAAAGAAAGAACGTTTACCAATTGCAACAGCGTGGATGGACCTGGAGAGTATAATGCTGAGCGAAATAAGAGAAAGGTAAGTATCACATGACCTGACTCATATGTGAAATCTAATGAACCAAATAAATTGATGATCAAAATTAGACCCAGAGACATAGGAGCATGAACAACAGACTGTTGAATCTAAGAGGGAAGGCAGGGGATGGTGAGTGGGAAGAGATCAACCAATGAACTTGTATGCATTCTAGTATATGTATAACCTATGGACACAGACAATGGGGTAGTGAGGGCCTGGGGTGAGGAGGTGGGATAGGAGCCTGCTGGAAGTGGTTAGTGAGGGGAAAAACGAGGGCCTATGCAATACTTTTAACAATAAAGATTTTTAAAAATAATAATAGTAAGATAAAGGCAAAAAAAAAAGGAAAAATCAACAAAGTAGATGTAAGAAAAATTATAAAATTAATAGAAATATAAATGTAAATTAAAATGACATACTATTTCACATTCACAAGACTGCATACATTTCTTTTTAAATCAGATAACAGCAAGCAGGGTAAAGATGAGGAACAACAGAAATCTTCATTCACAGCTGAGAAGTATAAATTGGTAGAACTATTTTAGAGAGATATGTGACTGCATCTGGTAAAGTTGAAGATCCATATATCCTCTGACCCAGTAATGGTATTCCTAGGTATAAATCCTAGAGAAACCCTGACATGTACATCAAAGAGATATGAATAAGAGTGTTCACTGCTGCACTATCTTAATATTTTTAATATTACTGAGGAATAGCTCAAATGCCCATTAGCAGGGGAATATAGAGAAAAATGATATATTTAAATTGTATTATATAGGATACTAGAGGCCAGATGCATGAAATTCATACAAGAGTAGGCCTTTCTTCCCCCACTGCTGCCGGCACCAGCTTCCATCTGGCACCCAGGATCCGGACTTCCCTCCAGTTTCTGGCAGGCACCCGGGACCCGGGCTTCCCTCACGCCCCGGCTTTGTCCGGAAGGTCATCCGGAAGGTCGTCCGGAAAGACGTCCGGAAGGACGTCCAGTCTAATTAGCATATTATACTTTTATTATTATAGATTCGAGGCCCGGTGGACAAAATTTGTGCACTCGAGGGGGTGGGGGGGTCCCACAGCCCGGCCTGTGCCCTCTCGCAGTCTGGGACCCCTTGGGAGATAACGACCTGCTGCCTTAGGCCTGCTCCCGGGTGGCAGAGGGCAGGCCCAATCCCTAGGTTCAGACCCTGGTCGGGCTCAGAGCAGGGCCAATTGGAGAGTTGGGGCGCCTTCCCGTCATGCATATTGGGAGGTTGCGATGCCACCCTCAGTCATGCTCAGGCTGGGGCCGATTGGGGGGTTGGGGGACGGGCCCCTGG
>NW_006293957.1:2583102-2583781 GCF_000327345.1 Myotis davidii
GGGGGCGGGGGGGGGCCTTCAGCCCAGCTTGCACATTCTCCAATCCAGGACCCCTTGTTGGATGTCCGACTGCCGGTTTTGGCCCGATCCCACAGGGCTCTCTCACAATCCTGGACTGCTGGCTCCTAATTGCTCACCTCCCTGCCTGCCTGGTCACCCCTAACTGCCCGCCCCCACCGGCTTGATCGCCCCTCACTGCCTCTGCGTATCAGCCTGATCACCCCTAACTTCCCCCAATGCCAGCCTGGTTGCCCCTAACTGCCCCTCCACTCAGCTGGTCACCCCATGCAGCCTGCTGTTCAATCTTTTGGTCATCCCTCACTAACCCCACTGCCAGCCTGGTCGTTGGCAGCCATCTTGTGAGGGCGTGAGGGATAATTTGATTATTACATCTTTATTATATAGGATGTGCCTTTAAGTATGGAAGTGTGACAGCAGTGCTCCTTTGCACTGTGTGGAGTGAAGAGAGCTTTGGCATGCTGTTCCTCCTGACTATACAGGCTCATCTACATTTGGAAAAGCTTTACATCCTCACTCAGGAGCAGTTAGGTAATTCTTATAAAGCAACACTGGCCATGGCACCAACTCTAGGGGCAGGGCAGGCTTGCTATGTGTGCAGGAGTCCTGGACTATGGATTTTAGAGAATAAGAAGGATGTTGTTGAAGATGAAGGAATCTC
>NW_006293957.1:2583955-2586098 GCF_000327345.1 Myotis davidii
CCGCTGGCCAGGTTGCCCCCAACCGCTCCCTCCCTGCCAGCCTGGTCACCCCTTACTGCCCCCCTGCTGGCCTGGTCACTCCTCAAGGCCCCCCTGCCAGACTGGTCACCCCATGCAGCCTGCTGTTCAGTTGTTTGGTCATCCCTCACTAATCCCACTGCCAGCCTGGTCACCCCACACAGCCTGCTTGTTCAATCGTTTGGTCGTCCCTCACTAACCCCCCTGCTGGCCTGGTCGTAGGCAGCCATCTTGTGAGGGTGTGAGGGTTAATTTGCATATCACCTCTTTATTATATAGGATTATAAATATTACACAGCAATAAAAATGAACAAGCTACACCTATAATATAAAAACACATGTAATGTAAACATTAAATTGAGTAAAAACATTTCAGAACTTTATGTATCACTTAAATAAGTTGGAAAACATTAATATAAAACAATATTATGTATTATTTACAGATATGTAAATGTATTAAAGGTTAAAAAATGAATATGGCCTACATAACATGGCTTAGAATTCATTGTTTTAAAGCAAGGCACATTAGAACAATGAACATTGTTTTAAAGCAAGGCACATGACACCTTTCCATTTATTATTAGAGTGCTACTAAATGCACAATTTAGTATATAACAGTGCCTTCTTTCTCTTTATGACACATCAGTGCATATATTGGAGGGTGGGGAGAAGTGAAAAGTCAATGCTCTAATTTCCATGTCAAAAATTTGGAAAACAGCAAAATTATACTAAAAGTAGAAAGAAGGAAATAAAGATAAGAGACAAGATTGGTAAAACACAAAAATAGTAAATGACAAAAATCAGCAAAGCCCAAACTTGGTTCTTTGAAATGAAAAAGAGAGGAAACACCAATTACCAATATCAGCAATGAAAACATAGACATCACTTCAAGTCTATAAAGATGTTAACAAGGTAAGATAATCCTAAACAACTTTCACTAACAAATGACAACTTACTAGTAGGTAAAATGGACAAATTCTCAAAAACCAACACAAAAAGAAATACATACATACATACATATTCCATGCCGCCCCCTGGTGGTCAGTGCATGTCATAGCGAGGAATTGAACTCCCCATCAGTCGAACTCCCGAGGGGATACTTTGCATATTAGACTTTCATATATATACTAGAGGCCCAGTGCCCAAAAATTCATGCACTGGGAGGAGGGGGCCCTCAGCCCAGCCTGCCCCCTTTCACAGTCCAGGAGCACTCAGGGGATGTCCTACTGATGGCTTAGGCTTCAGTCTGGCCTCCCTCTGTGGGAGGCGACCAGGCTGATCAAGGGAAGGCGCTGCCTAAAACACCCCACTGCTGCTGACACTGCCGGCTGCCGGTCCTCCTTGGCACTCGCAGCCACTGTGGCTTTGGCCAGAAGGACATCCGGTCTAATTAGCATATTACTGCTTTCTTCACAGAACCCATTGGTCTGCATCGCTACCCTTACTGTAGACATTAGTACATAAATATATATTAGTATACACACACACACACTCATATTTATTTTAAAAATCAAATCTGTTATTAAAAACTTCTCACAAAGTAAACTGCAGAACCAAAAGATTTCGTTGGTGAATTCTTTTAAACATTTAAGGAAAAAGTAATATCAATTGTACATAAAATCATGTAAAGTGCAAAAAATAGGAAAATATTTCTCAACTCATTTATGAAACTAGCATAACTCTGATGCCAATATGTAAAAACAACACTAAAAAAAGAAAAATTATAGAGCAATCTTGCTTAAGAACATAAATGCAAAAAACCCACTCTGGCCAAGTGGCTCGGTTGGAGCACTGTCCCATACAACAAAAGGTTGAGAGTTCAACTCCTGGTCATGGCACATACTTAGACCAGTGGTCAGCAAACTCATTAGTCAACAGAGCCAAATATCAACAGTACAAAGATTGAAATTTCTTTTGAGAGCCAAATTTTTTAAACTTAAACTATATAGGTAGGTACATTGTTATTAACTTAACTAGAGACCTGGTGCACAAAAATTTGTGCACTGGCGGATGGGGTGTCCCTCAGCCCCACTTGTGCCCTCTCACAGTCTGGGACCCCTCAGGAGATAACCACCTGCTGCCTTAGGCCCGCTCCCTGGGTGGCAGATGGCAGGGCCGATCCCTT
>NW_006293957.1:2587046-2608326 GCF_000327345.1 Myotis davidii
TTATTCTGGGATTTATTTACCTTCTATGGCGGTCACTGGAACTGAGAGCCGGCTTTAGCTCTGAGACTTGGCTCCAGCTCTGAGACCTCGGCTGCTGAAAGCAGGTATCTTGTTTGTTTGGGTTCTATAATTAGAAACACTGTTGCAACTCCAGCTCGGCTGGCTAGCTGAAAGCATGGGGTTTTGTTCAGCTTCTATATTTGCAACATTGTTTCTTAGACTGCAAGCTCAGAGCTGGGCTGCGGCAGGTGGGGAACCTTGGCTTCCTCTGTCACTGGAGCAAGCAAGCCTCCTGTTCGCTTCAGCTGCCTGGCTGCCGACTGCCATGGTGGTTCGCAGTTAATTTGCATATCTTGCTGATTAGCCAATGGGAAGGGTAGCGAAGTTATGGTTAATTACCATGTTTCTCTATTATTAGATAGGAGGATTAAGGTACTCCTAAACTGGCCTTTATTAAAAACATCCTCAATCTGATTGAGGTACATTCGCTGAGGTCGACCCCTTCCAACTCTCCCATCCACACTTGTCTTGTATACTTGTTTCATCTATCTCCTTTCGTTCATCCTCTCTATACGTCCAAACCATCTCAACATACCTTTCTCAATCCTCGACACTACATCTTCTTTCACTCCACAACGTTCCCTAAAATTAACTTAATATACTTTAAAGTTTTAAGTCTTAAGTTAAACTATAGGTACGTTGAATAAAACCTGATACCATATTTAATAACGATATTATTTATTGATAAAATTAAATTCCTTACAATATCCATAAAATTAAATCATGACAATGACTGACAAACACTAATGTGAACAATGGCCTTGCATCTCCTTGGAAAGTTTGGGTAAGTCAGGTTTGTATGTTGTTGCCCGCACGTGGTATTTTGTGGAAGAGCCACACTCAAGGGGCCAAAGAGCCACATGTGGCTCGCAAGCCGTGGTTTGCCGACCACTGACCTAGACTGTGAGTTTGGTCCCCAGTTGAGGCCCACATGGGAGACAACCCATCTGTGTTTCTCTCTCATATCAAAGTTTCTTTCTTTCTCTCTCCCTCTCTCTCCCTGTCTTTCTTCCTCTCTCTCTAAAATCAATAGAAACATATCCTTGAGTGAGGACTAAATACATAAAATTTAAAATTCCTTTTTGAAAATTATGAATTTCTAAAAAAAAAAAAAACACTAAATAAACTAGTGGGAAATCAATTCAAATGACACTTAAAACGAAAATATAGTAAAACCTTGATATAATGGACTAAATAAGGGGGTGTCCATTAAAGCCAAAAGTCTACTATATAATAAAATAGGTTTTCCAAATGTATATGTTAAAAAACTGACAAATTAGTTTACATGTTTTTACTTATGTAGACACATTTGTGTAATTAAAATTATGTACGAAAAGTTTAATTTCACTGAAAACTTTTCTATATGTATTACTGTAATTTTAAATTCATGCTGAATAGGTCTAGTAAATACATACATTCACCAATTACTGTGAGTAAACAAATGTACAAACTGGGTGTGGCTTAGCAAAAATCAGAACATCTGCACACCTTAAAACTGCTGCATTAAGTCATGCCACATGACAACAGAATCTATTATTTGCGCCAATGTGGTGTGATCATGGGCTAATCATCTGCCGAACACAGCTTATGAATGGTGACTCATGGATTTAAACATGTAGAATATCATTGTAGATATGATATATTTATTTATGTCAGCAAAATTACTTCGGTGTTTTTTCCAACATATGACCTATTCGCTACAATTTTTTAAAAATAACAGTGAATTAATAACAAAAAATAACCTAATTTAATTATAAACAAATCTTGGTTAAAATCATTTTTAAATTAAGAGGGTGTTAATTTTCACATAAGACATAGGGACCAGAAATTTTGTCCATTAAATCTGAAGTCTTTTAAGTCGAGGTCCGCAAAATCAAAGGTTTACTGTACATCAAAACCAAGTGAATTCCTTTTGGGAATGAAAAGGTGGTTTAATACTTGAAAATCATAAAATGTAATCTACCACACTAACAGAAAATATGTAACAGAAAAGTAATAATAATCTGATCATTTCAATAGATGTAGAGAAAGCATTTAATAATAATTAACATCAACTCGCAACAAAAATTCAGCAAATGAAATCAAAGGGAACTTCCTTAATCTGATGAAAGATGTATATTAACCCCTACCTCTCCCCCCTCTCTAACACAAAGATAAACTTTAATGGTAACTATTAAAACTTTCCTGAAATTCATCCTCATTTCAATTCAACATTATGTTAGGGGGTCCTAACCAAAGTGGGGAAATGGAGACTTTGCAAATGGTATGATTGTATAGTACATATTCAGCAATTCCAAAAACATTCACAAGCAAATTATTAAACTAATAAGTGAATTTACCAAGGTCACTGAAAAAATGGGTCAAAATACAAAAATCAAATATATTTGCATATACAACAAAAACTTAAAAAACAAAATGTAAAAGTATCATTTATAACAACAAACTCAAATAGCTAAAAATAAATCAGATATGTGTAAAACTACAGAAAAGTACAAAACATTAGTTAAAAATGTTTCTAAAATACCAAATAAATAGAACTAATATTGGCATACACCATGAATTGGAAGACTCGCTATAGCAAGCATGTCAATTTTTCCCAATTTGTTCAATTAATTCAGTGTTATCCCATTCAAAATCCCTGCAGGTTTTTTTGCAGAAATTGACAATTTCATTCTAATATTTAAATAGATTTTAAAAAGGCAAGTTAAGCAAATCTTAGAAAAGAACAAAGATGGAAGACTTACACTACCAGGTATCAATACTTATAAAGCTACAGTAATTAAAACAGTGTAGCACTGACATAAGGATAAACAAAGAGACCAAAGAACTAAAAGAAAGTCTAGAAATATATAAACGTTTATGACAAAAATAAGAGGGGGTGGGGAATATGAGTTTTCAAAAAAGAAAAAAATTAAATCTTGACCTCTACCTCGCACCATGCACAGGAATAATTTCCAGATGGCTTTGAGGCTCTAAATATGAAGGTTAGAAAACAAATATTTTAAAAGAAAACACTGAAATATATCTTCATGACTTTAGCAAAAACAAAAATTTCACATAATTCAAAAAAGTGCTAACAATAAAGAAAAAATACTATATTGGACTGTATTAAAATCGTAAACTTCTATAATTTAAAAAGTAACCCTGATATACATACACATATGTGTATGTGTGTGACACCCACACAGGCATATCTCACTTTAGTTTGCTTCACAGATATTGTATTTTTTTCAAATTGAAGGCAAGACCCTCTACCAGCCAACAGATTAGAACTCACTTTATTGTGGTGGTCTGGAACATAACCTGTAATATCTCTGAGGTATGACTGTATATAATGGATTTATATCAAAATATATGAAAAATTCCTATAAAGCAGTAAAAAGAAAAACATACAACCCAACAGAAGGCACTTCACAAAAGAAGATCTCCTAATGGTAAATAAACATAAGTGAAATGTTCTATGAGTAGTTACCACAATACACTAGACAAAAATCTCAGTGCAATACTACACCATACCCCGACCAGAATAGCAAAAATGCAACAGACAGACAATGCCAGGGACTGACTAGGAAGTGGAGTTTCTGGAATGCTCATTTACTACCAGTAAGTGTAAACTGGTAAAAGCACCATGGAAACCACTTTGGTCTCACTCTATATATGTATATTTAGATGACATATATAGTCTATAATCCAGGGTTTCCCCTCCTACATATTTTATCAAGAGAAATGCATAAATGTTCACCAAAAACCATGTAGCAAAATCTTTAAAGCAGTAGTAGCCCAAAACTGGAAACAATTAAAGGCCCATAACAGCAGGATAAAATACTAAGTTGTAGTACATTTACACAAAGGAATCCATATTTTGAATGGGATAACACTGAATTAATTGACCAAATTTCTCTCTCTATATATTAGAGAAATATGCTAATTAACCAGGACACTGTAATGGGTCGACAGAACAGGAGGAGGCTGCCTGGGCAGCATCGGGGACGGGGCGGCAGGGGCCTCCCCGTGTCTGTGCTGGGGGAGGGCCTGGTCAGCAGCAGCCGGCCGTGGCTGCTTCAAGGGCTAGAGAGGGAGTGGGAGGCGCCACGCAATTTCGAATCGCACACTGGGCTCCTAGTGTTACATAACAAAAACTGAACAAACTACAAATAACTATATACATAATATTTACTCAAAGAAGGCAGACGTGAAATAGATATGTTTATAATTGCACTTATATGGAATTCAAGAATAGGCAAACTGCCCTGCCCGTGCGGCTCAGTGGTTGAGCATCGACCCATGAACCAAGAGGTTGCAGTTTCGATTCCCAGTCAGGGTACATGCCCAGGTTGTGAGCTCGATCCCCAGTAGGCAGCATGCAGGAGGCAGCCAATCCATGTTTCTCTCTCATCAATGTTTTGATCTCACTATTCCACTCCCTTCCTCTCTTTCTAAAAATCAATAAAAACATATTTAAAAAATAAGTATATAAATAGTGGTGGTGCCTCTGGGGGGCGGCGGGGTTTGACAGAATGACTGAAAAGCACAGGAAACATGTAAATGATTGTTAAATAAGTATAAAAAATTTTTCAAAATTCCCTGTGCTGTATGAAAAAGATTTGTGCATTTTACTATATGTAAATTATATCTCAACAAAACACTGTAATTAAACAAAAAAATAACCTAGATTCTAGATAAGTGCTATGCAATTAAGTCATTCTACAAAGGATCCAAGACAAGATAAGGAGCTTGCACCACAATGCATTTCCTTGCTATGAAAACAGTATTAACTGTACTAAATAGTGGGTTGAAATAAACTGCGTTAGTAGTGACACCATTTGACTTACATTCCACTGAAAGCTCCCTACCTCTACCTGGATTGGAAGGGGCACTGTTGTAGAGAATAAGCCAACTGTGGTGGTGGTTGAAGGGGAGGGGGAGCAAATGGAAGGCCACAGAGATGACAGACATAGGGATCAGGAAAGGTGTTTGGTGAGAAGCAATGGAGAGACCAAGAAAAATGAGAATACTTTAAAGTTAATGATATTCATGTAGACTATTTTAGGGGGAAAAAAGGAAAAAGAAAAAAACAGAAAAGTGAGATGATTTAAATAAAAATAAGATGGTAGAATGAAGTCCCAGTATATCAATAAATGCAAACATAGAAGGACTAAACTCACAGGTTAAAAGGAAAGACAGCCTGCATTTTTTTAAAAATAACCTATTTGCTATGTGTCAAAAAGTTTGACAATAAAAGGCTAGAGTATATATAAATATAAGTAGTGAAATATACTGTTATCCAGAAAAAAGAGGCCTTAAAACAAAAAGCACAATGAGGAACTAAAGATAGTGAACCTTCTAAGAAATGTCAAGTTCTAAGTGGCATATTGCTGCCATCTGCTGGACACAATGTTCATTTCTACTGAGTCAGCCACTTTAGAAAGTCCCAGTAATAAGAAAGCACATAAGGCCCTAAATCATACTCTTTTCTTAACTTCCTTTATCTAAAAGGATAGAGACAGACTTTCTGAATTAAATCTGTATCCTCTTTATGTTTGTGAAACTTAAGCCTTTGGTAACGATGCTTATTTTTCACAAGTTACAGGTTTATCCTATCTAATAAAAGAGAAACATGGTAATTAGCGTACATTCACTACCCTTCCCATTGGCTAATCAGCGAGATATGCAAATTAACTGCCAGCCAAGATGGCGGCGTGGCAGCGAGGCAGCTTGAAACGAACATGAGGCTTGCTTGCTTCAGTGACGGAGGAACCCAACGTTCCCCGCCTGCCTTGCTGGCCTCTGAGCTTGCAGTGTGAAACATTGTTACAAATATAGAAGCTAAACAAAACCCCAGAAACCTGCTTTCAGCCTGCAGGGATCTCAGAGCTGGAGTTGATACAGTGTTTCGATTATAGAACCCAAACAAACCAGATACCTGCCTTCAGCAGCAGAAGTCTCAGAGCTGGAGTCAGAGCTAAAGCTGGCCCAGAATTTTAAAAAAAAGAAAGAAAAAAAGGAGCCGTTAGGAGCTTCAGTCACCCGCCAGCCTGAAAACGGCCCCCAGCCCCTCACCCAGACTGGCCAGGCACCCCAGTGGGGACCCCTACCTGATCCAGGACACCCTTCAGGGCAAACCAGCCAGCCCCCACCCGTGCACCAGGCCTCTATCCTATATAGTAAAAGGGTAATATGCCTCCCAGCACCAGGATCAGAGGAGCTGAGAGGCCTCCCAGAACCGGGATCAGTGTGGTAGGGGGCAATGCCTAAACCTCCTGATCGCCCTGTGGCTCTGTGTGTGACAGGGGGCGGGGCCACAACCTCCCTATCCAACCTGCTCTGTTTTTGACAGGGGAAGGCGCCCCAACCCCCTGATCAGCCCTCCTCTGTGCCTGATAGGGTGGAGCTCCCCAACCTCTGATTGCCCTGCAGCTCTGTGTGTGACAGGGTGCGGCGCCCCCCACCCCACGGGCCCTGCTCTGTGTGTGATGGGGTAGAGCCATAACATCCCCATCGGCCCTGCCCTGAGTGTGACAGGGTGTGGCGCCCCAACACCCTGATCCACCCTGCTCTGTGTGTGACAGGGTGTGGTGCCCCAACTCTCCTATTGGCCCTACTCTGTGCGTGACAAGGTATGGAGCCCTAACCCCACTGATGGGCCCTGCTCTGTGCGTGACCGGGGGGAGCTCCCCAACCCCCTGATTGGCCCTGCTCTGTGCATTACAGGGCACGGAGCCTCAACCCCCTGATGGGCTCTGCTCTGTGTGTGACAGAGGGTGGCGCTGCAACCTCCCCATCGACCCTGCCTTCAGTGTGACAGGGGACGGTGCCCCAAACCCCCAATTGGCCCTACCCTGAGAGTTACTGAGGGTGGCATCGCAACCTCCCAATCCTCCCTACTCTGTGCATGACAGGGGTTGCGCTCCAACTCCCCAGTCGGCCCTGCTCTGAGCCCGACCAGGGGCTGCACCTAGGGATTGGGCCTGCCCTCTGCCACTTGGGAGCAGGCCTAAGCCAGCAGGTCGTTATCTCCTGATGGGTCCCAGACTATGAGAGGGCACAGGCTGGGCTGAGGGATCCCCCCCACCCCGGAGTGCACAAATTTTTGTGCACCAGGCCTCTAGTCTATGTATATAAAGAGCCAGGGGCCATCACATCTGAAACAACCGAATGGACAACTGAACATGCTGAGTGGGGCGACAAGGCCGGCAGGGTGGTTAGTGAGGGATGACCAAACGACTGAGCAGCAGGCTGTGTGGGGTGACCAAGCCAGCAGGGAAGTTAGTGAGGGATAACCAAACGACTGAGCAGCAGGCTGTGTGAGGCGACCAGGCTGGCAGGGGGTTAGTGAGGAAACCAAACAACTGAGCAGTACACTGCAGTGAGGTGACCAGGCCAGCAGGGGGGGTTAGTGAGGGATGACCAGGCCGGCAGTGGGGGCTGTTGGGGGCCACCAGGCTGGCAGGGGAGCCAGTGAGGGGTGACCAGGCCAGCAGGGGGGGCAGTTGTCCGACTGCCGGTTTAGGCCCGGCAGTCGGACATCCCCCAAGGGGTCCCGGATTGGAGAGGGTGCAGGGTGGGCTGAGGGGACTCCCTGCCCATGCACGAATTTCATGCACCAGGTCTCTAGTCTATATAATAAAAACCCAGTGGTCGTAACGCTGTAACAACCAAAGACCAGTCACCAGGAGGCTGCGTGTGCAGCGAGGCATGCGCAGGTGGTGGGCAGGGACTTGACTCTAGGTCCTGTGGCACGCTGGGACTCGGGGGTGTCCTATGATGCCAGCGGGACTCAGGGGTCCCGGGTCTCACGCAATTTCCTGTGGGTCTGGGTCTCGTGCGATTTTGCGTGCTGGGTCACTAGTATGAGTATAAAGAATTACATTGCCTGGCCCTGGACGACATGGTACAGTAGTTAGAGTATCGGCTTGCACATCACACATACCTGGGTTGCAGGTTCGAACCCCAGGCCCAGCTGGGGTGTGTGCAGGAGACAACCAATCAATGTCTGTCTGTCTGTCTCTCTCTTCTTGACCCCCCTCTCTCTCTTACCTCCCCCCTCCTTCCACTCTCTCTGAAAATCAATGAAAAAAAATATATACCCTCTAGTGAGAATTAACAACAAAATTACATTGCCTGAAATCTATTTGGAATTTAATATATGCACAAAGCTTACCAATTTCCTATACACCTACTGGAAAACCATATATTTACTAGTATATACTGAGTAAGTACAATGAGTCACTTTAAATATACCAACTACACTTTACTCATAGAGCATATCGTACACATTACTTGTAATGTTTCTTAAAATTTGCATGTATGGATGCATAGCAGGTCTTCTGGTACTCATCCATATCTGCTTCATGCCTTTCAGACAACTGGAAATTTTCTTAATACATAACATTATTTTGGATCAATAGTTTTACATGAAAATTCTATGTGCCATCTGCAGGCCAAAGCAAGTAACTGCACATTTTAGACCCTTAAGCACTCTTCCTCTACCACAATGACAAGACAGAACCTCAAAAGGAGATGGTAAAGCCCCAAGGTTAAGACAGCTTACAACACTTAAGACAGCTACTCGAGAGTTGTTCATACCTACAACTGACTTTGTAAAAGTAAAAAATAATTTTTTATTGATTAAGCCCTGACAGTTGGCTCATAATGTTACCTGAGCCTAGGGCAGTGGTCAGCAAACTCATTAGTCAACAGAGCCAAATATCAACAGTACAACGATTGAAATTTCTTTTGAGAGCCAAATTTTTTAAACTTAAACTATATAGGTAGGTACATTGTTATTAACTTAATTAGGGTGCTCCTAAGGCTTAGGAAGAGCCACACTCAAGGGGCCAAAGAGCCGCATGTGGCTCACGAGCCACAATTTGCCGACCACGGGCTAGGGTTTCTCAAAAGAAGCACTACTGACATCTTGGGTAGGATACGACTTTGCTGTGGGTGCTATTCTGTGCATTAACAGTGGTCTGCAGACCACTGATGGTCCAAGAGGTCCAAAAGAATGGTGACCACTGGATTATAGAACATTAAGCAGCATGATCAGCCTCCTCCTGCACGACCCCCACTTTGTGAGAACCAAAAATGTCTCTTGACATTGCGCCCCCCCAGCTCTGAGAAGAATTAGCCTACCTTAATGTCTCTATGCATGTATGTGTGTGTGTGTGTGTGTGTGTGTATATATATGTATATATATACATGTATATATATATGTATATACACATATACATATATATGTATTACAAAGGTGTGAAAGTATATTTAATTCACATGTCACGTGACACAAATATATGCTTTACTGTGTATAAAGATCAGATGTTTTATAGGCCCTTAACATATATAAATTTCCATTCTCAAACTTGGAGAGTTAATTCAGTACCTTAAAAATAACCCCATCAGTATCACAAGTCTCTCTACAGTAAGATAAACCGTTCCAAAAGTGTATAGAAACCATACGTACTATGCTGTTCATTTCAGAGGACTCATAGCTCCCAACTGGGTGGACATTTCCAATGGGCTCCAAGCCCTCTTCATCCCACATGTATGTTCCATCAGAGCTATCAGATGGAGAGAGTTCAAAGGAAGAACCAGCTCTGTAATCTGTATCTGGTGAAATCAAGTTACTCCCAGAAGTATGTTTTGTACATTCACTCCTGTCTTCGATTTGATTTTTTTTAAAAGAGAGAGAAAAGAGTTATTAATTCACAAAAATATAATTATTTCTCAGGTTCCAATAATATCACTTATTTTTATAAATATTATAAAATAAAAATGTGATATATTATAGCAAAAAGCATGAATAAATGTAGCATTTTCTAACTTCTAAACAATAAATAAATCCAGAGGTAAAATTTCAAAAATAACCTACTGAAATGTTTCCCAATATAAAGAAAATTCACTGAGCCATCTTTCACTTCTGCAACATTTCTAAAAATGTAAGTAAAGCCTAATATTCCTTTAATAGTTCCTAATATATTTACATTTAAGCACTGGCTAGAAAACTCCTTCCTCCATGTATATCATTTAAGTTTCCAGTTGCCTCCTTATAAGGAAAAAAGTTGTTCAGGCAGTCATTCCTAACTAGAAGATTCTCAGGCAGTCAAGGGTTATATACATCTCTAAGTATGGCCTAGTGCAATGATGGCGAACCTATGACACACGTGTCAGAGGTGACCCGCAAACTCACTTTTTTGGTTGATTTTTCTTTGTTAAATGGCATTTAAATATATAAAATAAATATCAAAAATATAAGTCTTTTTTTACTATGGTTGCAAATATCAAAAAATTTCTATATGTGAAACGGCACCAGAGTTAAGTTAGGGTTTTTCAAAATGCTGACATGCCAAGATCAAAAGGTTTGCCATCATTGGCCTAGCGCCTTGACCAGGCCACATGCCTTACCCTACCCCTTCAGTTTGTTCTATTTTCAGGCTATTTGAGCACACGGATAAATTTTCTGTGGCATTTAGTGCTAAGATAGCCAAAAATAAGGAAATGTTTAACATGTGCCATCTCACTTTCCTCAATTAAAAAAATAAAAGTCCTCTGAAAGTATTAACTATAGCCCTGGCTGGTTTGGTTCAGTAGACAGAGCATCAGCTTGTGGACTGAAGAGTCCCAGGTTTGATTACAGTCAAGGGCACATGCCCGGGTTGTAGGCTCAATCCCCAGTGGGGGTCGTGCAGGACACAGCCAATCAATGATTCCTTCTCATCATTGATGTTTCTATCTCTCTCTCCCTCTCCCTTCCTCTCTGAAATCAATAAATATATATTTTTTAAAAATATTAACTATAAAAAGTTTGCTATAACAAGAAATCTAAGTTTTCCATTAAAAAAATTAAAATTTCCTAGGATAAGAAAATTCTTTAGATTAGACATAATTGCTCATTTACCTTTGGTATAACTTTACTCTTAACAAATTGCAATGATTTACTACCCCTAAGAAAAGATATGGTTTAAAATGGCATGCCACCTGTTGGGAGAAGTGGGGGGAGAGGGGCCTTTTGAAGTAGGTAGGAATAAGCCTGTGTAGGATAGCCAAGAAAGAAAAAGGTAAGAAACCTTAGGAGAAGAATGTTTTCATTGATGTTCTACATAAAGTGAAAAATACGATGGGGAACAAAAGTCACAAGAAAGAAAAATGTTGCCCCATTTCTACTTTATCTAGATCCATCCCTCCATGAAATTGATAATTTCATGGAATTAATCAGAAGATAACCCTAAATATAACTTCAGTTATATAATCTAGGAGAAAGCAAATAAACTTAAGGATATTAATATTTACCAGAGACACTTATATCTATCCACTCATCAGTTTTACTGAAGCATTTTTCATTTTCCTTGGGGGAATCAGATATATCCTTTGTTGGTATATGCTCATGCTTTTCTTCTTTGAGAGAAATTTCCTCTGGAGTTATTCTAGTTCTGTTGGAGTCTTCTATGTCTATAAAATCATCACTAAAGTCTTCACTTAAATCATTCTTATCAGAAGATGACAAAGAAGATAAGGAAATGTCATCCACATCATCACTCAGGTATCTAATTTTAGCATCATGCTTCATGGTCTGGCCATTTTCTGTTCTATCACTATTTTCAATTAGTCCTTGGTCCTTGTTTGTAGCTCTGTCCTTAGCCAAAAGTCCAGTATCTTCCCCTGCACATGTGCCAGCAGGTGAATTTTTATTACCATCAACTGTGATAGTCCCAGAAAATGGAGATCGGCTAGATTTCAGTAGAGAGGGATGAACCATCCTATAACCCAAAGTGGAAGTGACACCTGGGCCATTTGATAAAGCCAACTTCTTTCCACCAGCAGCATAAGGCCTATTAAATCCATACCCTAAATGTTCATGCCCATTGAGCACGTCAGACTGCTGGGAATTTCTTGTTAGCATACTTGCCCTCAGAGGCATTCTAATGGGTAGATGTTGGTTCTGATAAGGCTTAAGATCTGCAGCTCTACTGAAGGAATGCGATCTGGTTATAGATGAAGGTGAAAAGAATGAATTCTGAATGGAATGTGAAAAACTCTGTGACCTTACCATTTTTTCACAAGTAAGAGATTTCATATTATCTAGGGTGTGTGCTAAGCTTTCTCCAGAACTGCTTCTGGTAGCACAGGAGTTTGCTCTAGGCCTCTTTATGCTACCAGCTGATCGATTCACATAGAACCCACTCAACTGCGATGTTGGAGCACTGACTAGAGAATATGAAGTCCTTCCTAATATCGTGCCTTTGGTGAATTTACCCAAATCGGATGGTCCAGACAAAGACTTTTGTTTTAATTCCTCTGTAGATGACACAAACATAGTGGACGGCTTCGCTAAGTTTGATGTAAAAGAAACACTCTTCAAATCTCCCTTTATCCCATTTTTAGCAAACATTCCTTGAGCAGGTGCATGTTTTTCAGGATCAATTACTTTATCATGTGAACTTTGAGTACCATTAGGTTCCTCAGCACTTGGTGCACCAAGTTGGTACTTAGCTGTTGTTCTCCAATTAAATGAATGGGATGATGGACAATCAGAGCCATTATTTTTGATGTAACTTTTGATGCTGCTAGTTTTGGAAGTTCCCAATAAATTAACAGGTGTCCCACTTGGCATTGGCTGCAGTGTACTTCTCACAGATTTTGTTCCATACTTTGGCAACTTGGAACCCAAATATGTCTTGATTTGTGTTTTTTCTTCCATGAGCTATAAGGTACATTTGTTCTTAAAATTTGACAGAATCTGAGGAGAGAATAAAAATAGATTAAACATTCCTAAATAAGGATAATTACATTGATTGTTACATAATGTGAATGCATATTCTTATATAGTTAAATGCAGCAAAGCCCAAAAGCTACTCATCCTATATAATAAAAGCCCAATATGCAAATTGACCAAACAGCAGAACAACTGGTGAAACAACTGGTCGCTATGACATGCACTGACCACCAGGGGGCATATGCTCAACACAGGAGCTGCCCCCAGCCAGCAGGCCCCAGTCCAGCTAAGGTGGATGCCTGCAGGGAGAGGGCCATCCCCTCCCCCACCCATTGCCCCGCAGATGGGCCCTGATCACTGGCCAGGCCTAGAGACCCTACCCATGCATGAATTTCATGCATCAGGCCTCTAGTGATTCTTATAAGACTCTTAATAAATACTGAATGCAATAATTAAATTTAACTTTATGATAGGAGAAAATGAACACTTTTATAAACCTAGACTATGGATGATAGCAAAATCAATAATAAAATTAGACTACCAAAGGCTATTTAAAAGAGCAACAAAAAACATACTTCTATAGCATATATTTTAATTTTTACCCAAATTACTTTTTTCACTTTGGGTAATATCTCCTTTAAAAATACTAAAGTGATTTTTTTTATAAGCATACATGATACATTATAGAAACTATAATACATTTTTTAAACTTTTATTATTCAAGTCATTGGAAGAATGTAGAAAAAGAATACAACAGCACCAAAAGTCTGATAGCATTAAAGGCTGAGATATCAGCTGTCATTTTTTTAAATATATTTTATTGATTTTTTACAGAGAGGAAGGGAGAGGGATAGAGAGTTAGAAACATCGATGAGAGAGAAACATCAATCAGCTGCCTCCTGCACACCCCCTACTGGGGATGTGCCCACAACCAAGGTACATGTCCTTGACCAGAATCGAACCTGGGAACCTTCAGTCCGCAGGCCGATGCTCTACCCACTGAGTGAAAACCGGTTAGGGCTCAGCTGTCATTTTAAGCAACAATCTCAAAATAATTTTTATCCAGTAATATAAATAGACACTCTGTTTAGTGCCAGTGTAAGAAGTATAATGATTTAATAGAGTTGGTTAGTCCATTAATCTGAACCTTTCCAATTTATTTTAAAGGTAATATGAACAATAAACACAAAAAAGGTTAAATGCACACACAAAAACATAAAACTAGAAACAACAGTTTCTTCTATTTGAGTAACTGCTTAATAAATTATGATGTGTCATATGATGAGGTTATAAAGATGAGATAGAAATATTAAAATGTTTACCCTAACATTAACAGAAATATAATATGGTCATTATACTTTCATTGCAGTTATATGCAAATTTTATAAAAGTACACACAAGAGAAAATGCAAATGAAAGAAATATGCATGCTGTAAGGTCACTGATATTTTAAGCTTACTATCTTATATTGTCTTTAATTTGTTAGTTTTATTTAATTAAAAATTTGGTTCCATGTCATCCCTGACCTTTAGAATTATCAAGTTTCTAAAGTGCATATGTGTTATTAGTTATGTCAAAAATAATACTTAGGAAATCACACAGACGTTCAAGTAAAGATGGTAGGCTGAAGCAGAATTATCAAATTTCCTGTCCCCAATAACTAATAAAATGGAAAAATATACATACATATGTGAATGTGTGTGCATTCTTTTTTTAGCCAAAATCCAGCTGCCCTGGCCAGTGTGGCTCAGTTGGCTGGAGCATCATTGTGTGCACTGAAGGGTCATGGTTCAATGCCAGGTCAGGGCACATACTCCAGGTTGCAGGTTCAATCCCCAACCAATCGATGTTTCTCTATCACATCGATATTATTCTCTCTTCCTTCCTCTCTCTCTAAAATCAATGGAAACATGTCCTCTGGTGAGGATTTAAAAACAAACAAACAAAAAACCACCAGCTGCCAACAAGAAACTTTAAACTAAAAACCTCCACAGCTGTGCGGGGGGGAGGGAGGGTTGCTGGGAGGTAGAGGGATTGAGCAAAAAAAAGAAAAAAAGAAAAAGAATTCATGGATAGGGACAACAGTATAGTGATTGCAGGGGGAGAGGAATGGGTGGAGGAGGGTACAGAGGAGATCAACGGTGATGGAGAAAATTAATAAAAAAAAAAAAAAAGAAAGTAGTGGCCAGAAAGATTCTGTACAGTATGCAGTATGGTCTGGCTCCTATCCTTGCATGATTACACTGCCTGGAAGCAGTAATGAGAAAAATGGGTGAGGGAGTAAAACTTGAAAGTTTTAATGACTATCTTCCAGTTTGGATAGAAATAATCCAATTTGCATGCCCCAGAAAGGTCCAGGAAAAAAAGCCTCAGCTGAGGCCTAGTGGACACCAGAACCTGTTTAATTCTAAGTTGAGGGAAGGGTCTGAAGCCCCTGAAAATATACTACATCTCAGCAGGATGGAGAAAGGCCAGTACAAGACACAGCAAGTTCTAAAGACACAGGAAGGAGAGCCTGAGGCACCAGCAGAGCTATTCCCCCAATACCACCTTATACTAAACAGAAAACAGAGAACCACACAATGCTTCAAAGTATATTCAGGGGGGAAAGTGAAAGGAGGAAACAAAGTCACAGCTAAGGTGGGAAAGGTGTGGGGGAATGAACCCATAGCATATCAGGGCAAATACACAATCTTGTCCTCCTTATCTAAGCCTTTACCAGCAAGAGAAGAAGGGATGGCCATTCAACTGTACAAACAAGGGGTCAAAGGAAGGGGAGAAACAAATGACAATAGCAAGAGAAACAAAGAAAGAACCCAATCTGAAAGATGACATAAAAAGGAACGTAAGGAAATCCCCAGTGCGTTCTGTGGACGAAAGGGGCCACATGCTAACCTGACAAGCTCAGAGGAGGCCTGCATGGCAGGCTTGCAAACTCAGAGACCTAAAGTCACCACAAAGGATGGTCTGAAATTAAACTTTAACTAAAAGCAGTTATGGTGGGTAGTCACTCCTAGGCCGATACCTTCCCTGACAAGATCAACCTTTACCTTAACTGGGCCTATGTGTCTTTTTGCATCTAAGATAACATATCCTTGAAATGTCTGGGTAACTTGTAACTCCCATTTTTCCGGACTCCTTGAGGCACAAATGTGTCTGGGCACCAGGACAGATATCACAAATTCCTTCATTGTTATTGCTATCATGTTCATTGTTGACTGTTAACTATCCTGTGCTCACCTAAGTAACGTGTCTGTCATTTTACTTTCTATCCAATCCCAGAGGCACCCCCCACCCCCACTGCCACTTGGCTTTCTCCCGCCTCCCTAACCTATTGCCAATGGACTTCAAGTAACCCACTCCTCCTTTGACATAAGATATCAAACAAGGTGAAAACAACAACCATTCTCTGGAGCAGTGGTCGCCAACCTTTCAGACCTCACGGACCACCCGTTGGCAACCACTACTCTGGAGCATTATCCCCAATCCATTGAATTTCTGCTTCCCGGAAATTGTCGACAGTGTAGCTCAAATAAACTCACAAAAATTCTTTACAGGTTTGAATGTTTTTACATTAACAGTTCTTTGTAACAGAGAACAACCTACTAAGAATATACATTTAATAAAACAAAACCTCAATGACTGAAGATGGCTGCAGAGAAACTGGAGGCTGCATGTGCTTGCTCCCAGCCAGGGACTGGATTTACAGGTAAAATACTGCACAATCAACTTGAAAAACCAAGAGAAGTGTAGCTGACTGGACATATCTAAGGGGCACTGAAGAAACAGTGTATAGACTAGCAAGAGGAGGGGAGTCATGGAAAGGGGGAGCCCCCTGGAGCAAGTGCTCCAGCTGAGAGGCCCAGTGATGTTGCCTGCAAAGCTCCCTCCCCTTGGGAGTGTGGGGTCTCAACCCCACGCAGGGATCCAAAACCCAGAGCAGCAGAGACTGGAATAAGAGCCCACGTAACATGTTACATGGGCAGAGGGAACAAGGGAAACTCTGCCTGCCTGGGAGACTGGGGCCCACCCTCCCAGTGAAGGAACAGCCCAGCCGAGAAGTTCACTCTGGGGTCTGACTACTGGAAAGGCTGCACTGCAATGTTTGGGTCCATTGAGGGGCCTGTGGGCTGCACCCAGCAATGATCTTGAAAGACCCTCTACTTTCTTGAAAGGCATGTGCAGAGCCCCAGATAGTGACTAAACTGTTTGGCTTGGGGAAACAGGAAATGATTCTCCCACCTCAGGTGTGGGGTTGGAACCTCTCCCCCTACTTGTGGAACCTCCCAGACTGCTCAGTCCTGTGGGGTTAGCAGCACAGAGGAGCAGGCCAGGTTGGGGATGTGGGGGCTGCACTGAGGAGAGTTGAGAGGACTAGTGGAGCTGGGAATGTCAGCCCCCATTTTGCTGAGATCAGCAGCTTGGAGAGATCCGAGTCCTGCACAGGGCTGTTTTCTAACCCCTCCTGCTTGGACCTGTGGCATGCGGGCACTGGTTCCACGCAGAGCTGGGATTTTTGAACTGTATCCCCTGAGAAGACTTCTATCAGGGAGATGGATAAGCAAGTGTTGGTTGGGCTTTGTAACTGCACTGTGGGGAGGTTGATCCGAATTCCCTGTGAGTTCAGCCAGGCAGCCTTGGGAAGGCGAGATAGAACCTGTCTTCCTGCCCTGAAGAATGCAAACACTACTCCCAAAAGGAGACTGGTTTGCTTTGTGAAGTCCCAGATACCCTCACTGGGTACCCTCACCGGTCGCAGTTCTGTGGGGGAAAGGGAGCAGCTCAGAACGGGCCATTCCAAGCATGAGACCTCAGAGGTTACTGTCTGGGACCAGGAGGAAGTGCTTACTCATCCTTCAGGCTGGGCTGGCAACATCCTCACCCAGAGACTCCTTTCCTCAATCCCCCTGAGCCCAGGGCAGCCGGAACTGCTCCTGCAGAGAAAACTGCAGGCTGGACTCAGCCTGAGCCTGCAGCAGGACACTTTAGGGGGAACTCAAATTGGAGTCTCTGGTAGAAACTGAGGAGTTTGGCTTTGAAGCAGAGACTAATTTCCCCTCATGGAGTGCCTGACTGTAATCTCTAAGCAGGGGGGCAGGGCACTAGCCAGAGCTAGGCTAGCCTGGGTCCACCCTAAAGACTTTGTTCTAAAGGCACTGGAGGAAGACCAGGCAACTTCAGGGGGAAGAAGTAGCTGACAGGTGGAGGCAGAGCTCAAGGAGCCTCAGAACCACCACAGACCTGCCCCCAGCTCTAAGCTAAAAGAAACCAATCCATTTACACAGACTGGTCCCTCCCATGAATACACAGGTCTAGCAGAGGCAGACACAAACAATGAACAGAGTGGTGACTACACACAGGCAGCCCAAGACCAGTTGCATACAACATCTGACAGCAACCTGCATCTGAAACCCACCCAAAAGAACCTAAAGGACTCATAACCATCACAACGAATGTTGGGCCTCAGACCACACCAGAAATCGAACCACCTAAACAAACAAATGACATGCCCAAAGGTGGCCCAGTAGGCCCCTGACCTGCTGGGAACAAGCCTGCCTTGGGAGGAAGCCCCAGGATACCATCACATACATAGTAATAAAGGTTTACCTCTAAAGACACCCAACCTGAAGGGTTAATGATTGTGCCTCAGCTCATCAAGACACCTCAAGATGGCACCTGCACAGCAGTTTACACACCATGGTCCGGGTTGAGCCTCATAGTAACCCAGCCTGAGGGTCAATCTCAACCAGGAAAGGCCCATCAGCAGTCAAGGCCCAATTACAACAGGAAGGTCCAAACAAACCACACAAGAATCACTCCTAGAGCACCCAGGTAGGGAGATCAAGGAGACTGCACTTCTGGAACACCTACAAGTCACCCCACCAAGACTGGGAGCAGAGAGTTACTACCTGAAACATAGACATAAACACAAAGAGACAGTAAAATGGGGAGACAAAAAAATAAGCCCCTAATTAAAGAACAGGAGGAAAATCCAGAAAAAGAGCTAAATGAAATAGAGGCATGCAATTTATCAGACAGAGAATTCAGAATAATGTGAGAACAACAACATGAAGAATATAGAAACCATGAAAAAATAATCAGTCAAAAATGAAGAATGCCATATCGAAATACAGGATACACTGGAAGGAATTCCCAGTCAATGGGACAAAACAGAGGGTAGGATCAGTGAACTACAAGACAAAATAGAAAAAATAAATCATTCAAACAGAACAGAAAAAAAGACAAAATAATTAAAAAGCAGGAGGATAGTTTAAAGGAACGTTAGGACAACATGAAACTTAACATCCGCATCATAGGAGAAGAAAATGAACAAGGGACAGAGAACCTGTTTAAAGAAATTATGACAGAAATATTGACCTAGCCTGGTTAAGGAAAATGTGACAAAAGTTCAGAAAGCACAAAGTCCCAAACAAAATAAACACAAAGAGACCCACTCCAAGACACATCATAATTAAAATGGCCAAGGTTAAACACACAGAGAAAATCTTAAAGGCAGCAAGACAGAAAGAGTCAGTCACCTACAAAGGAGTGCCCATAAGGCTATCAGCAGATCTCTCAACAGAAGCAAGTCAGAAATTGGCATGAATATTCAAAGTAACGGAAAGCAAGAACCTGCAATCAAGAATGCTCTATCAAGCAAAGCTATCATTTAAAATCTAAGGCAAAAGAAAAGAGCTTACTAGATAAAAGAAGACTAAAGGCATTCATTACCACCAAAATAGCATTACAAGAAATGCTAAAGGGAAGAAGAAAGAGAGAGAGAGAGAGCATAAAAAATGGCATTAAATAGCTTCCTATCAATAATAACCTTAACTGTAAATAGATTAAATGACCCAATCAAAAGACATCAAGTAGGTGAAGAATATAAAAACATGACCCAACTATTTATGTCTACAAGAGATCCACTCAGAACAAAAGACTCACACAAAATAAAAGTGAAGGGATGAGAAAAAATAATTTCCATGCAAATGGAAACAAAAAGAAAAGCTGGGTAGCAATACTCATATCTGAAAAAATAGACTTCAAAATGAAGGCCATCACAAGAGACAATAAAGTTCACTACATAATACCAAAGGGATTGATCCAACAAGATGTTATATCCCTGAAAACATATATGCACCCAATATAAGCGCACCTAAATATCCTATACAATAAAAAGGTAATATGCAAATTGACCCTAACAGTGGAACTACAGGGAACGACTAGTTGCTATAACACGCACTGACCATCAGGGGGCAGACGCTCAATGCAGGAGCTGTCCCCTGCTAGTCAGTGCACTCCCACAGGGGGAGCTACACTTAGCCACAAGCCAGGCTGACAGCTGCAAGCACAGCAGCTGTGGCGGGAACCTCTCCCGCCTCCTCAGCAGCGCTAAGGATGTCCAACTGTGGCTTAAAGCTGTTAGTCGGACATCCCCCTAGGGCTCCTGGGCTGCCAGAGGGATGTCAGATTGACAGCTTAGGCCCACTCGCCCAGGGAGCAGGCCTAAGCCAGCAGGGGGACATCCGCCTAGGGGTCCTGGACTGCAAGAGGACGCAGGCCTTAAAAGTACATATGTCATCATTCCATTTATAGGAAGATAAAACTTCCACTTCTGCTTTGGATGTAGCTGCAATGAAATATTCAAAGTGATGAATAGCAAGGACCTACAACCAAGATTACTCTACCCAACAAAGCTATCATTTAGAATTGAAGGTCAGATAAAGAGCTTCCCAGACAAGAAAAAACTAAAGAAGTTCATCACCAACCAAACCAGTATTACATGAAATGTTGAAGGGTCTATTTTAAGAAAAAAAAAGGTTAAAAATATGAACAATGAAATGGCAATAAATACGTATCTATCAACAATTGAATCTAAGGGGAGTTATGGGGGGGGGAGAGGAACAACTGTAATAATCTGAACAATAAAGATTTAATTAAAAAAAGCAATTGAATCTAAAAATCAAAATAAATGAACAGAATGACAAATCTCAGAAGGAAGGGTGGGTGGGGAGAAGAGATTAACCAAAGAACTTATATTCATATATGCATAACCCATGGACACAGACAATAGGTTAGTGAAGGCCTGGGGTGGGGTGGGAACTGGGTGGAAGGGAGTATTTGGGGGGGAGGGCAACATCTGTAATACTCTCAATAATAAATATTTTTTAAAAAATCTTCACACTAGTTAACAGCATTTAATCAATATCCAGAGTACTGATACTGTTTCTAAGATGCAGGGGAAAAGCTAAAAAGGAGGTTAAAAATAAAGAAAATGGTGGGGCCCTGGCCGGTTTGGCTCAGTGGATAGAGCATCAGCCTGCAGACTGAAGAGTCCTGGTTCGATTCCAGTCGGGGGCACATGCCTAGGTTGCGGGCTTGATCCCCGATGTGGGATATGCAGGAGGCAGCCAGATCAGTGATCCTCTCTCATCACTGATGTTTCTATCTCTCCCTTCCTCTCCCTTTTTCTCTGAAATCAATAAAAATGTTAAAAAAAGGAACTAAGTC
>NW_006293957.1:2608363-2623941 GCF_000327345.1 Myotis davidii
AAAAAAAAATGGTAGGAACAATAGTTGGAGCAAGATCCAACAGGATATAAGAAAAAGGTAAGCTTACAGTCCTGTTTTGAGAACTGGAATGCTAAACAGGAAAACAATGCAAAGGTTCTGATTTACAGCTGAGTCAAGAAAAGGTTACAGACTTACAAGCACATTGCTCAGGGCTCGAGCCCTGGAACACTGAACTGTGCATCTACACTAGCCGCACTGACTGCAGGCCCCACTCCCCACCTCAGTCAGGACTGGCTGAGACTGCAGGGTGTGGAAACTGTGCTTGCAGCTAAATGAGACTGGAGAAAGCAGGGACTAGGTCTTACTAAATATTATGAGCAAACTCAACCAGCAAGAGCATGGGGAACTTGGGCAATACAAATAATCTCAAAAACATAGTATATGAAAATTATATAATCAATATCTTAATTAAAATCTGTTTTTAAAATTCTCAGCATTACTGGCCGGTTAGCTCAGTTGGTTAGAGCGTGGTGCTAATAAAATTCTCAGCATCTAGCACAGAGTGTGACACATCACAGACATCAGTGTATACAAATGAATGATGTTTTGGGGTTGGCTCGGGCCGACAGCCCAAGAGACAGGAACCCCTGTGGAAAGTAGGCTATGCAGTGTCTCCCTGACCTAGGCCAGAAACTCTCCTTCCTCTGGGACCAGGAAGATGGAAGGACTTAATTGTCTGTGCTGAAGACAAAAGGGAAAACATGACTGTGAGGGACCTAAATGATAATAGCTAACTTTATTAAGAACAGTATGTACATAGCATTATGCTAAGCAGTTTATAAGAATTATCATATCTTAACTTCATTATAACACAGGATGGGTACATTTACTTCCATTTCAGAGATGAAGAAACTGAGGTTTGCAAAGAAAGTACCTTGTCCAAGTTCATACAGATAATAAAGAACCAAGACTACTGAAGCCAACTCAGTGGCACTCAATATGGTGATGAGGGTAGTAGAAGCAGCCACAGAAATAGCAACAGCAACGGCAGCTAACTGTTTTGTAGCTCTTACCATACCTTAGGCCAGCGGTCACCAACCGGTAGTCCATGGACCACTGGTGGTCCATGAGGTCTGAAAGATTGGCGACTGCTGCCTTAGGCAGTATTCTAAGGGTTTGATGTATATTAACCTATGTAGCAACTACTTTATGATGTAAATATAATCTGTACTTTACAAACAAACAAACTAAATATAGAGGAGTTAAGTACTTTTCCCAAGGTTACACAACTAATAAGTAGTGGGACCAGGACTGAAATTTAACTATTGCCCTAATGGCCTCTCTCCAATTCATTTTCTTAAGCTGCACTCAATAAACCTATGTTTTCAAACTGCTCATTGAAAGATTCAGTTGGTGATAAGCAGGCAGGCTAAACAGCCATCTCCGATGGTGAATAAAGAAAAACTGAATTTCTTTAAGGAAAGGGGGGTGGGGGATGAGGATATCCCAAGGGAAAGACTACACAGCACTGAGCCAAAGGGTACTGGGTCCATGCTGGCAGCAAAAATAAGACTTAGGACAGCAAAGCAAGGAAGGCATAGAAGAATCAACAGGCAAGCCTAGGCTGCTTTGGCTCACTGAGAAGTCTGAGAAAGGGGGGTCTTAAGGGAGACAGGGGGTGAGCCTGGGACGAGCTGCTGGTGCTGCCCATTACTCCCCTGGTTGCAAGTCTCCTGGGTCCCTTAGAGATGAGGGAATACATGCCTGTGGGGGAAGGAGAGGAGGTGGGAATGGCACAGCCATGCTCCTTGGAGGGAGAATGCACACTAGGTTCTTTGCCCTGAGCATATTTATCTCTTCCTTGCAGGTGGGAATCTTACGGGAGCTCTCAGGGGAGAGTCTCAATAGAACAGTCATCAACTTTCTAGGGGTGCTCTTTCAGGGTCATGGTCTCCACTGTCTTGGTCGGTGCCAGGGCAGGAGGTCATTAGTCAATGAGGCTGGTCCTGAGGTAGCCAAGGCCCTCACTTGTCTGGTTGTGCTGCTTTTCTGACATCAACTTATTGTTTTATAACAAGCAGGTTTTGTTGTAAATGAAAATACTAGAATAGAACTGACTACCCCATTCTTTTCCCAGTACCTTCTCCACTGCTGGAAGAGACAGCCGAGATCATGGAGGTGAAAAACTGCAAGAAAAAAATATGTAACTGAAGTGTTTAGTTTTGTAATGAGTAGGGAAGGAAACAATCAAATTTAACAATAAAAAATATTCAAGAACTATTCATGGAGCACAAATCAGAAAATTTGTTTCTATAAGTATAAACTTGTATAGAATAGAAAGAGAAAAAAATATTTAAGAATTATTCAAAGTAACTATAAAGCCTATTTCAATGAAAAAAACAAAGAATAATCTATTTTTTAAGAAATCAACACTTCAGTTAACTTTTAGAAGAATATGAGGAAAAGGGTGGGGGTTGACAAAAGAAAGCTGAAGAAGATGCTCAATTTAACTCTACTGAGAGAAAAAAATATAGCCACCAAACACAAGTATGAAAAATTAGAAGAAAAAAGTTACCAGAGCCTCCTGAAAAACATTAACAATATAAAAATTACACATTTCAAAATAGAAACAAACTCATAGATACAGAGAGCAAACTGATGGTGAGCAGAGATGGCTGGGGTGGGGGGATGGGTGAAAAAGGTGAAGGGGAATAATAGGTACAAACTTTGATTATAAAATAAATGAGTCATGCAGATCTAATGTACACATCACAGGGTTTAATAGCCTATATAATAAAGAGGCAATATGCAAATTAAAACTGCCTATGACCAGGCCCGGAGAGGGTTTAGTGAGAGACAAACAAACGACTGAACAGCAGGCTGTGTGGGGTGACCGGGCCGGTGGGGAGGCCTTGAGGGGCGACCAGGCTGAATGGGTGGGGGAAGTTGGGGGTGACCAGGCCAGCAGGGGGATGCAGTAAGAGGTGACCAGGCTGGCGGGCAGGGGGGGCAGTTAGGACCAACCAGGCCAGCAGGGAGGGGGGAGTTGGGAGAGACCTGGCAGGCAGCGGGGGGCAGTTAGGGGCAACAAGGCCAACAGAGGCAGTGAAGGGCGATCAGGCTGGCAGCAGGGGGCAGTTAGGGGTGGCCAGGCAGGCAGCAGGTGAGCGATTAGGAGCCAGCAGTCCAGGATTGTGAAAAGGATGTCCAACTGCCAATTTAACCCTCACACCCACACAAGATGGTGTAAACTGGCAGTCATACATCCTCCGAGGGGTCCCGGATTGGACAGGGTGCAGGCTGGGCTGAGGGGGAACCCCCCCCCCCGCCCCGTGCACGAATTTTGTGCACCAGGCCTCTAGCAGTCAATAATATTGTAATGGGAGGAAGAACCAAGATGGCAGCACAGGGAAAGGCAGGACTCACATCCTCCCACAACCACATTAAAATTACAACTAAAATTCAGAACAACCATCATTCAGAACTACCTGAAATCTAGATGAATGGAAGCCCTGCAACTAGAGACTAAAAGAGGAAATCACACTGAGACTGGTAGGAGGGGAGGAAGCACAGAATGGGCTGGTCTGACACCCACTGTGCTTTATTTTTTTCATTGTTGTTGTTGTTTTAAACATATCTTTATTGATTTCAACTGATGGTGAGCAGAGATGGCTGGGGTGGGGGGATGGGTGAAAAAGGTGAAGGGGAATAATAGGTACAAACTTTGATTATAAAATAAATGAGTCATGCAGATCTAATGTACACATCACAGGGTTTAATAGCCTATATAATAAAGAGGCAATATGCAAATGGGAGAATAGCTGATTGGCTGCCTCCTGCACATCCCCTACTGGGGACCAAGACCGCAACCCAGGCATGTGCCCTTGACTAGAACCAAACCCAGGACCCTTCAGTCCACAGGCTGATGCTCTATCCACTGAGCCAAACCGGCTAGGGCCCCACTGTGCTGTTTTTAATCGAAGGCATGTCTTGGCTGTGGAGGCCTCCCATGAGGAGTAAGGGGTCCCTGCCCCACACCAGAATAGTCAGCCCAGCGTTCCAGAGTTGGGAAAAGAAGACCCTGTAACTTCAGGCTGTAAAAACCAGTGGGGATTGAGGATGAGAAGGCAGCTGAAGACACAGGCAGTTTCTCAAAGAGCTGGTGCATGGACTTACTTGGACTCACTCCCTCTGAGCTCCAGACCAGGGACAGCAGCTTGAAAGCATCCAGGGACATACAGGAAGGAACTAAATTGTCTAGCATCAGGGCAAGAGGTGGGGCAGCTTTCTCCAAGACAAAAGTGCTTGCAGAGGTCACTGTTCCTATGCTGAAACCTCCCCCACCATAGAGCTGACTGGCAGGCACCATATCTGAGTTTCCATCAGCCTGACCCACACTGTTTGCCCCACCCTGGTGATTTCCCCCTTAACCTTTTCCTCCCTAAAGATAACATCTAGGCCTCAGTTGTATTTTAGCTCCAAGCCCAGAAAAGCAGCACGACCAGACAAGTGAGAGCCTTGGCTGCCTCAGGACCAGCCTCATTGACTAATGACCTCCTGGGTCCCTGCCCCACACCAGAATAGTCAGCCCAGCGTTCCAGAGTTGGGAAAAGAAGACCCTGTAACTTCAGGCTGTAAAAACCAGAACCCACCAATTTGCAGCCCCACCTAAGCTGTCTGCAGTGGCTTTTCCATCTGAATGACCTGTCCTGGCTCAGGCTTCAGATTTTCCTAAAAGGCAGCTGAAGACACAGGCAGTTTCTCAAAGAGCTGGTGCATGGACTTACTTGGACTCACTCCCTCTGAGCTCCAGACCAGGGACAGCAGCTTGAAAGCATCCAGGGACATACAGGAAGGAACTAAATTGTCTAGCATCAGGGCAAGAGGTGGGGCAGCTTTCTCCAAGACAAAAGTGCTTGCAGAGGTCACTGTTCCTCTGCTGAAACCCACCATAGAGCTGACTGGCAGGCACCATATCTGAGTTTCCATCAGCCTGACCCACACTGTTTGCCCCACCCTGGTGATTTCCCCCTTAACCTTTTCCTCCCTAAAGATAACATCTAGGCCTCAGTTGTATTTTAGCTCCAAGCCCAGAAAAGCAGCACGACCAGACAAGTGAGAGCCTTGGCTGCCTCAGGACCAGCCTCATTGACTAATGACCTCCTGCCCTGGAACCCACCAATTTGCAGCCCCACCTAAGCTGTCTGCAGTGGCTTTTCCATCTGAATGACCTGTCCTGGCTCAGGCTTCAGATTTTCCTAAAACCTATCAAATAAGTAGCAGCTGGACTCAGTGTGCCCCATACCTCTGGATAAGTGGCCCCAGGCCTGGCACTAGCAACAGCTTGCCAAGGTTCACAGGTTGGTATCTCCTGAGAACCTCCAAGCCCAGAACAAGCAGCAGCCACCTGCACATCACTCTATTGTGCCAGAAGGCCCAGGCAGAGAATAGGCAGTGGCTGACTTTATACCTCTCATGAGGCCCCAGAATCAGTGCACCCAATAGACAGCTTCAGACCATAGCAGGTTAACTCTAACACATCCACATGCAACACACTCAAGGGGCAGAATGAGTGAGCACCAAAGCCCCACTGAGGCAAGTCCTGCTGCATAGGGGTTTCTACTGCACAGCAGCTCTTCTGCTGTAGTCACATCTGGTCCTCACAGCCCATTGGCCTGGGGGGTCAACTCCTCCCAGTGATGCCAACAGCAATCAAGCCTCAACTACAACAGGACAGTACACACAGACCACACAGGGTTGCACCTAGAGTACCCAGCTCAGGTGACCGGGGAGGCTAAGCCACTGGGCCCTACAGGACACCTACTACACAAGGCACTCTGGGAGACATAGCTGTTCTACCTAAAACATAGAAACAAACACAGGGAAGTAAGTACATGTGAAGACAGGAGAAGCCATCTTCAGCACTTCAATGCAAAGAAAACATAGATCCTCATCAGTTCTTACAGTGTGTAGATAAAAAGCTAAGGGCTGATGGTTTTTGTTTCTGAGCACTTGGTAGCTTAATGTAAACAAGATGCCATTTTCTAAGGAAGACGTACAAATGGCCAATGGGCACCTGAAAGTTGTTTGATATGCAGGATGTATTTCCATTGTTACAAATTGAACATAATTAAAGCATAGTGATTAATCACAAAAACAATATGTAATTATATATTGTTTTCCAATGGTCTTAGGCGACCCCTATGAAAGGGTCATTCGACCCCCAAAGGGGTCGCGACCCACAGGTTGAGAACCGCTGCTCTAGGACAACTTCAAGCATACTAACACTCTCATCATGGGGGTGCCAGAAGGAGAGGGGAGAGAGCAAGAAATTGAAACCTATTGAAAAAAATAATGATGGAAAACTTCTCCACCTGGTGAAAGAAATAGAACTACAAGTCCAGGAAGCTCAGAGTCCCAAACAAGAGGAACCCAAAAAAGCTCACACCAAAACACATCATAATTATAATGCCAAGAGTTAAAGACAAAGAGAGAATCTTAAGAGCAGCAAGAGAAAACCAGTTAGTTACCTACAAAGGAGCTCCCATATGACTATCAGCTAATTTCTCAACAGAAACTTTGCAGGCCAGAAGGGAGTAGCAAGAAATATTCAAAGTGATGAAAAGCAAGGACCTACAACCCAGCAAAGCTATCATTTAGAACTGAAGGTCAGATAAACAGCTTCATAAACAAGAAAAAAACTAAAGGAGTTCATCACCACCAAACCAGTATTATATGAAATGTTGAAGGGTCTTTTTTAAGAAAAAAAAAGGAATTAAAAACAACAAAATGGCAATAAATACATATCTATCAACAATTAAATCTAAAATTCAAAATAAAAGAGCAAGGAATCTAATGAACAAAATAAACTGATGAATAAAATAGAACTAGAGGCATGGAAACACTGAACAGACTGGTAATATCAGAAGGAAAGGGGGTGAGGGGAAGAGATTAACCAAAGAACTTATATTCATATTAGTGCCCTGGTACACAGATTCGTAGACAGTGAAAGGAAAATAATTAGAAGGTGGCCGGCAGGGCGGGACTGGGCAAGACAGGCTGGATACGCTCTGGAGCCAACTTCCTGCGGCCCTCCCCAGCCAGTCGCACCTGGGGCGTTGCCTCAGCTCAAAGGGCGTCTGCAGTGTGAGCAGGGTCCCTCCGGCAGGTGAGGTCCCTCAGCCTGGCCTGCGGGGATTGGGCTGAAACCAGCTCTCTGACATCCCCCGAGGGGTCCTGAATTGCAAGAGGGCAGTTCTCGGGTGCCGGAATCAGGCTCCCTCCTCTCATGAGTAATCCCATCCCAAACAATTACTTATTCTAGCACTTTCCATAGAACTTTCTGATAATGAAAATATTCTATATCTTTCCTGTCCAATACAGTAGTCACTAGCCACATGTAGTTATTGAGTACATATGGTGAGGGTGACTAAGGAACTGAATTTTTATTTTTATTTAATTTTAACTCATTTAAATAGTTACATGTGGCTAGAGGCTATCATAATACACAAACAAACAAAAAAACAAAGAATTTATCCTCTCTCCTATCTTTTCAAATCTTGCTATTATTTCTAGAAAAAAAAAAAAGCCTGTTGTTTTATTCCATTTTATGAATCACAAAATGTGCCTGAGGAAGACAGATAAGCCTTGAAAAAGAGATAAATCTGATAAAAATAGCTTCTTATAAGAAACTTTTAAATAAAACTAGATGTAATAAATAAAAGTTGCAAGAGTAAGAAGAGTACAAAGAGTATCTGTATAGTCTTTATCCAGATTTACTTGTTGTTAATATTTTATGCCATTTGGTTACCATTTGCTCTCTTGCATAAAATATAAAAATATGTATTTTCATATGCATTTCTTAAGAATAAGAATTTTTTTATTATTATTAGTTAAGGTATTACAAATGTGTCCTCATCCCCCCCATTAACCCCCAACCTCCCAATAAGAATTTTTTTAATGTAACCACTATACAGTTATGAACCTGACTAAATTTAGCATTGATGCAATAATTTAATCTACCATTTGTATTTCAGTTTCTCTCAGTATCGAAACCAAAAGAGTTATTGCGGGCTATTAAAGTCTCACTTACCTTTAGTTGGAGTGACATTAATAGTTCTAAGCATTACATTTTCTCCTTTATTATTAAACTAACTATAAAATACTCTTTATTTGAAACCATCTTGTACCACCTTAACACAACTTTCTCATTACTTTTTATGCCCCCCGAAATCACATCTACACACTCATTTGGCTATAATAATGGTCTAGATATAATTTAATATTCTATTTTTAAAATATCATTTTATAAATATTGCCCACATTTCTATCATTACATTTATTATTAATGGATACAATGTATTATATTGAACAAATGTGCTATAAATTATTTAACCATGAATTATAGGACCAAAGATTATGAACATCTTTATGCTTCAATATACCACTTTTAAAGTTACCCTAACAAAATGTATATACACAAAGGGGTAAGGGTGAAGAACCATGTCACATGATGAAAAGTACAGCGTTTACAAAACTAAGAGAACATATGACTGTTGCTGTCAAACAGTTTAAAGGGTGTCAGAGAGGGGCAGAACTGGGATCAACAGTTGGAAAAAAAAGAAAAGCAGTTTTAAGCCCAAAATAAGAAAATATTTCAAACTATCATAATTACCAAACAAGGTCATAGGCTACCACATAAAACACTAAGCTGCCCATCTCTGAAAGCGTTCAAAAACAAGCTGACAATCACTTGCCAGAGATGGCGAAGACTCTTGGACAGTAGAATTAGAAAATCTCTCAAGTTTCTTTTCACTCGTGTATTCAAATATTTATTATTCACCTGCTATGATCATAGCAATGTGCGAGGTATAAAAAAGTTGACAAGACAGGCATGGTCCCTATGGCTTTTGCAATTATGGGCTAGTATAGAAAACAAAAACAAACAAAAAAAAAACACAAATAAAAATGTAATTACAAATCATAAGACCTGTGAAGGAAACTATGAAATGCTATAGGAGAAAACAGTAGAATGGGCATTAAGGAAGGCATCTTAAGAGGGGCATATTTCAGTTGTGGCCTAAAAGAAGAGGAGCTAGTTATGAAATGAGCGCAATGAAAATCTACTGAAGGTTATAACAGGAGAATGACATGATCTGATTTTCACTTCTAAAAGATCATTCTCACTGTTATATGGAAAATAAGTCAAAGGGGAAAAAACATGGAGGCAGGGAAATCAGTTAAGAAGCTAGATAGGAAGGAGTCCTACCCTAAGAAAAGAAATGATGATGGACTAAGTAGGCTGAAGTAGATGGACAGAAAGGAATAGAGTTGAAGATGTGTGGGGGAGATAGGAGCTACAGCACTTGGTGAGGAGTTAAATGCAAGAGATGAGAGAAAAGGGAAGGACAGAAATCAAGAATGACTCTCAGGTTTTTGGCCTGGACAGCTAATCAAATGATGCTACCATTTTCTGAGACTGAAAGATTGGAGGAAAGACAGATAAGGAGTACAATGAGAATCCAACTTTAAGACTCCGTGATTTTTTAAATACAAAATTCTATCAAGATCTCTCATGATTGCCGGGCCAGCGTTGCTCAGTGGTTGAGCATTGACCTATGAACCAGGAGTGCACATGCCTGAGTTGTGGGCTCAATCTCCAGTAGCGGGCGTGCAGGAGGCAGCTGATCAATGATTCTCTCTCATCAATGTTGTTTCCATCTCTTTCTTCCTCTCCCTTCTTCTCTGAAATACAAATGTAGTTTTAAAAAATCTCTCATGATTGATTCTCTGTTCTTTAAAAGGCAGTCTGTAATCCTGGCCATTGAGGCTCAGTTTGTTGAAGCACTGTCCCGTACACCAAAAGGTGGTGGGTTCAAGTTCTAGTCAAGGCACATACCCAGATTTTGGGAGGCAACTGATTGATGTTTTTCTCTCATATCAATGTTTCTCTCTCTTCCTTCCTCTCTCTAAAATCAATAAAATAAATGAATAAAAATAAAAGGCAGTCTGAAAGGGGGAAGGGGGGAGGAGGGAGGAAACTCCTTTAAATGCTTTAAAGGAAACTTGGCAGCTGCTCTCTCCCGCCACTATCCAACTCTGCCTTCCATTCACACCAAACCACCCAAGGGTCTGTATCACACCATGATCTTTCAGGACTTCTTACCAGGGAACACACTACTCCTTTGGCTCAAAATGCCATTCACCACCTTGGTCCATCTTGGTAAATCTCTCTGAAACTTTTTCTTTCTGTCTCACCTCCTTCAGAGTGGAGCTCCTAGGCAGAACAATATAAGCCAAAATGATACACACACCCCACTTTCAACTTCAAAATACTACTATACAGAATGTTCAAATAGATTTTCTACAGTAAGTTACACTAGGTGAGAATCTAGTGCCACCCTCATAAATCCTAAAATCATCAGAAAGTAAATAAAGACCAATATTACAGCAAAAGCTAATGTAAATACATATAATACTTGTGCAAAATATTCACAATACATAAAATTCAATTCTTTTTAAACATGTGCTAAGTCATTTAGAATATAAAGGACTCACATTTTAAAGTACTTTCTTCTACAAATTTGGACTTTTTAAAATGTTATAAGCAAGACAAATTCTAAAATCTGCTTGAAAATAAAAAAATTCAAGAAACTAAGAGCATTTCTATGGTTATATCTGGTTTCAGAAAATAATGATTCTATACTAAACAACTTGTGGTTATGAAACACATTAGACCAGCGGTTCTCAACCTGTGGATCGCGACACCTTTGGTGGTCGAACGACCCTTTCACAGGGGTCGCCTAAGTCCATCCTGCATATCAGATATTTACATTGCGATTCATAACAGTAGCAACCTTACAGTTATGAAGTAGCAATGAAAATAATTTTATGGTTGGGTCACAACATGAGGAACTGTATTTAAAGGGCCAGAAGGTTGAGAACCACTGCATTAGACGATGTAGAGGCACAGTGATTATGTTACCACATCTGCAGCATTAGTACATTAGGCCAATATCTTCCAGGAACATAAATAATGATATCAGGAGTCTCTCCTGGGTATTAACTGACAGCTAAATAGCATCTCTTCAGAGTACTACTCAAATAGATTAGCTTACAATTCCCAATAGCAAAGACGTCATTTCTGCCTATTCAGTCTCAAGATCTTCCTATAGTTAACTGCTCCTAACTGATATTTGACTACCAAGCACCAAGTATTACTTTCAAACTTTTAATCTTTTTTTCTAGCTCATTAAGAAAATGTCCTATTAGATCATTTCTGGCACTTAACCCAGCCAGACTTCTACTTCTATACATCTTTTCTTGCTTTTCCCCTCTAATCCTTATAAATCATACTCTTAATCCTTAAGCAAGTTTCTTATAAAAAGCATAAATATTTACTAACAATGTCATCTAATAAAAATGTTTAGGAAACTGACCTTTAATGGATAAACAGGGATTAGTGGTGTGGCACCCATAACTATTTTGCCTTTGGCATTCCTACATAATATAACCAACATACAAGCATGTCAAACTTGTTTGCAATGTCCAGGACCAAACAGAAGAGGCTTTTTACAATGTTCTGCTCAGGAAATTAGAACCTGGCTCATAAGAAATAGTGAAGGGAATGGAGGGGAAATAGCTCCATCAGCAGGACTTGACAGCTAATGGAAAATGAGGAATAGGAGACAGAAGTCAAGATGATTCCTGGGTTTATAACTTAGGTAACTGAGTGACTGGCAGCATCAATAATCAAAATGGAAAAATTAGGTGAATGGAAAAAAAAACATGTACTTAATTTTTGATGTTCTAAGTTTCAGGTTTTCTTCATACATAATTTAATTGATTTCAGAGAGGAAGGGTTTTCTTTATATATATTTTAATTGATTTCAGAGAGGAAGGGAGAAGGAGAGAGAGAGAGGAGAGATAGAAACATCAATGATGACAATCATTTATCAGCTGCTTCTTGCATACCCCCTACTGGGGACCAAGCCAGGCATGTGCCCTGACTGGGAATTGAATAGTGACCTCTTGGTTCATAGGCCAATGCTCAACCACTGAGCAACACTGGCTAAGCACAGATTTTTCTACTAGACAATCAGATGGGCATTCTAGGTAGCAAACCTAAGGACTAGAAGTGCTCACCAGAAAAATGGGCTGAGGAAATGAACACAGAAAGGAAATCATGAAAAACATGTGTTCAAGAAAGCATGGCAGAATGAAGAAAAAAACAGAAGTCAGCCTGAAACCTCAGGAAGCATTAACATTAAGGGATAGGAGTCAGTAAAGACAGCTGAGAAAGAATCTATACCAGGGGTGGGCAAACTTTTTGACTCAAGGGCCACAATGGGTTCTTAAACTGGACCGGAGGGCCGGAACAAAAGCATGGATGGAGTGTTTGTGTGAACTAATATAAATTCAAAGTAGACATCATTACATAAAAGGGTACGGTCTTTTTTTTTTTTGGTTTTATTCATGTCAAACGGGCAGGATCCGGCCCACGGGCCGTAGTTTCCCCACGGCTGTTCTAACTCCTATGTTGCAATGTTGAGGGCCTCCTGGGTTAGACCACCGGGAGGGAGAGCCCTTGAGTGGGTCAGTGGAGGTGGAGGGGCAGTGGCACTCCGCTGAGCTGCCCTCACTCACATCTTTTGACAGACAGCTGAGCTGCCTGGCTGGGACTCTGGGACTCGTCACACCTCAGGAAGCTCACCACCCCACCCCACCCCAGCTCAGCACCAGGCCCTAACCAGGCCCACCCACCGGGCCCTCCACCCACACGGGATGTGCTCGCAGCTGAGCCTCGAGAGCCCTGAGCCATGTGGCAGTGATCGGGGGCACCCACAGCAATAAGATGTCTGGTGTCTACCTGGTGCAGTACTGGCTGCAAGCCCCGGGGGAGCTGCAGAGACCCAGGTTCTCCGCAGTGCCCGTGCTGGCCAACCCAGCAGCAACAGCCGTCTGCCACCGCTACGTGGACTGTGACCTCAACCGCGAGTTCACCAGCGCCTTCCTCACTGCCAGGGTACACCCGGATGACCCATATGAGGTGACAAGGGTCCAAGAGCTGAACCAACTGCTGGGGCCCAAGGCCTCGGGCCAGGCCTTTGACTTCGTCCTGGACCTGCACAACACCACGACCAGCATGGGTACCTGCCTCATCGTGGAATCTGCCCACAACGTCTTTGCGATGCATCTGTGCCGCCACCTACAGCTGCAGAGCCCGGAGCTGCCCTGCAGGGTCTTCCTGTACCAGCTGCCCGGAGAAGAGAGTTACAGCGTCAACTCCATGGCCAAGAGTGGACTGGGCCTGGAGCTGGGCCCCCAGCCTCAGGGAGTGCTGCGGGCTGACCTTCTCGTCAGGATGAGGGCCTTGGTGGCCGCAGCCCTGGACTTCATCCAGCTCTTCAACCAGGGCACCGCATTTCCTGCCTTTGAGATGGAAGTGTATAGAAAAGTGAGCAGCGTGGACTTCCCACACACGGAGGCCGGGGACCTGGCAGGCAACGTGCATCCTCAGCTGCAGGACCAAGACTTCGAGCCACTGCGGCCTGGAGCACCCATCTTCCGGATGTTCAGTGGCAAGGACGTGCTCTATGAAGGGGAGCCCACTGTGTACCCCGTGTTCATCAATGAGGCCGCCTACTATCAGAAGGACATTGCCTTCCTCCAGACTGAGAAGCTCACGTTCTCTGTGCCCGCCCTGCCCATGCTGCCCCCCGCCCCCTCCCCAGCTCCCTAACCCAGGCCACACCTGCCCGGCCTCAGCCTCCCACCTGAGGCATGATCCCCAGCTCAGAGGTCAACATGCATGGACCTGGAGATTTTTATGCAAATTGAAATAAGCCAGTTAGAGTAAGACAAATACCATCTGATCTCACTTATATGTGTAATCTAATGAATAAAATAAGCTGATGAACAAAATAGAACCAGGACATGGAGCATGGGAACAGCCTGAAGCAATGTCAAAGGAGAGTTTGGCAGGAGGGCTAGATAAAAGAAGGTGAAGAGATTAGTCAAAGAACATATATGCATAGCTCCTGGTCACAGACAACAGTGTGGTGAAGGACAGGGAAGGGAGAAGGCTGGGAGAAGGTGAGCAAAAGGATGTGGGGGGGAATGAAGGACATGTGTAATAGTTTCAACAATAAAAGTTGAAAAATAAATAAATAATTATTTTTAAAAAGATGCTGCAGAGAAACCTAAGCAACTTACAAAGTAGTGATATAAAAAAACACAAATGGAAAAGTCCAGATCAAGTTTAAGAAATGAATTAAGTTATGTTTAGGGTAGAGGGTGTCTAAGGCCAGCATCCAAATAGAAATGACAAAGAGAAAAAAGTGACACCACAAAGAAAAACACTGAAATATTTAGACAAAAATAGAGATTTGTGATATATAATGAAATCATCAACAAATCTCATTATCTGCTCATAAGAACAAACATTTAATAAAATATTTCCTAAGATACTTTGGAGTATGACTCTCTTAACCATGCTATCTGTATTGCTCATTTGTTTATTTTGTACAAATAAAATTGATGTAAAAGCCCAACCAAATGGATCAATCAAAACTAGGTCAATGTTGAAATATTTTTTACTTTACTCCATCATTCATTCAACAAAATGTATTGAGTGATTCTAAGTTTGTGTTGGAGCAAGGGGGACTAAACACAAAAGCAAATAGAGTAAAATATAGCAATTACTACAACAAAGTAACTGCAAAATGTTACAGGAACACAGGTAACAAAGAATAGAGAATATGATGGAGTAGAGGAATCATGATAAAAATATGCCTAAAAGTCCTAACCGGTTTGGCTCAGTGGATAGAGCAGTGATGGCGAACCTATGACACACGTGTCAGAGGTGACATACGAACTCATTTTTTTGGTTGTTTTTTCTTTGTTAAATAGCTTTTAAATATATAAAATGAATATCAAAAATATAAATCTTTGTTTTGCTATGGTTGCAAATAGCAAAAAATTTCTATATTGACACGGCACCAGAGTTACGTTAGGGTTTTTCAAAATGCTGGCACGCCAAGCTCAAAAGGCTCGCCATCACTGGGATGGAGCGTTGGCCTGTGGACTGAAAGGTCCCAGGTTCTATTCCGATCAAGGGCATGTACCTTGGTTGCAGTCACATCCCCAGTTGGGGGTGTGCAGGAGGCAGCTGATCGATGTTTCTCTCTCATCGATGTTTCTAACTCTGTATTCCTTTCCCTTCCTCTCTGTAAAAAAAATCAATGAAATATATTTTTTAAAAAACATATGCCTAAAAGAAAGCTTTCCTAGAAAAAGGAGACATCTATAATGAGTTTTTAAACAGAGGAAGTGCCCTAGTTGGTTTGGCTCAGTGGATAGAGCATTGGCCTGCAGACTGAAGGGTCCAAGGTTCAATTTCAGTCAAGAGCAAACACCTGGGTTGCCAGCTCGATCGCCAGTGGGGTGTGCAGGAGGCAGCCAATCAATGATTTTCTCTCATCACTGATGCTTCTATCTCTCTCTCCCTCTGAAATGAAAAAATATATATTTATAGGGGGAAAAAGTTCTCCAGCAGGGCACACACAGTGTCCATGGAAAGAAAAAATAAGAAAGAGGAAGGAAGGAAGGAAGGAAGG
>NW_006293957.1:2623965-2626851 GCF_000327345.1 Myotis davidii
AAGAGGCAGGCAGAGGAAGTGATTTAACAAGATACCTAAGAAATATAATGGTATTCTGGAAAAAAAGAATAGTATGTACAAAAGCACAGAGATATCAGTTTCTCATCTTCATGGAACCGTGACAGATAAGGGCCACAGCTCATGGAAGACTTTCTGTGTACACAGATAAAATAATCTGACTTATATCCTGTGGTCCTCCCGTAAGAAACATCAGACTAGCATTAGAACCCCCTAGGGAACACTCCAGATCCCTTAAAGCAGAGGGCAAGAGCAGGGAGGTGGGCAAGAAGCAAAAAAGAGGGAGAACTAACTCCCATAAACAGAGAGCCACAGGAGATTTTTAAGCAATAACAGAACCTGATCAGATCTGTGTCTCAGAAATCCAAAGTCAGTAGCATGGATCAGTGGCTAAAGGAAGAAAATCTGGAGGAAGACCAACAGAGAAGATTAAAAAGCTATTGCGATGATGCTCCAGCACTAAATATTGACAACTATGTACCAAACATAAGTGAACCACAAAAAGAGGCACATAAAGTGCTGTAACTGTAATATGAGCTTTCAACTTAATTTTCTGAACTTATCTCAGAGAGCAACTCAGTAATCAGAAGCAATTACAGTAAAAGCATGGTCAAGTACATTAGAATAAAAGGAAAAGAGTGGCCATCAAATTTTCCCCTTTAAAGTGCTTTAATTATACTTCAAATTAAAAAGTTTTTAATTTTTTCTTTTTTTTAGTAAAAAGGTCATATAGTAAAACTACCATATTAGAGATTCCCAAATCAAAATTTAGAATCTACTGCTGGGCAAGCACTGTGTAAAACTGCTGATAAAAATAAACAGGTGAAAATTACCAGAGAAGAATAGGTTAGCAACAAAAAACAACAAACAAAAAAGACCAGTTAATTTATTTCATAATCCTATATAATAAAAGCATAATATGCAAATCGACCAAACGGCTGAACAGCGGAATGACCATCCAGACAACCATCCAGACGACCATCTGGACGACCATCCAGGACCACACTATGACACCCACTGGCTCCAGGCCAGCCAAAGCAGGTGCGATGCAATTGTTCAGGGCCCGGCCATTGCCTCCTGATCTCCCTGCAGAGGGAGGCCCAGGCCACCAACCAGCAGGCTGCGGTGGGTGAGCAGGGCCTCCTTCTGCGAGGGATGCCCAGGTCCCAGGTGCCAGAGGGAAGCCCGGGCTGGCAGCCAGGGAAATGAAGGCCTACTCTTGCATAAATTTTGTGCACCGGGCCTCCAGTAATTTATAAAAAAAAATTTGTTACCCACATATAAATACTACAGTTTTGAACTAATGAAATCTCACCAAATTGGGAGGGAAGGAATGTTCTTTAACACCTCTCCCACAAGCCACTCTCTTCAGCTATATAAAACGCTAAGTGACCGACCATCCATCTGTGCAACCGTCCAACCAGCCAGTACATATGACATACACTAGTAATTTAAAAATAAACATTGACTCGTGCATGTGCAATACATGTAAAGCTCTCGCTGGCGCCAATTGCACACGTGTGTTTTGACCTGTCATTATCCATCATGAATTTGGTTGACACTTCTGTTATAGAGAAAGGGCAAATAGTGATGCTAAAATATTTCTTCTAATTAACTTTCGTTCAATGTGCATGAATCCATGCACCAAGCCACTAGTTTGAAATAAATAGGTTAATACATAAGGATATACATATATATAATAACTAGAGGCCTGGTGCACAAAAATTTGTGCACTGGCGGGGGAGGGGGGGTCCCTCAGCCCAGCTTGCCCCCATCACATACTGGGAGCCCTAGGGGATGTCCTACTACCTGCTCCCTGCTCCCCTTGGGGAGTGGGCCTAAGCCACAGTCTGGCCTCCCTTTGTGGGAGTCAACCAGGCTGAGCAGGGGAAGGCCGCAGCCCCATCACCGCACTGTTGCAGCCCCTGCCAGTCATGGCAGCCACCAAGGTGTTTTCATCAACATGGACTCTAGTCCCTTAACCATGAAAAAATGACAACTTGAAAAAGAAGATGGCGGCGATATAGGCAGACGCGTCCCAGGTCGTGTCCCGGAGCAAATGGAGTGAGCAGCTGAAACTAATAGCTCTCCACCTTTGCTGCCGTCAACGATCGCGGGCTGGCTCCTCCCTGGCCCAGGCCTAACGCCTCAGGCCGAGGCTTTAGGCCTGGACCTGGGCACCCCCAGCTCCCTGCTGCTGCCGCTGACTCTGCCATCAATGATCGCTGGCTGGCTCCGCCCTGGCCCTGGCCTAAAGCCTCAAGCCGAGGCTTTAGGCCTGGACCTGGGCACCCCCAGCTCCCTGCTGCTGCCGCCATCAAGCATAGCTGGCTGGCTCCGCCTGGTTCCCTGCCGCTGCCGCCATCAATGATCGCTGGATGGCTCCACCCAGGCCCCAGCCTAAAGCTTCAGTCTGAGGCTTCGGGCTGACATATGCCAATTAGCCGCCATCTTGGCTGTCAACTACTTTGCATATCTCACTGATTAGCCAATGAAAAGGGTAGCAGTCGTACGCCAATTACCATCTTTCTCTTTTATTAAATAGGATGATATTGGGTACACAGATTAGGATAAAATTAATTCCATTTATTTTTAAAAGAAATGGTTCCTGTAATTTATTTCTTTCTCTTGGATCACTCCATCAGCTTTATACTCTCTATTTATATAAATACTAGGGGGTGGGGGGGTGTCCCTCAGCCCAGCCTGCCCCCTCTCACATACTGGGAGCCCTCAGGCATTGACCCCCATCACCCTCCAATCGCAGGATCGGCCCCTTGCCAAGGCCTAACGCCTCTGACAGAGGTGTCAGGCCTGGGCAGGGGACCCTCATTTCCCCCCATCACTGGTTCTGCCCCCAGCCCAGGCCTG
>NW_006293957.1:2627601-2628854 GCF_000327345.1 Myotis davidii
CTGCTTTCCCTTTCGCCTCCCTGCATTGTGCCTACATATGCAAATTAACTGCCAATCTTATTGGCAGTTAATTTGCATATAGCCCTGATTAGCCAATGAAAAGGCTAGCTCGTACGCCAATTACCATTTTTCTCTTTTATTAGTGTAGATAGAGGCCTGATGCACAAAATTCGTGCAAGGAGCTCGTCCCACACAGCCCCTCACAGCCCCGACCAGCCCTCGCAGCGCCTCGCAGCCCGGCTTCATCTGGAAGGTCATCTGGACAGTTGTCCGAAGGTAGTCCAGATGGTTGTGCTGCGGTCTAATTAGCATATTAGCTCTTTATTATATAGGATACTAGAAAAACACCCATCTTTTAAAAAAAATTCCTTGACTCTACATCCCCTCCAATTACCAACCTATTTTTCCCAGCTTCAATTTATAGCAAATTCCTTAAAAGGACAGGCTGTTACCCTGGCCAGTGTTCCCAATGGTTAGAGTGCTGGCCCAAGCACTGAAAAGTCTGGGTTTGATTCTGGTCAAGGGCTGGTACCTGGATTGCAGCTTCAATCCCAGGCCCGGTCCTGACTCATGTGCGGAAGGCAACCAATTGATATATCTCTCTCACATGGATGTTTCTCTCGCTTTCTTTCCTCTCCCTCTCTCTCTTTCTCTCTCCCTCTCTTCCACCCTCTCTAAAAATCAATGGAAAAATGTCCTCCAGTGAGCTTTCAATAAAAATTATTGAAGCTGACTGTGAGAAATGAGATACTTTTAGTATGACTGAAAATTTCCATTTAAAAGGTTTTTTCCTTCTAATGCTTAGGAAAAAATGAGAACTTGAAGAAATGGGGGGACAATTGCCACAGAACAAACACATTTGTACTCTTGTTCCATCTTCCTCAAATGTTCTCTCCCCTAAATCTGCTCAGATTAGATCACAATATTACTTCTCCCACATCTCTGCTATACCATTCATCACTACAGCCTCTCTAACCACCTTATATAAAACAGCAGCATCCCCCTCCATGTTCTTTCCACCTTATCCTGCTTTTTCTCCACAGCACTATAATAGCAGATATCTACACTAATAAAACAGAAACATGGTAATTGGCATACGACCGCTACCCTTCCCATTGGCTAATCTGCGAGATATGCAAATTAACTGGCAGCCAAGATGGCGGCCGGCAGCCAGGCACCTGATGTGAACAAGGAAAGAAACGGACCAGAGGAATATGGTTCCTGTTTGGCCAGGAAGGGAAGCAGGCATGGAG
>NW_006293957.1:2629131-2634712 GCF_000327345.1 Myotis davidii
GTACTTTGTGATTGACAGGGGGGAACTCCTCAACCCCCTGATCAGGCCTGCTCTGTGCATGACAGGGGGTGGCGCCGCAACCTCCCCATCGACCCTGCCTTGAATGTGACGGGGGGGGGGGTGCCCCAACCCCCCAATCGGCCCTACCATGAGCGTGACTGAGGGTGGCATTGCAACCTCCCAATCCGCCCTGCTATGTGCATGACAGGGGGCGGCACCCCAATTCCCCAGTCGTCCCTGCTCTGAGCCCGACCAGGGGCTGCACCTAGGGATTGAGACTGCCCTCTGCCACCCGGGAGCAGGCCTAAGCAAGCAGGTCGTTATCTCCCGAGGGGTCCCAGACTGCGAGAGGGCACAGGCCGGGCTGAGGGACCCCCACTTCCCCCGAGTGCACAAAATTTTGTGCACCGGGCCTCTAGTATTACATATATACTTGTTTATTTCCTGTATGATATCATTAGAATATAAGTTTCACAGGGCAGAAAATGTGTTTCCTCACTGCGCTATTACTAGCAAGTGTTCAGCAGATATTTCTTGAATGGATGGATGACATGAATGAAGAAAATCCACACTCAGTATCTGGTCTCAAAGTGTGTGTTGAGGGAATTTAGTGTCTAACTTGTCCTGGAAAGATGTTGACTGCAAGAGTGTCCACAGTAATGGCAACGTTTCCAACTCCAGTTAAAGCCAATCCTATATAATAAAGAGGTAATATGCAAATTAACCCTCACACCCTCACAAGATGGCTGCCTACCACCAGGCCAGCAGTGGGGTAAGTGAGGGATGACCAAACGACTGAACAGCAGCCTGTGTGGGGTGACCAGGCCGGCAGGGGGTTAGTGAGGGACAACCAAATGACTTAACAGCAGGCTATGTGGGGCAACCAGGCTGGCTGATAAAGAGGTAATATGCAAATTAACCCTCACACCCTCACAAGATGGCTGCCTACCACCAGGCCAGCAGTGGGGTAAGTGAGGGATGACCAAACGACTGAACAGCAGCCTGTGTGGGGTGACCAGGCCGGCAGGGTTGGCAGTTGGGGACGACCATGCCAGCAGAGGGGGGCAGTTAGGGGCGATTAGGCCGGTGGGGCGGAAGTAAGGGGTAACCAGACCAGCACAGGGCAGTAAGGGGTGACCAAGCCTGCAGGAAGGGGGCAGTTGGGGGTGACCTGGCCAACAGAGGAGGCAGTTGGGGGCAATTAGGCTGGCAGAGGGGGCAGGCAGGCAGGTGAGCGATTAGGAGCCAGAGGTCCAGGATTGTGAGAGGGATGTCCGACTGCCAGTTTAGGCCCAATCCCTGGAATCAGGCCTACACCAGCAGTCGGACATCCCCTGAGGGGTCCCAGATTGGAGAGGGTGCAGGCTGGTCTGAGGGGATCCTCACCCCCCAACCCCCGCACGAATTTTGTGCACCGGGCCTCTAGTAAAAGCATAATATGTTAAGTGTGTCCGGTCATCCAGTTGGCCGTTCAACCAATCCCGGCATGCACAGGCAGGGAGGGGCGATCAGGCTGGCGGGTGGGGCAGTTAGGGGTGAGCAGGCAGGCAGGCAAGTGAGCGATTAGGAGCCAGAGGTCCAGGATTGTGAGAGGGATGTCCGACTGCCAGTTTAGGCCCAATCCCTGGAATCAGGCCTACACCAGCAGTCGGACATCCCCTGAGGGGTCCCAGATTGGAGAGGGTGCAGGCTGGTCTGAGGGGATCCTCACCCCCCCACCCCCGCACGAATTTTGTGCACCGGGCCTCTAGTAAAAGCATAATATGTTAAGTGTGTCCGGTCATCCAGTTGGCCGTTCAACCAATCAAAGCATAATATGCTAATGCCATGCTAAGGCCGCTCAATCGCTCGCTATGATGTGCACTGACCACCATGGGGCAGAGAGTCGACCACCCGACCAGTCGCTATGATGTGCACTGACCACCAGGGGGCAGACGCTCTGACTGATAGGTGAGCTTGCGGCTGGGGTCCGGCTGATCGGGACTGAGTGAGATGGGCGAGACACACCCTGGAGCCCTCCCATGTTACCTCCCCAGCTAGCCAACCTCCCGCATCCCTCCCTGGCCTCGATTGTGCACCGATGGGGTCCCTCAGCCTGGCCTGCGCTCTCTCGCAATCTGGGACCCCTCGGGGGATGTCAGAGAGCCGGTTTTGGCCCAATCCTGCAGGCCAGGCCGAGGGACCCCACTTTACACGAATTCGTGCACCGGGTCTCTAGTAATAAATAAGGGTGGGCAAGTCCAAACTATCGTAAAATGAAGAAAATAAACTTGAGAAAAAAATTTAAAATAAAAAGAGTAAGTGAAAAAACGGCCACACCTACCTCCCCACTTCCTATAAAGAAATACCACGTGGATATATTTCCTATAAGCTGGCCTATCAACTCAGACCAAAATATCACCAGACCCATTCTATACACTTAAATAGCTGTTATGAATAGTTCCTGCTTTTCTAAGCTATGATCTTCAGAGAAAATTATAACTCCCAACCCTAACACTGGCTGCCAAGAAAATAATGGTCACAGAAAGCTCTCAAATTTCCCCAAGGTACTCAGCCTGCAACCAAATATCATTCATAAGATGGCAACAACAATTCAAAGTACCTTTAGTGTCTGCCTATCTTCACTGTCCCTGTTGTATTTAGATGTATTCACTAAGGGCTCAGGCATCAAAAATTGTGATATCTTCCTATGGGGGTATGCATTTGGGAGAGAGAGAGGGTAAGGGACCGAGAGAGGAACAAGGGAGAAGGTGAGGAGAGAGAGGGAGAATGAATTTAAAGAAACAGCACCTAGATATTTTTTTGAATTTTAAAGCGAGGTAGCTTGCCAGGGAATAGAAAGTATCTACTAAAATAAAGCTGGCACCTAAACTTTTCAATATCAGACACCAACACAGAGATCACAGTAGGACCAAATATCTCAAGGTAGCCAGCATTTCTCAGCTAAAGAGCTGTCTTGTGTTTCCATTCCCACACACCAAATTGTAGCTATGGTGCAGAAGGCCATGCCAAACTGGACTGCTGGGAGCAATAATTGGGGAGAGGAGGGTGGTAACCTGTATGGAAAGGAGGGAGAGAAGTAGTTGCCTGTGTTTGTTTGTCTGTTTCCCTTTCCTATTGCACTTACAAAGTACAAAAAGTGGGCAGATGAAAACTGGAAAGGAGAAGGCACAGTGAAGGATAAGGAACTCTGGTAGCAGAAGAAATCAAGATGAATTCCTTTTCTAAGGAATATGTCTTTGAAAAGCAGACATATTAAGTTAGGAACTGACTAAGGAATTTAAAACAAGCCTCACACCTGATATGTATAAAATTTGTACAGAGAGAACAGAAATGCTTAATTATTTAGAATTATGGTCCTGGGGCACTGTTAAAATTAGCAATCCTCAAAAAGAATCCAACTATATTCATTCTGATCATACTGATCATCATGGAAACATAAACAGGTAAAAAAAAAAAAAAAAAAAAAAAAAAAAAAAAAAACACTTCAGCTTTCATGGACCTAACCTTTAAGAAACCTCTGCCTTCCAAATGGCTCCAAATCTTAAAATAACAAAATAGGAGTCTTGAAAGTTAGAGAAATAACTCTGAAGGCATTCAAAAGTAATTAACTCAGCAGAAAAGAGCTGAAAACTCAGAAATTACACCTAACATACTCTGGTCAGTTTCATTAAAAAGAAAGGAAGGTTCTGATTGGTTGCCCTCATTAGGCTGAGTCAAACCCCAGCATCACTATGCACAGCAAAAAAACTAAAAGAGGTGGGGGACAACTGAATACACTGAGAAAGGTATGGGCTGTGTGTGTTGGGAGGTGGGGGGGAAAGGGGAGAGAAGGGTGAGTCTGTAACAAAGGAAAAAACAACTTAGTTCTATACACTCACTGGCCATCAGAATATCACATTAGGGCACACCAACCAGAACTGTTTGTAGCCTGAGGTAGCACTCTGTGTTAATACTTCTTTGCTAATACTTCCTGCTACTTAACACTTCTCCCCTGATCTGACACTGATGGCTCTCCCCACCTTCCAGAGAGCCTTCACTTTCTATAGCTCCTCTTTCTCCATCTACTCTTTGATTCTGGTGATCTGGTGTTCCCCACAGGCAGTTGTCTCTTATCCTCTTCTATATTAGCTCATCCTGCATTAGCTCATGCATTCTACTCAGACCTGTCCTTGACAAGCACATAATCCAGTCGGGGGTGGGGGGGTGGGGGGGAGTAGATGTGTCACTAGATTAGGTACATCAGTCAATGCTATGAAAGAAATATAAGAAAGTGCTGTGAGCGCATATTCACTTGTCATTACCCAGATATTTTCCAAATCAACACACCAGCTTCCCATTCTCTTGTAAGTCAGTTATTAAGTCCTATATCTTTTCCCTCATATCCCCTGATCTCCAAATTCACCTTGCACTCAGATTTCATTTCTCATATGACCTATTTCAACCACTATCTATCAGAAACACAATTCAATATATTTCCACATTGTTGCATCAGCCATCTCCCTAAAAGACATAACATACCATATCATCCCCTTGCTTTGAAACATCTAATATCTTTCCAATGCCTAAGAGATAAAGTTCAAATCCTTAGCACACAAAAATAAGATAATATATTTTTCAAAGAGAGCCTTTTAAAAGTAGGCAAAGTTCCAGTCCACTGCTTGCTAGCTGAGATACCTTTGGCAGGTCACTTTTCCTCTCTAAGTTTTCCCATTTGTGAAATGAGGATACCAAAAGAACCTCTCTCTCTTGGGCCTGTTACACGAAATAAAAAACTCCATGCCAAACACCAGCACAGTACTGAGCACGCAATCAATGTTAACTATTATCCTGGGTTGTCTCATTTATCTAGAGCAGTGGTTCTCAACCTTCCTAATGCCATGACCCTTTAATACAGTTCCTCATGTTGTGGTGACCCCCAATTTCATTGTTACAAATTGGACATAATTAAAGCATAGTGATTCATCACAAAAACAATATGTAATTATATATGTGTTTTCCGATGGTCTTAGACAACCCCTGTGAAAGGGTCGTTCGACCCCCAAAGATATCGCGATCCATAGGTTGAGAACCGCTGATCTAGAATGTCACACTCCCCAAAGGAAGCAGATAATCAAGATCTTACTTTCATATACACTGAGTGGCCATATTATTATGACCACCTGACGTTTGTAGGCAAATTACCGTATTTGCCGGCGTATAAGACGATTTTTTGGCCCTGAAAAATATGCCTCCAAGTGGGGGGTCGTCTTATACGCCAGGTACACTTCAGATAGACTGCCCATAGTGCTTGCCCCGTGCCATAGTGGCCTCCCGATGCCCGCCCACTTCATTCCACATACCGTTCAGGCATCAGCAGCGCTGCTGGGTGTATGCTCGGCTGCTATGCGATTTTGCTGTTATGCGATTTTACCACACTCGCAAAATCGCACACAGCCGACCATACACCCAGTATGATAGCGCAAAATCACGAATCGCGATACCATACTGGGTGTATGGTTGGCTGTGTGCGATTTTGCGAGTGTGGTAAATTCGGGTTACCGTATATTTCTTTACATATGCATTGAATTTTAAAGAAGGC
>NW_006293957.1:2635419-2637142 GCF_000327345.1 Myotis davidii
TAAAAGAGCCATCAGGCAGCTGGTTCCACAACCATCAAATCTCACAGAACTGGACAGTGCTATTCATCAGGCACGGTGTCAGATTCCTCGCATCACCTTTCAACATCTCATGGAGTCATTGCCAAGAAGGCAGTATTGAAGACAAAAGGTGGCCCAACGAAGTACTGATGAAGTGGTCATAATAATCTGGCCACTCAGTGTATATTAGAGTGATTAATAGTAAAAGTGAAATCAGAAATGGTCTTCTGGTTAATCCTGATCCAATAAAAACTTCAATTAACCAAAATATTGCTCTCATGAAAATTTGGTTTGTCTAAATTTACTATAATTTATTTTTTAAAAAACCAACTAGGTTAGTTTGTTTTGTTTTGTTTCCTATTCAAGTTCAGGAAGGAAAAAAAAAAGAAAACTCACTTCAACATGTAAGAATGTGATTCTCTATAGCATAGAATCCACATGAATTATATTCAATCTCAATCATATGCATAATTTACTAAAGATACACACGTACAACAAAACAAATTCTAAAAACTTAAGAAAATAAGTGTGCACCAGATGATGGACAGACATTCAGATTCACAATCAAAAGATGAAATCACAAAATTTTGTTTAAAAGTAGGTGATTTTTAGAAGAAGGTATAAAGGGGGGATAAATGATGATGGAAGATTGGACTTGGGTGGTAAATACACAATACAGTATACAGATTATGTATTAAAGAACTATATACCTTAAACTTGTATAATTTTATCACCAATGTCACCCCAATAAATTCAATTAAAAAGTCAGTAATTTTAATTAGCACTTAACATCATAAATACTTTAATCTCTTGTTTTGTTTTTGTTGTTTATGGTTGTATACTTTGCAGTTTTAAAAATTAAGTGCTAATGAAAATTAGTAAGATCCCCATAAATTTATGCACAAAGGTCAAACAATTCCAACAAAGGAGAAAATAAAAGTAGGAAAATACTGCATTTGCTTTTCTATTGCAGTTTATATGTTAGATAGTAGGTACCCTTATACCCATTTGTAAAATACCAACCTTTAAAAAACAAAAGCCTTTAAAAGTATTGTAAAACTGTCAACCAAAATGCAGGAAGCAGTATAAATCAATACAACCTTTTAGAAATAAACCCGGTAATATTTTCAAAAGTGACAAAAACCACCCGGCCAATGTGGCTCAGCGGTTGAGCAGTGACCCATGAACCAAAAGGGCACTGGCTGGATTTCCAGTGAGGGCACATGCCAGGATTTCGGCCTCCATCCCAGTAGGGGCCTGCAGGAGGCAGCCAATGGATGTTTGTCTCTCATCAATGATGTTTTTATCTTTCTATCCCTCTTCCTCTCCTCTAAAATCAATAAAACCATTTTTTTTTTAAGTGACAAAAACCTTCACACTCTCTGACCTTGTAATCCCTCTCCTGGAAATTTAGCCTAATGAAAGAAGAAAACAAAGAACAGCTATATATTAACTGCATTACTTGCCAAATGGGAGGCAACTTAGATGTACAATTATTAAAGCTAAGCAACTCAACTAGTAATCCTATGTAATAAAACCCAACAACCAAACAGCGGAACAACCAGAACAACTGGTTGACCAGTCACTATGATGCGCACTGACCACCAGGGGGCAGACAACACAGGAGCTGCCTCCTGGTGGTCAGTGCACAACCACAGTGGGAGTGCTGCTGGCTGACCGGGATCAGCGGCTGCTCCTGCTGTGA
>NW_006293957.1:2637234-2640511 GCF_000327345.1 Myotis davidii
AATTTCTAGCCCCAGGCTCCTCCTCCGGACGCTTGCAGGCCATGCAGCGCTGCCGCCAGGCTTGCAGAGCTGACCCCGGAGGCTGCAAGGTGGGTTCATGGCCACCGTGGGACTGAAGCCCTACTCTGCCGCCTCTTAGTACTCCTGTCCCTCCGCCTGGCCCCAACCGGGTCCCCTGGAGAAGCGTGCCCCAGCTCCACGGGAGATGCCGGACCAGGGAGCAGTCGCTCAAAGTGATGGTCCATAGCTGCTCAGCCGACCTGGATGAGCAATGCTCCCACAGCGGGCCAATCCCCACAGGCCACGTCCCCCACCAGTGTATGAATCCCATGTGCCAGGCCTCTAGTATTATATAATAATTTACAGGTACAAAAACTTTAGCAAAAAGAAAATATTAACTATGAAAGCAAAATTAAATATTACATTTATGCTTTGATTGTTGTATAAAATCATGTATATATGGTGAGAAATAAATAAGAAAAATTTTAAAAAAATTTCTTATTTCTTTGACCATTAAATTATTTGTAAAATAAAAAGCCTGTTAGAATTGATCAGATCCACCACAGTAAGTACATATTTTAAAATTGACTCTTCTGAAGCATAAAACCACAATTATCATTTTTTCCAAAAAAAAACCTATAACAGAGTAATTGGATAAATTCTTCTCACGTACAGAGTAATCATATATGTCATTTTACCCAATGCTATTAGCTAGCTGGAACCTTGTTATATTAAAATCTCATTTTACCATCAAAACGTAACTATATGTGGGATCTCCATATGGTGAGCAGAAGCCACTTATTATGGGGCAATTGGAGAGTGGGCCCCAAGCACTGAGGTTAAAAACTATCCGACCAAATGTAATGGTGAAGCCTAGGTTTCTCCTATATCCCCAAATGAATTACCATGTTTCTTAGCCACTCAAGAGCTAAAGCATTCAAGTAGGAAGAAATTGTAAGACTATTTGCTCTCCCTCTGAAAACTGGAAACTTCATTTTCTTCTAAAAGCACCATGGAGTAATGAAAAACACACAAGCAGCCCGGCTGGCCTGGCTCAGTGGTTGAGCATTGACCTATGAACCAGGAGGTCATGGTTCTATTCCCAGTCAGGGCACGTGCCCAGGTTGCGAGCTCAGTCCCCAGTAGGGAGCGTGAAGAAAGCAGCCAATCCATGATTCTCTCTCCTCATAGACTAGAGGCACAGTGCATGAAATTCATGCACTTGGAGCCAGGGGCGGGGGAACGCGTTCCATCAACCCGGCTAGCGCCCTCTCACAGTCCAGGAGCCCTTGGTGGATGTCTGACTGAAGGCTTAGGCCCACCTAGGGACCAGGCCTAAGCCGTCACTGGGACATCCTTAGCATTGTGGTGGAGTTGGGAGAGGCTCCCACCCCCCCCACCCCCGCCACTGCACTTGCCAGTCATGAGCCCAGCTCAGGGCTTCTGGCTGAGCGGCGCTTCCACTGTGGGAGCACACTGACCACCAGGGAGCAGCTCCTGCGTTGAGTGTCTGCCCCCTGGTGGTCAGTGCACGTCCTAGAGACCAGTCGTTCAGCCATTTGGTTGATTTGCATATTAGCCTTTTATTTTATAGGATGTTTCTCTCTCTCCTTCCTTCCTGTCTGAAATCAATAAAAATCTATTTTAAAAAAATACACAAGCATGTGGTCAGGAGATAAGTTATACAGGTGAATAAGTAACCTCAAGCAACTTGTCCTTTGGCATAAAAATTTAAAAGTTAAATCAAATAATCTCTTAATTCTTTCAAATTCAATACTGATCTCCCCACCCAAAATGCCTCACTCAGATTGTAAAATAATTGTTAAGATTTAGAATTAGGAAACTAGGAGCAAAGGTAAAATACACAGATGGTCAAAAGCCTGGATTGGATGGATCCCAGCTCTGTCTGACCCTTCCTACCTGCATGACCTTGGGCAAATCACTCTGCCTTAAAGTCCTAAAATCAAAGCAGCAGCAGTCCTCCTGACCATGTCCTTTAATTCGTGTGTCATAAAACACATTGGTGGCTTATCATAACTGGGGTTTACATTCTAACAAGCAACAATAATTTTGACTTTATTCTTGGAAATTTAAAAGTACCTCGTTTGTGCATTTCTCTTTTTCTAAGTTTTCTGATATTGAGAGTAGTTAACACATTTTGCCTATCTTAAAGCTATATTCAAGATTGAAAGCATTCCTCAATCATTTATTCAATAAATAGTTTTTGAACACCTGTGCCACACAGTGTGTGCTCGAGTTACAAAGCTCCCTTTCCTTAAGAAGCCCCAAGGTCTGGTGGAGACAAACAAATCATTAACTACCGGCTGACAGATGCTAACTGCATAATGTGTAATGCACTCCTGGATCAGCTGAGACAAGTAGGATAAAATGTCTGGATAAGATTCAGAAGTAGTATTTTGGTTAGGTCTTAAAAGGCAAGTTGTTTACTGGGTAGAGAAGAATTCTACAATGGAAGATGTCCTCTTCAGAGACCTCTAAGTAGTCTTTGTATGAAGAAGGCAGGCAAAATGGTAGAAGATGAAATTAGAAACATACATGAGTGCAGAACCCTGAAGGACTTTGACTTTCTCAACTACAGATTATGGAGAGTCACGGAAAGACTTCACACACGGACTCAAAGTCCCCTCTCCCTCCACAGTCCAAGGCGGGGTCCAGGTGACAGACAGAGAGGCAGGTCTGGGTTAGAGAGAGTCACGGTACTTATTTAGGGACAGTTCACCCCACCCCCCAGGGCTGGGCAGATCCTTCAATGGCACATTAAGACAGCCGTGAACTGAAATGACAGCTAAACGGTGCAAGAAAGTGTTTATTTGAAGTCAATTTTGTTGAGTGCACTAAAGAAAGCAACCAAATAAGAAAATACTAAACATCTATGTGAGAGATTACGAGAGGCTAGCAGGAATAACAGCTGAGACAACCGACTTCAAGTAAAACATTCAGAAGTGTTTACATCCATACCACCCATCGGGTTCAGGGAAGACATGCGGTGTGCCTATCTTTTGCAAGAGGAGAGTATTTTAAATTTCTTTTGGTTAAAGAAGAGCTGTCACCACTAAACTCCTTAAACTAAAGGAAGATTTTTTAAATGGCAAAATTAACGGGTTCCATAATATTTTAATGTTCAAGAAAAAAAGGAATGGATTTCCAATGGCTGTTTGTAGCGCCTACAGCAATCCATCCCCAGCGGGTGCACACCTCGCGCCCATTGGGACCACGGGGTCGGCCTCAGTCCCTCCCCCCCGGCGGGCCGGGCCTG
>NW_006293957.1:2640587-2640938 GCF_000327345.1 Myotis davidii
CCGCGCAGGAGGCGCCCGGCGACGCCCAGGCCAGCGGGTCTCCACCCGGGAGAGCCAGCACCTGAGCCCCGGAACCCAGTGGTCCACGAAGTTCATCTCAAGACGTGCTTGGGGTGTGTCTTTGTTGTGTCCCAGTAATAACCCCCTCCCCGCCCCCAAAAAGTCCCTGGGGCACCGAGTACCTCCCCTGCAACCGCACAGCACCCTGACTGAACCCCGGGCGTCTGAGCCTCGCCCTGCTTTTTCCTGGGAGGAAGGCTGCAGCCCCGCGGGGCGAAGACGGGGAGGGGGGTGGGGGTTCAGGGAGGCCGGGGGAACAGGGAGCGGAGGGGTCAGGGAGACGGGAGAGGA
>NW_006293957.1:2641475-2642366 GCF_000327345.1 Myotis davidii
CCGCCCCCTTCCTGACCTTGCTTCTCTGTCCCCTGGCTCCAGTCTGCGCTCCTCCTAAGCCAGTGATGGCGAACCTTTTGAGCTGGCGTGTCAAAATTTTGAAAAACCCTAACTTAACTCTGGTGCTGTGTCACATATAGAAATATTCATAATTTTTTTTTATATTTGCAACCATAGTAAAAAAAAGATTTGTATTTTTGATATTTACTTTATATATTTAAATGCCATTTAACAAAGAAAAATCAACCAAAAAATATGTATAAAATGAACAAAAACAGAAAAACAATGTACATTTAGGAAAATAAATAATAAAAACAATGATAATCAAATGGTACGAAAACTAGAAATTAGTGACTTTTTTGGTGCTAAAGTTTGTCTGCTAATTCTTCAATTGCAGGTTCATACTTGGTGCACTTCAAGGCCAAGCAAGCGCCACTAACTTCATCTGTTAGCCGGTTTCTTTTGTTCATTTTAATATTATTTAATGCTGAGAACAAAGTCTCACAAAAATATGTTGATGAAAAAATTGTTAGCAAAGCCATTGCTAGATTTTTTATGTTGCTAAAAGTGTCAGGTACTCTGTTCCAAGCTCTCAAAATTTCTCCTTTGTAGTTGCACTCTTCTTCATTATTCAAACGATTTCGTTCCAGATTTTCAAATTTCCACCTTAAGTCGACAAACACAGGAGTCCAAATGCTTACCTTGAAAATCTGCAAGTTGCATCTCTAAATCATCAATTTGCATCCATTGGAAATCCTTTAATTCCAAAGTACTGTAAACAACTACATCCGTATACTTAATTATTTTAATGGTCTGTTCTAGGCTTCTAAATTGGTTGAAGCTTTCGCTGAACTGTTCAAATAACGAGTTACTATATTCTGGTACACAAGT
>NW_006293957.1:2642809-2648505 GCF_000327345.1 Myotis davidii
AAAAAAATATTTACAACTATTTAAGTCTTTTTAAATTGATGTTGTACGTGTTTGTTAAGATCTATTAGTCTGTCTTTGATAGTATTTCTACTGCGTGGTAACTCAGAAATTCTTTTAATAATATCATCTTTATTTTTCATATCATGAAATAGAGCTGGTGCACATCTTAGAAATGTTTCCTTAATAAATTCTCCGTCACTGAGGGCTTTCCATGCTGAGCTATGGAGTGAGCAATACAGTAACTTGCTGATGTTAAATTTGTAGAGCATCTTACAAATATAATGATGGAATTTGATTGACTTTTATAGAGGTGTAGCTGCCTAGAAATGTATTCCCTCGTTTCATCGATACTTTTTTCAAGAGCTGACAATGATTAATTTCAAAATGTCTCTTTACATTCCACGTTCTGCTTACTACCGTTTCATTACAACGTATGCACAAGGATCTGTTGTTTCTGTCGACAATCCCGTACATCTCGGTCCATATGTCTTGAAAGAGTCGGCTACTGCTACTTCCATTTCCTTTATCATTCAATCTTGCTTTTTTATTTTCTTGATTCTCCATCACAAGGCTGCAAAAATAAATAAATATAAATCACGGCGTTTTTTATAAAAGGTTAATATGTTTGTATGTAGGAAGGTTTTTGGGTTTTATACATTAACGTGATAAAATGTTTTGGTACTTTAATAAAATTATCTTGTTTGTACTAGTTTTCCCATTACTACTTCAGAGTTTTCAAGATATACAGGGTGGGACAAAAGTAGGTTTACAGTTGCTTGTATGGAAAATAATACAATAATTAATACGTGATAATATAAGAATAAAAATTGTGTTCCATGTAATCACAACTGTAAACCTACTTTTATACCACAATGTATAATCACGTCTTCTATAAATAGCCCTGGCTAATGCCTCCAACTCTAATTATATAATAGAGGACATAGTGATACCATTGTTTTAGTCATTACTTAAGCAGAAAAGCTAGTAAGATGTTGACTTTTGAGCTACAGTATATATTTTTAATCATGTTAAAGTCCATTGTATCAATTTCTAGTTTACTGTTTTGACTTTAAAAAAACACAAGTAAATGTTTAATGTTGTCAAATACATCTTCTATATCTGTGGAAAGCATTACATATTAACGGATTTTTTAATATGGAACCCTTTTGCATCCTTGAAACAAACCTGACTTGATCACAATGTATCTTTTTTGCTTTGTCTTGTTTTGAATCCTCACCAGTGGACATTTTTTCCATTGCTTTTCAGAGAGTGGGAGGAAGGAAGGGAAGGGGGGGGGGAGAGAGAGAGAGAGAGAGAGAGAAAGAGAGAGAGAGAGAGAGAGAGAGAGAGAGAGAGAGAGATTGGTAGATTGGTTGCCTCCTGCACACCTTCTGACTAGGGCTGGGGATCAAACCTACAACCCAGGGACAAGCCCTTGACCAGGACCAAACTGGCGACCTTTCAGAGCACGGGCCAATGCTTTCACTACTGAGCTCGCCTACCTGAGGACAATGGATCTTTTAAAAGTGCTGTTAGATTCTAAGTTTTTACATTGAAATTCTTTGTTGTTGTTGTTTTTAAATCTTCATTGTGGAAAATATTACATATGCTCCGTTTTTCCCTCCAAAGTCCCCCTTTAGCCCATCTCCACCCTCTGCCCTTGGCCTTCCCCACCCTATTGTCTGTGTCCATGGGTTTCGCATATATGCGTCCAAGGTCTTTGTTTTATCTCTTCCCACTCACCCACTGCCCCCCACCTTCCCTCTGAGATTCTGCGGCCTGTTCCATGCTTTTATGTCTCTGAATCTATTTTGTTCAAGAATTTATTTTGTTCATTAGATTCCACATATGAGTGAGATCATAGGGTACTTGTCTTTCTCTGACTGGTTTATTTCACTTAGCATGATACTCCCCAGTCCCTCCACGCTGTCTCAAAGAGAAAGATGTCCTCCTTTTCTTACTGCTGCATAGTATTCCATGGTGTAAATGTACCACAGCTTTTCTTTTTAATATATACTATATTTTTATTGATTTCTGAGAGAGGAATGGAGGAGAGAGAGATAGAAACATCAATGATGAGAGAGAATCATGGATTGGCTGCCTCCTGCATGCCCCCCACTGGGGATTGAGCCCACAACCTAGGCATGTTTCCTGACCGGGAATCGAACCGTGACCTCCTGGTTCATAGGTTGACGCTCAACCACTGAACAACGCCGGCCAGGCAATGTACCACAGCTTTTAATCCACTCATCTACTGATGGGCCCTTGAGCTGTTTCCAGATCTTAACTATTGTAAACCGTGCTGCTATGAATATAGGGGTGCATATATCCTTTCTGATTGGTGTTTCTGATTTCTTAGGATATATTCCTAGAAGTGGAATCATTGGGTCAAATGGCAGTTACATATTTAACTTTTTGAGGAAATTCCATACTGTCTTCCATAGTGGCTGCACCAGTCTGCATTCCCACCAGCAGTGCACTAGGGTTCCCTTTTCTCCACATCCTCCCCAGCACTTGTCATTTGTGGAATTGTTGACGGTAGCCATTCTGACAGGTGTGAAATGATACCTCATTGTCATTTTAATTTGCATCTCTCTGATGATCAGTGACTTGGAGCATTTTTTTATTTGCTCTTGGCTATCTGTATGTCCACTTTAGAGAAGTGTCTATTTAGGTCTTTGGTCCATTTTTTGATTGGATTGTTCGTCTATCTTTTGGTAAGATTTATGAGTTCCTTATATATTTTGGATATTAACCCTTTATCAGAGGTACCACTGCCAAATATGTTCTCCCATACAATGGGCTCCCTTTTTCGTTTTGCTGTGCAGAAGCTTTTTATTTCTATGTAGTACCATTTGTTTATTTTCTCCTTAGTTTCCTTTGTCCTAGGAGATGTATCCACAAACATATTGCTACAAGAGATGTCTGAGATTTTGCTGCTTATGTTTTCTTCTAGATTCCTATGGCTTCAAGACATACATGTAAGCCTTTTAGCCATTTGAGTTTATTCTTTTGTATGATATAAGGTGGTGGTCTAGTTTCATTTTTTTGTATGTACCTGTCTAATTTCCCCAATACTGTTTATTGAAGAGACTGTCTTGACTCCATTGTATGCTCTTGCCTCCTTTGTCAAATATTAATTGAGTGTAATGGCTTGACCAATTTCGGGGGGTCTCTGTTCTATTCTAATGATCTACATGCTTGTTCTTGTGCCAGGACCAGGCTGTTTTAATTACGGTGGCTTTGTGGTATAACTTGATATCTGGTATTGTGACTCTTCTAACTTTGTTCGTCTTTCTTAACATTACTGTGACTATGTGGGGTCTTTTTTGGTTCCATATAAATTTGTGGAGCATAGGTTCTAGATCTGTGAAATATGCTGTTGGTATTATAATAGGAGTTGCATTGAATCTATAGATTGCTTTGGGTAATATGGACATTTTAATTATGTTAATTCAACCAATCCATGAACATGATATATTCTTCCATTTGTTTATATCTTCCACAATCTCTTTTTGTCAGCATCCTATAGTTTTCTGAGTACAATCTTTTCAACCTTGAATAAATTTATTCCTAAGTAACTTAAATTTTTTGTTGCAATGGTAAATGGGCTTGTTTGTTAAATTTCTCCTTCTAAGAATTCATTTTTGATATATAAAAAAGCCATTGACGCTTGGGTGTTGATTTTGTGTCCTGCCACATTGCCAAATTCATTTATTAAATCTAGTAGTGTTTTGGTAAAGTCTTTAGGGTTTTTTATGTCATGCCATCTGCGAATAACAACAGTTTTACTTCCTCTTTTCCAATTTGGATGCCTTATATTTCTTCTCTTGTCTGATCGCTATGGCTATGACTTCCAGTACTATGTTGAATAAGAGGGGTGAAAGCCGACATTCCTGTCTTGTTCCTGTGTTTAGGGGAAATGGTTTTAGTTTTTGCCCATTGAGTATGATGTTGGCTGTGGGTTTGTCATATATGGCCTTTATCATGTTGAAATATGACCCCTCTATTCCCACTTTGCTGGATTTTTTAAAATGCTTTTTCTGCATCTATTGAAATGATCATATGATTTTTGTCTTTCAATTTGTATATGTGATGTATCTTGTTTATGGATTTGCAAATATTGTAACATCCTTGATTGCCTGGAATAAATTCCACTTGGTCATGATGTACGATCCAGTTAATATATTGCTGGAACGTATTTGTTAATATTTTGTTAAGGAATTTAGCATCTATGTTCATTAGCGATATTGGCCTGTAATTCTCTTTCTTTGAAGTGTCTTCATCTGGTTTTGGAGTTAGGATAATGCTGGCCGAATAAAAAGAGCTTGGAAGTGTTCCTTCCTCTTGGGTTTTGTAGAACAGTTTGAGGAGTATAGGTGTTCTTTGAATGTTTGGTAAAATTCCCCTGAGAAGCCATCTAGACCAGGGCTTTTGTTTGCTGGGAGTTTGGGTTTTGGTTTTTTTTTCTTCTTTTTTTTTTTTTGTTTTTCTTCTATTTCATCAGTTGTTATTGGCCTATTCAGGTTTTCTGATTCTTCCTGGTTCACTTTTGGGAGATTGTATTTTTCTAGGAATTTGTCATTTTCATCCAAATGTCCAGCATGTTGGCATAGAGTTAGTTGTTCATAGTATTTTCTTTCAGTCCTCTGAATTTCTGTGGTGTCAATTTCAGTGATTACTTCACTGACTTTGTTTCTGATTTTATTTATTTTCTGATTTTATCTCTTTGTTTCTTGATGAGTCCGGCTAAAGGTTCATCAATCTTCTTTATCTTTTCAAAGCACCAGCTCTTAGTTTCATTGATTTTTGTATATTTTTTTTGTAGTCTCTGTGTCATTTATATCTGCTCTCATTTTTATTATTTCTTTCCTTCTACTGTCTCTGGGATTTTCTTGTTGTTCTTTTTCTAATTCTTTAAGTAGTAGGGTTAAATAGTTCATTATTAAATTATCTTGTTTTTCAAGGTAGGCCTGTAGTGCTATGAACTTCCCTTATGCTTTTACTGTGTTCCAGAGACTTTGGATTGTTGCGTGTTCATTTTCATTTGTTTCCAGGAAGTTTTTGATTTCTTTCTTGATCTCATTGGTAACCCATTCATTGTTTAATAGCATGCTATTTAGCCTCTACATATGTGAATGGTTTTTTTGTGTTTTTATATGTAATTGATTTCTAATTTCATTCCATGGTGATCTGAGAAGATGCTTGATATGATTTCAGTCTTCTTGAACTTGTACAGACTTTTTTTGTGTCCTAGCATATGGTCTATCTGTGTGAATGACTCATGTGCACTTGAGAAGGGCTTTGGGGCAAAATGTTCTATAAATGTCAGTTAAATCCATCTGATCCAGTGTGTGCTTTACAGTCACCGTGTCCTTGTTAACTTTTTGTTATCTATCCAGTGAGGTCAGCAGGGTGTTAAAGTACCCTACTATGACTGTATTACTGTCAATCACTCCCTTAAAGTCCTCTTGATGGTTTTTTAAATATATTTAGGTGCTCCTTTATTGGGTGAATACATGTTTACCAGGGATATAACCTCTTGTTGGATTGATCCCTTTAGTGTTATTGTGACCTTTATTGACTCTTGTGATGGTCTGCATTTTGAAGTCTACTAGTATTTTATTGGATATGAGTATTGCTGCTCCGGCGTTTTTTTTCTTTTCTGTTTACATGGAAAATGGGGGGGGGGGGGG
>NW_006293957.1:2649472-2653459 GCF_000327345.1 Myotis davidii
ATTTCTGGCCTTTGCTTACAATGTTGCAATCCTGCTGGCTGAAGTCCGGTGGTATTTGTTACAGTTTCTTAAACTGCAGGCTCAGAGGCCTGCAGCCGTAGGCGGGGAATGTTGGTTTCCTCCGTCACTAAGGCAAGCAAGCCTCATGTTAGTTTCAAGCTGCCTGGTTGCCGGCTGCCATCTTGGCTGACAGTTAATTTGCATATCTCGCTGATTAGCCAATGAAAAGGGTAGCGGTCGTATGCCAATTACCATGTTTCTCTTTTATTAGTGTAGATAGCTACTTATTTATTGCCATTTAAATTTTATATGCCTAGGTGTCTCTCTTTCTCTTTCTTCCTCTCATTATAGCAGTCCCCTTAGCATTTCTTGAAGCACTGGTTTGGTGGCAATAAACTCATTTAGCCTTTTATTTTTTTTGGTCTGGGAAGCTCTTTATTTTACCATCTATTTTGTATGATAGCCTTGCTGAATATAGTAATCTTGGTTTCAGATGCTTGTTTCTCATTACCTTGAATACTTCATGCCATTCCTTTCTGGCCTGTAGAGTTTCAAATGAGAAATCAGGTGACACCCTTATGGGAGCTCCTTTGTAGGTAACAACTTGCTTGTCCATTTGCTGCCTTTAAGATCCTCTCTTTGTTGGTCTAGCAGGTTTTTCTCAGTGGATAGAGTGTCGACCTGCAGACTAAAGTAGTAGGGAACTTCCTGGGTTGTGGGCTCAATCCTCATTGGGGGTTGTGCAGGAGGCAGCCAATCAATGATTCTCTATCATCGATGCTTCCATCTCTCTCTCCATTATCCTACCTCTCTGAAATTAATCTATACTAATAAAAGAGAAAGATGAAAATTGACTGTACCTTTGCATTGCCCACCAGCCAATCAGGAGCAAATATGCAAATTAACCCAACAAAGATGGTGGGTTAATTTGCATACAAGGCACCACCCCAGCCACTCCAGGTCTTTGGGCAGTGTGGGAAGGCAGAAAGGCGGCTCCGGGATGGAGCCAAGGTGGAAAGGCGGCTCCGGCCAGAGCTAGGGCGGTGCCGGCAGCCAGGGGAAGGAAGGCCCATTCTTGCACGAATCTTTGTGCATCAGGCGTCTAGTAAAAATATATTTTTCAAAACATTTTCTCTTTGTCTTTAATTTTTATTATTGTATTTATGATGTGTCTGGGCATGGACTTGTTTGGGATCTTCTTTCTTGGGACTTTCTGTGCCTCCTGAACTTGTGTGACTTTTTCCTTTACCAGGTTAAGGAAGTTTTCTGTCGTTATTTGTTCACACATATTTTCTATCACTTTTTCCCTTTCTTCCCCTTCTGGCACATCTATTATGTGTATATTATTACATTTCATGTTGTTCCATAGTTCCCTTAAATTTCCCTCCTTTTCAATATTTTTTCCTTTTTGGTTCTCGTATTGAGTGATTTTTTTCTACCCTGTCTTCTAATTTACTTATCCAATCCTCAGCTTCCCCTAATATGCTATGTATTTCTTCCAATGTGTTTTTTATTAGTGCTATGTTGTTCTTTATTTCCAATTGGGTTTTTTTTTTCAGAGTTAATATATCTTTTCTCATGATGTTAAGCATTTTTATCATCATTATTCTGAACTGTGCATTGGATAAATTTCTAATCTCTACTTCAGTTATCTCCTCTTATGGAGAATTCTCTTGTTCTTTCATTTAGGGGTTATTTATTTATCTCCCATATTGTCTGTCTGTTTGGGTTTGTGACTACTAGTATGTATTAGGTACATCTGCTATGCCTCTCAATCTCTAGTGCAGGACCGTGTCAGATGCTATTTCTTTCTAATTGGCTCAGGCAACGACTCAAAGCCTCCAGATACCTGCCTCTGCCTGCAGATTGATTGGCTTCAGTCTTGAGGAGCCCTCAGGCAATCATCCACAGGTGTGGCAAGAAGTTTTCCAACAGGGTGGAGCAATTGCTTATGCCTGGAGGCTAATTGTTTTTCTCAGTCTCTTAATGGGCCTCAGGAACTCCACAGAGTGGAACAAGGTGTTTTCCAATAGGGTTGGTCAAGTGTCTTCCCTCCCAGGCAAAAACTGCCTGGATAGCAAACGTCTGGCTGAGAAAGTTGACCTCCGTAGTGTGAGGGAATGACTCAGCACAGGAAACAGGGGTGTCTGCCTTCTGAGCTCTAACCAAGAACCCCTAAACCCTGGCTTCTACTCATACAGCTCTAGTCCACTCTGCCCTCCCTCTGTCAAATCACAAAGTGAGTGGTTGCACACAAAATTTTGTGCATCAGTCCTTTAAGTGTGCCTGCCTTTCCAGCCACCTCTCCGTGGCAGACAGCAAAGCAGGTGCTTTTCACAGCCAGGTGTTATGTGGGCACCATTCTGGGGGGCCCAGTTTGGGAATTAGACTCCAGACTTCTCAGTGGCAACCCCCCATAGCTGAGATATCTCTCCAGGACTTCAGCCAGTGTCTGTGGGAGCCTGGCCTGCCCTTTCATTCCTCTGCCCTTCCTACCAGTCTCTATGTGGTCTCTCTCCACTTTCCATCCTAGGTTATCAGGGTTCTCTCCAGCTAGTCTTCTGTTGATTATTCAGGATAGTTTTTGTATTTTAGTTGTAATTCCATGTTGGTCCTGGGAGTGTGTCTGTGTAGCCTCCTCTTACTCCTCCACCATTTTTCACCTCTCACTGCATGGAAATTCTTAAGAGAGTACAGCCTATGGTTTCCTTTAATTGGACTAAATATTTGGGGGCTATATTCCAAATAAATTTTTAATTTTTGGTAATAAACAACATGGTAGTCCATCAGGTTGGTGGGATAATATTATATGTGCTTCCTAAAATGAAATTATCTTAAATAATTTAAATAACAATGGAATTATCTGATAGTTATCTTTATGTACGTATGTATGTATGTATTTATTTATATATATTTTTTAATCCTCACTAGAGGATATTTTTTTCCACTGCTTTTTAGAAAAAGTGGAATGGAGGGACCAGGCTGATGGGAGGGTGCAGCTGGGGGCAATTAACCTGGCAGGAGGGCAGTAAGGGGTGAGTTAGGCAGGTGGGGGTGGCAGCTGGGGGGCAACCAGGCTGGGAGGAGGTGACAGTTAGGGGCGACCAGGCCAGCAGGTGGGGCAGTTAGGGGCGATCAAATCAGTACACAGAGGCAGTGAGGGGTGATCAGGCCGGCAGCTGGGGGCAGTTAGGGGAAACCAGGCAGCAGACAGTTGAGCAATTAGGAGCCAGTGGTCCAGGATTGTGAGAAGGATGTCTGACTGCCAGTTTAGGCCTGATCCCAGCAGTCAGACATCCCCTGAGGGGTCCTGGATTGGAGAGGGTGCAGGCTGGGCTGAGGGACCCCCCTCTACCATGCACGAATTTCATGCACCAGAACTCTAGTATCCTATCTAATAAAGAGGGAATAAGCTAATTTACCCTCATGCCATTGCAATGATGGCGGCACCCACAGTCAATAAGGAGGAAATATGCAAATTGACTGCTCTGCGTGCCTGCATCCAGAGTCCCCCAGTCCCCTCAGCCCCCAGCCACCCAGGGCCGCCCGAAGCTCAGGTAACCAGGACCAGCCGAGGCTTGCACTGCTGGCAGTGGCAGCAGCAGAGGTGTGATGGGGCATCACCTTCTCCTGATTGCTGGGTTTCCTCCCACCCCTAAGGGCTCCTGGACTGTGAGAGGGGACAGGCCGGGATGAGGGACCCCCCCCTCCAGTTCATGAATTTTCCTGCTAGTGAAAAAATATATATACTGGCACCCTGTGGGATCAAGCCTAAACCGGCAGTCAGACATCCCTCTCACAATCCAAGACTGCTGGCTCTCAACTGCTCCTCTGCCAGCCTGATCGATGCCTAACTGTCCTCCCCTGCTGGCCCAGTCTTCCCAACTCCCCTCCCCTGCCGGCCATCTTGTGGCAGCCAACTTTTGACCACATGGGGGTGGCCATCTTTGTGTGATGGTGTGACAGTCAATTTGCATATTACCTATT
>NW_006293957.1:2653469-2659401 GCF_000327345.1 Myotis davidii
GTGAGTGTGTGTTTAGGAAAGTGTGTGTGTGTGTGTGTGTGTGTGTGTGTGTGTGTGTGGAGAGAGAGAGAGAGAGAGAGAGAGAGAGAGAGAGAGAGAGAATCAGCTATGTGAGAGAGACACATTGACTGGTTGCTTCCCATATGCGCCCAGACCAATGGTGGATAGTGAACCTGCAACCCAGGTATGAGTTTTTGAATTGAACCAGTGATCCCTCAGTGCACTGGCTGACACTACAACCACTGAGCCACACTGGCCATGGCAGGAATTATCTGGTATTTAAATGTTATGTCAAATTTCTTTTTGAAACCCTTTGGCTTAGTGATTCTTTGTTTATTTGTTTTTATGGAGTAACTTGTTGGCCTTTTCATTTCTTCTATAGTAATTAATAGGGCTAATTTTGATAAGGTTTGTTTGCTAAAAGCACATGTATTTCTTCTAAGTTTCACATTTATTTGCATAATTTTACCAAGTAATTTCTTAAAAATTCTTTTCTCTGTTTTTATGCTATATCTCCATTTTTTCTATATTTGTTTATGTATGCTTTCTTTCTTATTAAATTTTGTTAGTCAATGGTTTGTATGTTGTTTTATAAATAACCTACTTTGTTATTTTCTAGTACTACTCTTCTCTTTTCCAAATATTTTTATTCTTAATTCTTTTCGTCTTCTTCCTTTTTGTTTACCTTTTCTTTTTCCTAGCTTTCTATTTTGGATGTTAAATTCATTTGCATTTATGTTTTCACTTGTTAAAAATATATTTTTTTATTGATTTCAGAGATGAAGGGAAAGGGAGAGAGAAACATCTATGATGAGCCAGCTGGTGTGGCTCAGTGGTTGAGTGTCAACCTACGAACTAGGAGGTTACAGTTCAATTCTCAGTTGGGGCACATGCCCATGTTGCAGGCTTGATCCTCATTGTGGGTGTGCAGGGGGCAGCCGATCAATGATGCTCTCTCATAATTGATGTTTCTATCTCTCTCTCCCCCTTCCTCTTTCTGAAATCAATAAAAAAAATATTTTTTAAAAAAGAAACATCAATCCTGCAATCCCGGAATGTGCCCTTAATGGGAATTGTATTTGGGACTCTTCAGTCGGCAGGCCAACTCTCTATCCACTGAGCCAAACCAGCTAGGGCTGTTTTCACTTTTATTGCATCAAGTTTTCACAGCTATAGGATTTCTTGTGATTACTACTTTAGTGGTATCCCTGGAATTCTATCTTATGTTTTCATTATTAATATGTTTAAGAAATTTTGAAATTTTATTGTCCCTTTACTCCAGGAGTATTTTAGTTGAGTTTTTAAATTGTCAGATAAAAGGATTTTTTTTTAATTTTAAAAATTCTGTCATTAATTTCTAGTTTTTAAAAAATATATTTTTTTATTGATTTCAGAGACGAAGGGAGAGGGAGAGAGAGAGAGAAACATCAACGATGAGAGGGAATCATTGATCGGCTGCCTCCTGCATGCCCCCTGCTGGGGATTGAGCCCACAACCCAGGCATGTGCCCTTGACTGGAATTGAACCTGGCACCATCAGTCCGCAGGCTGATGCTCTATCCACTGAGCCAAATGAGCTAGGGCAATTTCTAGTTTTATTGCATTATAATCAGAGAATGTTATTTGAATATTTCTTTTTAAAAAAATTTCCTGAGGTTTTCTTGGTGGCCATTAGGCCAATATTTGGTCAAATTTCTTGAATGTGCACTTGACAAAAAGGTATATTCTCTTTTACATAGGAACTGAATTCAATATAGTTTTATAGAATTTATTTGTTCCCCATTACTACTTAACAATGAACAGAAAAACAAAATTAGAAGACACTAGAGGACAATCTCTGACATGGAAGACAGAGATTCACACAAATAGACCTGAAAGGAACCAGAAACTGCAAAAAAGGAGACAAGCCCTCATACACTCTCTTCCCCAAACTACAAATGTTCACAAAAATAAGAAAGAATATTGTATCCATTAAAAAAGAATAGATGTCATTTTAAAAAATGGTCTGAAAACAGAAAAGAGCCCTTGGAAATGAAAAAAATACAGGCACAATGAAAATTCATTAAAAGGGATGAAAAATAAAGTTGAGGAAATATCCCAGAAATTGAAGCAAACAGAAAAAGAGATTGAGAATAGGAGATGAAATGATCTAGTTAGATCTCCAGAACGCTTTCCGGATTCCTGGGGTACTGCTAAGAGGGAGCCCCTGACTAGCAGATGACTCTCTGTGGGACTAGGGCTCAATAGGCCCTCCCCCAGGTTGGACTCAGAGGCTTAGAGCCAGACAAGAGGTGCTCACTCCCGAGTTCCTTCCCCACTGTGTAGCCTGCTCTGGCTGTGCGCCTCTAGGTGCAGGACAGAGCTTCTTTGGTTTCATGCGCCCCTGGGCGCTCTAGCAGATCCCATTAGCCCTCGACCCCATTCACACTAGACCTGGTCTCTTGTAGGCCACACACCAGGTGGAGCCAGTCAAGGACAGGCCAGGCCCTGGAGCCTGGGGCCGGAAGTCTCCTCCTGCTCCCAACCCCCACCATTTCTCAGGATGCCAGCTCCAAATCCATCTACTATCTCTCCTAGAAACCCTCATTTGCTTCTTTTTTGTCATAGTCGGGCTTAAGGTTATTTCAGGCAAAGCTTCTTAAAAAAGGGAGCTCTAACTGTTAGCAATGCAAAAGTGTCTACTAAGTGAAGGAGGATCCCCAATTCTTAGCAACACAATGGCCACTCCGCTTCTGCTGAGGTGATAGAAAATGCCTTAATTCTACCTGAAACAGTGGTTCCTGAGGATGGACAGAATGCTACTTACAAAATGAGCAAAGACATCAATGCAGTTTTAGTGTTTACACCCTGGAATAGAACCCAGAATCCCAAGTGGCTCTTAAAACAGAAGCAGCAGGCACACTTGGACTGACATGGAGAACTACCAGGAAGCTGTGCAGGCACAGGACCTGCGGCTCTGAAGCCTGGCCCTGGCTCTGGCACCGGCTCTGCACTTGCTGGGGATGCTTGTGAGGTTGGGCACGTTGCTTTCTCTGTCCCTCATTGTTCATTTCTGGAAATGCAGATTACATGAGGTTGTTATGAGAATGAAATGCGTTAATATATGTAAGCCCTTAGAAAAATGCTTGCTACATAGGAAGTGCAAAATAACTAGAGATTATTATAACACTAGTGACCTGGTGCACAGACTCATGCACATTGAAAAGAAATTAATTGGAAGGTGGCCAGTGGGGCGGGACTGGGTGAGATGGGCTGGACACTCCCTGGAGCCAACCTCCTGTGGTCCTTCCCTGGCATCTGGGGAGTGAGCAGGGTCCCTCTGTCAGGTGGGGTCCCTCGGCCTGGCCTGCAGGGATTGGGCCGAAACTGGCTCTCTGACATCCCCCGAGGGGTCCCAGAGTGCGAGAGGGCACTCTGCAAAGTTGCTGTCGTACAGGGAGTGGAACGCAAACACAAGTGTGCAGTAAACCAGATTCGGGCCGACAGTGTCCCAGCTACAACATAACCCACGCTCAAAGATGGAATTGTGCGGCCCCTCCCTCCTCTCTGGTTTTGGGGTGCGTCACCTGAGAACTGCCACTGCCAAGTCACTGTAGTTCGGCGGCTCTTGCATTGAGCGTCTGCCTCCTGGTGGTCAGTGCACGTCATAGTGACCGGTTGGACGGGTGGACACTTAGCATCATTAGCCTTTTATATATAGAGATACTCCAAATTTTTATGTAAAAAAGTTTACAAATGTAATGAAGATGTAGACTTATTGACACTATTATTCATATATTCAGACGTATCCGTCTGCTCAGACTGCCATAACAAAGAACTACAGACTGTGTGGCTTCAACAACAGAAATGTATTTGATCTCAGTTCTGGAGGCAGAAAGTGGAAGATTGAGGTGTCAGCAGGGTTGGTGTCTCTGAGGCCTCTCTCCCTGGCTCCTAGATAGCTGTCTTCTCCCTGTGTCCTCACAGGGCCGCCCCCCTGGGTCTGTGTTCTCTCTCCTCTTCTTATGCGGACACCAGTCATATTGCATTAGGGCCCACCTTAATAATCCTCATTTAACTTAATTTCTACTTTGAAGAACTCATCTCCAAACATAGTCATATTCTAAGATCCTGGGGGCTAGGATTTCAACATATGAATTTTAGGGGATACAATTTAGCCCATAATAGCCAAGAACATTTAAATTCTTTTATTTTGGCCATAACTAATGTGTCTTTTTGTCATGAGTCTTTACCCGCTGATTTTTCAGAAAAAATTACTGACATATTAATCTGTTTAAAACTTGGATATAGCTGAATTTTAATAAGTCTTCAATTCTTTCTGGGTAAAAAGGCCACTATCTCAATGGCTGCCTCCATTCTCTTCTTCTCTTTGTAAGAAGGTGTCTGAGTATGTGGAGGGCGGGCTAGAGCCTTCCAGCCCTCGGGCGTGGGGAGGTAGGTCCTCAGACGTGGTGTCTCCTGCTCCCCCGGGCCTGGAGCAATGCTCCTTGTTGAACCTTCTGGGCCGAAGCCTCCAGGTGAGGCAGCAGGAGGAGCCCTTCTGCGGCTTGTTCAGGGCTCCGCAGCTCTCTCCGGCCTGCGCTTGGCCCTGCAAACACGATGGACTGAAATCTGTGATCCTCGGCAGTTGGCTCACATGGACGGGGTGGCGGGGGTGGCGGAAGGAATATGGGTGATTCCAAGGCTTGGGTCACTGAGGACACTGTAGTGTAGAGGGACTTGCAGTGGAGGGGCAGAGATTTCAAATTAGCGTGCAGAGTGCAGACCAGATAGGCTCCGTCTGGAATAGTGGGAGGAGCCCAGAAGCAGGTTTTCCAAGCGACATGGACACGGAGTCACTTTGGGGCAGCTGAGCCCATCTGGCTTCGTAGTGGCGGGATGCAGAGCCAGGAGCCTGAAGCCCAGAAACCAGACACATTTCCCTGGACTTTAAGCTGGCAAATGTGCCCACACACCACAGGTGGTGCCAGTGATGGGAAACCATCTGCTTGGTGACCCAGGGGGCTGCTTTTCTCATCTCTTCCCACCTGGTTCCAGGGACTTGGGATCATTCATGGAGAGAATCCACTGACAGTAGTCAGTCCTTCCCAGAAACATAAGAAAAGGGCGTGTCCTTGAGGAACAGTGGCCGCTCAGTGGCAAGAAGTCTGTTTCTGACACTGGGTCAGGCAGGTGTTGGCTGAGGTTCCAAGAGCACATAGGTGTCCAGGGTGTCACCTGAGTAACTGGGCATATTGGAATCCAACCTCCAAAAAGGACAAGTCCAAACTGCTTGACACACCCCTCTCCTGCGCCCCACAGCCCTCTCCTGGTCCTATGCGCCCCCCACAGCCTTCCCCTGCTCCTATGCGCACCCCGCTGCCCGCCCCTGCTCTGATGTGCGCCCCACAGCCTTCCCCTGCTCTTGTGCACCCCCCACAGCCCTCTCCTGCTCTTATGCGCGACCCACAGCCCTCTCCAGCTCACCACTGACCAGAGCTGAGGTTTCAATTGGAGGGTTTACTACATAGGTTGGGAAGGCAGGAGCTGAGAATAACTCACAGGCCTTTAAATCAGCATCTATAAATGAACCACTGCCATTACAAGCAGCAGAGGCTTAAAGATAAACATTAACATCTATTTCTTGAGAATTTTGAGTGGGTGGTTGTTGTAAATGTTTTCCTCCATGTCCTGCGTGGTTCAGGGTTCAGGATCTGGAAGAGGAGCCGCACACAAATGAAAGAGAAAAGACAAGAGATAATTTGGGAATATTGGGGTGCCAGGCGGGTACTTCCACCGGTGCTCAGGCCACACCAACCATTTTATAGTCAGAGGTAAACAAGGCAGTGGTTACCATAGTTACACAGCTCTTGTGAGTTTCACTTGTTTTGAGCATAGTTACACTTCCTACACTTCCCTCAGCCCATTAGCTTCCCAGATAAGATCTGAGGAGC
>NW_006293957.1:2660897-2667275 GCF_000327345.1 Myotis davidii
TGCCATGTATTTCAAGTCAAGGTCATTAAACATTTATGGTGACTGTACTTATTTTCAGATTTGGTATTTTAACAGCAAATCATTAGATTATCCTGTAAATATTAGTGGAAGATATTTCAAAATATTAAAATTTCTCCTATTTATTAAATTTAAGATAATATTTTTAAACAGCATTCCCTTTTGGCTTATTTGCATATACGGAGGGATCATGGGAAGCCTTTGGTAACTTTTTTAGAAGAATTTTACTTTACTAGGATTCAATTGCTTACAAAGATACTGGCTTCTTATAGTAGGTACTTTTATTAATAAAGTTAGTAAATTTAGTAAGGTTTTATGTCTGATTCACGAGTGCAAACGCTGCCCCACTGCCAGCCTAATTTAAAATGCAGCGGCGAGGAGCTTTTGTTATTTTAAATTACATCTTAAAATTCTACTGCTGCATTTTAAGAAATATCAAACAAAATAACTTGTTTTTCCCCTTCTTAGAGGCAAAAACTTAAAATATATTTATTAACTTATATTTGATAAATCTTTCCATGTGATTTCAAGTATATTAGGATTGGCCTTATTAAGAAATTCTTTAAGAAAGAGAGAATAAACTTTTGAAAACATTTCAGGGCCCATGAAATGTCCCAAAGTCATTCCTTGGTTATAGTTTTGAAATCCAACTTGAAAGACCATCAGATATATATGTGTATATAAGATTTAAAGATTATATTCAATTCTGTCCTCTAGATTTCATATGAGGCACACTCAGATCAATATTTCAGCATTATTTCACTTCAAAATACCTAGGTATAAGTTTTTATCATTTGATTCCATAAACTTCAAGGTCCCAAGTTCCCAGCAGCTCTGGAAAACCATGCTTGAGGCTGAAAAACAGGCCTGGCCCAGCTCTTGACTTTAAAACGACCATAATTTTTTCTGGGGAAAGTCAAGAAGCAAACTTGTAGCTATATTGTTTCCTGCCGGTTGCTTGCCTGCGAGAAATTTCAAAATTGGCCGTGAGATCGCAGTCGCGGGAGAACTGTTTTCCGCTGGTGAAACAAGTTTGATCTAACCTGGTCCATTTAAATGTCAAAGAGCTAAGCTAGTTTCTCCCTGGGCTACTGGACTTTCATAATTAATATATTTCAATAATTCTTGAGACTCAAATCCATTTATTATTTTAAGGCATTTACTTTGGCAAATTTTCTGTAACAGACAATTTTACTGAATTTCTTTGAGGCTTTAAGATTAACTGTGGAAGAGGCTTCATTAACATTTTGAAAAATCACTTTATTATGGAAAAATACCAATCTTGTTGCTAGAACCAGCCTGCATTTCTTCCCTGGGTCAAATTCGTCATTTTTCTTAGGAAATAGTCAGTCTTGGGTTTTACTTTGTATATTTGGAAAGAGATTCCAGCTCAAAACTTTGTCTAAATGTTCAAAAACAGGACAGTTGCCCACATTAGTTTTAAGCCAGCTTTTCTCTTTACAACGCACAGAAATCCCAGACGCATTTTTAAATTTTGTAAAACTTTTCAATTACAAGAAGGAGACTTTAAATTAGAATACTTGGGAAGGAGGTGTCCATATTGGATTGCCATGTGCTCCCTTCTTCTCTTCCCCACATTTTGCTTTGGGGGGAGTTTCAACAAATGACTCAGATGGCATATTTTTTTTCAAAGTCATGCTTAATAGAAAAAGACATTTTAAATTTTTTCCTTTTTCGCTTTCCAAAGTTATGGCTAGCACCCAAGGTTATCTTAGCCAAACTTTGCACTTCCCGACATGTTCTCCAGTAATTTTTAAACAATACATTAAGTAATCTCATTTCGGGAGAGCTTATAGCTCTGGGGCCACAAAGGCCATTTGTTCCATTTTTTCTTTTCTTTATGCTCCTCTTAAGGAGTGGAGGGTGCAAGGGGAGGAGATTTATCCTCCTTGGCCTCTCTTAAAAGCTCTAGAAAATGAAATACCATGTTCCACAAGGGAAAACAGTTTTTTGGAGGCAAGATTTTCCCTGCTGCTGACCTTTTTTTCAAGTTCTGAGTAACTCTTTGCCCAACATTCAAGATCTAATGTACCTTCTTCAAGAAACCAAGGGTTATATTCTATAACATCAAGCAAAAATTTTAAGAGATTACCTTCTGAAGCTTTAAATTCTTAAGCATGCAAATCAAAAATCTATAATAAAGTTTCTTACTTTTTAAGCCGAATCCTGCCCCATTAGCCTGGCTAAGAAAACGTTCCCACCCTACTTACAGATCGCGACTTCTGCATCTGATCATGGGCTTTGCGTGCGGTGAAATAACTCCCCACCTTTACGGTGAATTCTTCCCCACCTTTATGGTGAAACTGTTTTTTCGCTCTAGGCGAAGCCTTCACTTCCAGATTTCCCGTCGGGCTCCAGATGTTGTAAATGTTTCCTTCCACATCCCACATGGTTCAGGGTTCAGGATCTGGAAGAGGAGCCGCACACAAATGAAAGAGAAAAGACAAGAGATAATGGGGGAATATTGGGGTGCCAGGCGGGTAAGTCCAACTCAAGAGGCAGGACTTCCACCAGTGCTCAGGCCACACCAACCATTTTATAGTCAGAGGTAAACAAGGTAGTGGTTACCATAGTTACTCTGTTCTTGTGAGTTTCACTTGTTTTGACCATAGTTACACTTCCTGCTCTTCCCTCAGCCCATTAGCTTCCCAGATAAGATCTAGGGAGTGTTATAAGGTCAAGCCTAATTATGCTAAGAGGACTGTGCCCTCTAAGCTGGGACTTGTTTGTGACTTTGCCAACAGGTCAGTCCAAGGCTAAACCCTATAGATAGGCTCCCCACAGGTGGTAATTGATTACTTAGGATAAGGTAGAGATGAAAAAGTCAGCAAAATTCAACCTGACAGAAGTTACAATGAAACCAAAACTTATTTCTTCCTCATGGAAAAGTCAGGAGGTCTGTGGTCCAAGGTTGGCTCTATGGAGTTCTGTTGAAGTCCCTCTCCCATCCCAGGATGTGGCCTTACCTTCGGTCTGGCTGGCAGCTGGGGTCTAGGTGGCAGGATGGAGGAAGGATGGAAGGGCAGAGGCATGCACAACATTCTCCAAGGAAAATTCCTGGAAGTGGCCACAGGACACTTCCGCTTCTATTTCCTCAGCCAAACTTTAGGTAATGGTCACACCTCATTGCAGGAAGGTTGGCAAGAGTGTTAAAAAAAAAGGTGCAAGGTCCATGGGCGCCGGAAGCAGGAGAAGGTGTACCAGGGGGAGTTTCTGCCACAGATGCCTTCAGTGCAGTGTCTACTTCTTCCCTCCTTCAAATTCCTCCTTTATATTCTCTGGAGCCCTGGGCACTGAGCCAGAGAAGCCACGGGGCTCCGTTTGACATTCCTGATCTGTGGAAATCTCTAGAGGAAGGAGTAGGAACTGAAAGCAAGCAGGAAGATTGAGCAGTTTTCTGCTCATCAAGTCTCTCTCCACTGGAAATATTATACAAGAAGCAGCCAGTGGGTAGGCTTCAGAGCATATAAGAGGGAGGATTGGAAATGGAAAAAACATAAGCTAGACTGAGAACAGGGACATGCCTTTCTCTGCAGTTATATGCGTGGTGCCTAGAATACAACCGGTAATGTGGCAAGCATTCCAAAACATCATTGAATTAGCAAGGAAAAGTCTACCTGTTTAGGTAGTATAATGCAATGACCACCCGCATGATCGAGGGTAAGGAGCCTGGGGGCCCTGCAGCCGGCCCTGAGAAGATGCTGACTGCTCCGTGGGGGAAACGGCCCTTCCTTATCTTACAAGAGAAACATGCAGATGAAGCAGGCTGGCTGCGTTCCCGTCGCTGAGCCTGCCTCCCTGTATTAATGCTATTAGTCTGCTATGGCTGGGACATTTTGTGACTCTGGGCTTCTTGCCAGGCATCAGCTTGTCATTGATGAAGGTCCACAGACTCCCTTCCAGAAAAAGTCATTTCCCTTTACAGCTCAGCTGTTCTGTGGGAGAAACAAAAGCCAGGGATAGCTTCGGGCTGGAGCCAATGCCTGCTGGCGAGGAGCTGTAGGGGTAGCTCTCACTGGAAGCTGCAGTGTGGGGAGCAGGGGCTATGTCTGGGGGCTCCCAGAATGACCCAAGGCATTTTCCAAAAGTCAAAGCCAAAACATATAATGGCATGAACAACGAGCAGCTCTCCACAGAGCTTCTCCCAGCCATGACATGGAGGGGACAGCCAGGTGTAGGGTAGTGGGAGTGGTGTGCTACAGTTTGCATAGGAACAAAGAAAGATGTGTATATACACAAATATTTGCACATTCAAAGGCCATCTCTTGGAAGGTACTCAAGAAACTGCTAACAGTGGTTGTTTTGCAGAGGGCATTCCTTTACCAAGAGCTGTGGAATGAAAAGAGACTTTATTCCCACTGGGTAGCCTGTGTAGCTTTTCAATGCTGCACTGTGTGAATAAAATACCTATTCAAAATAGGAAATAAATACAAATTAGAAAAAAAATAAAACATGATTTAAAAAGAGAGTACCAGGTTAACTGGTTGAAACAAGAAGGCTAAAGGGAAGAAATGGCAGACAGGCTTGGGGGCCAAAGATGTGAATTGCAGAAAAGCCAGGAGCCAGGCCCACTGTGATGTGAGCAAGCAGAACAGTGGCAGGTGCACAAGAGGGAGAGGGAGCCTGCTCGGGCTGGGAGCTCCTGGCTCAGGGGAGGAGCAAACCCAAGGATTTTTCATCTCACACAAACCCCCTCCCTTAATTCACTTACAGGGTCCAAAACGTTGAATTGTGTAAAACGTACAAAGTCATATTATTGCGAATTTAATGAGATGCAAAGATGGGGAACAAGTCTTTGGAGCTGGAACTTGCAAATTTGTCCAGGTCCTGCTGCGTCTGGCGCTACCTGCTAGCATGGCTGCCACCTGCTAGCATGGCTGCCCTAACAGAGATCCTCACAGGGCAATTCTGGGCTCTATGGTTGACTCAGAAGTCCAGGGCAGCAGTGACAATCCCAAGATCTCTTAACTGGTTCAGATCCAATTGACCTGGGACACTGGGCCAGAGAATCGCAGGAAGTTGGAGGTCATATTCTCTTCATTTCACCAGCTAATGTAGCATCTTCTAGCATGCCCCTTCCACTGAGGAAAATGAGAATTTTCACACGCCTCACTGAAAAGGAAGAAGAGGGCTGAGGGGAGGGAAATGAAGTGCCAATCATAATGAATCAACATCTGTATGATGTCCTAATTCACATTACTTATGGGGCAAACTATGCAGGATTTTGATATCTATAGAAATTCAAGAAAAGAAGGAAAAAAGCATTATATGAATGGAAAGAATTCTCATTGCTCAATGAATGAGTCTTTACGCTATAAAATTCTACCAAGGACCCAAATAAACAGGTTAATTAAAGCCTACTTTCTAACAAGCAATTAACAGAACAAACCATGACTCCTCAAATTAAAGGAGGAAAATAATTATTCTTTTCAGAGATGAGAGCAAGATGAGATTAAAAAAAGAAAGAAAGAAATTAAAGTGAGAATGTTACATGTTGAACTAACGGGCACAGCCAAACAACATACAAAGATAAACTTCTAGCCTTCAATGTTTTATTGTGTAAGAAGGAAAATGCAAGGGTGGTGCTGATGAGAAGAGAGAATGAAGCTGACAGAGAAGGTGCCCACCATGAAAACAGCACATATAACCCATTTGTGTAAAGTCACATATATGTGAATGTGAAATGCTTGTAAAGTTCAAGATGATAAAACTAAGATTTCATTCAAAATGTTATAAAACATAAGAAAAAAATCTAAAAAATAATGAACTTTATAAATATAACAAAATTATTGAATCTGAAAATTGAAAAAGATTACAATCCTATCTAATAATAGACAAAGATTGAAATTAAGCATACCTCCACTACACTTCCCATTGGCTAATCAGTGAGATATGAAAATTAACCGCCAACAAAGATGGTGGCCGGCAGCCAAGCAGCTGAAGCAAGTAGGAGGCTTGCTTGCTCCAGTGATGGAGGAAGCCATGCTTCCTCCCTGCTGCAGCCGGGCTCTGAGCTCCACTCTAAGCAACAAAGTTGCAATTATAGAAGCTAAACAAACCCCAGATACCTGCTTTCAGCAGGCCGTGGCCTAGGAGCTGGAGCGGAAACAAAGTTTCAATTATAGAAGGTAAATAAATCGCAAGAATAAAAAAAAAAAGAAAAAAAGGAGAGGCTGGGAGCTTCAGTCGCCAGCTTGGCCAGCCTGAAAACAGCCCTCAGCCTCTCATCCAGACTGTCCAGGAATCCCAGTGGGGACTCCCACCCTAAAGGGGGTGTGGGCAGCCTGAAAATAGCCATTAGCCCCTCATCAAGGCTGGCCAGGCACCCCAGCGGGGATC
>NW_006293957.1:2667539-2669093 GCF_000327345.1 Myotis davidii
CTGGCCAGGCACCCTTGTGGGACCCCCACCCTGAAGGGGGTGTGACCAGCTGCAAACAGCCATCAGCCCCTCACTCAGGCTGGCCAGGCACCCAAGCGGGACCTCCACCCTGATCCGGGACACCCTTCAGGGCAAACCAGCCGGCCCCCACCCATGCACCAGGCCTCTATCCTATATAGTAAAAGGGTAATATGCAAACTAACCCTAATAGCAGAAAGACTGGGAATGACTGGTCACTATGACACACACTGACCACCAGGGGGCAGACACTCAATGCAGGAGCTGCCCTCTGGTAGTCAGTGTGCTTCCACAAGGGGGAGCTCTGCTCAGCCACAGGCCAGGCTGATGGCTGCCAGTAAAGTGGTGGTGGTGGGAGCCTCTCCTGCCTCCTCAGCAGCGCTAATGATGTCCGACTGCAGCTTAGGTTTGCTCCCTGCTGGCAAGTGGACATCCCCCGAGGGCTGCCGGGCTGCCAGAGGGATGTCTGATTGCCAGCTTAGGCCCAATACCCCGGGGAGCAAGCCTAGCCCATCAGGTGGTCATCCCCTGAGGGGTCCCAGACTGCTAGAGGGCACAGGCTGGGCTGAGGGATCTTCCCGCCCCCCGCCAAGTGCACAAGTTTTTGTGCACCAGGCCTCTAGTTAATAAATAAAACCAAATAAAGAAACATAAATAAGTAGGCAGATGTCTGACAAATGTAGTAAAAAATGATAACACAATCACTACATGGATTACAGAGAGCACTGTGCAAACATTGAACTATGTGTGTGTGTAATATTCTCTAGGTCAGTGGTTCTCAACCTTCTAGCCCTTTAATACAGTTCCTCATGTTGTGACCCAACCATAAAATTATTTTTGTTGCTACTTCATAACTGTTGCTACTGTTATGAATCGTAATGTAAATATCTGATATGCAGGATGGTCTTAGGTGACCCCTGTGAAAGGGTCGTTCGACTGCCAAAGGGGTCGCGACCCACAGGTTGAGAACCGCTGCTCTAGGTCATCCCCAGAAGTCATCCTGCCATGAGTGTCAGGGAAGGCAGTGGGCTGCTCAGGTAGGAGGCACTGACCTCGGAGAAGGGACTACAGGCGCGAGAGGAAGTGGAAGCCTTTCTGCCAGGGAGCAGTTGAGGAGGGAGACATGCACAGCAGTAGCAGATGCCGGGGACTGGGGTTCATCTCTCTCCACATTTGGGTCCCGAAGTTAAAATGGGGGAAGATAATAGGAAATATTACACCTTTAGATCAAAAGCCTTAAGCAAAAGAAGCTGTGTTCTCATCACGGGGTGCTGTGGAAGAGCCTCTCTCAGGGGCCCCTTCATTCCAGAGGAGAGGAGGTAGGGAGCCATCAGAAAGAAGAACTGGAAGGAGCACCCCCACCCCCCATCCACACCCTGTCCCCCTTACCCCCTGCCCTCTGTGAAATGCAAGGAACCCAGATGCTCCCTTCAGCTCCCAGCGCGGGGCGCTGGTCAGGAAGGCCCCGCCCTGTGCGGAGCTCTCAGTGAGCCCTCTGCTGCTGAGGACTCCTGGCCTGCAGATGGAGACACTTTC
>NW_006293957.1:2669134-2674074 GCF_000327345.1 Myotis davidii
TTCAGGAGCTTGCAGGAACCCTGGGTACGCAAGGGCGCAGGCCATGGAGACGTCCTCATGAAATGACAGAGAAATGTGAAGGCCGTGCAGACGTGCAGACTTCTCACCACAACACAAACATGCGGTTTGAATTAATAAAGCACTGTTGTAATTGACAACGGTGCTAATAAAGAATGCTACAAACATGCAGAGGAGTACCAAGCAGCCACTAAAACTTATGTGGTTGACTCTTTTCCTGGTAAGTGTACATGCTTATTTTTTAAAAAATATATTTTATTGATTTTTTACAGAGAGGAAGGGAGAGGGATAGAGAGTTAGAAACATCGATGAGAGAGAAACATCGATCAGCTGCCTCCTGCACACCTCCTACTGGGGATGTGCCCGCAACCCAGGTACAAGCCCTTGACCAGAATTGAACCTGGGACCTTTCAGTCTGCAGGCCGATGCTCTATCCACTGAGCCAAACCGGTTAGGGTGACTTATTCTTAATTGGTTAAAAAAAATATTATAAAGCAGTATGACAAGATTCACTTTTAAATAAAAGCAAAAAAATCTGAAATGTACACACTGAATATGTTCACAGTGGATATACTGCAGCTATTTTTAGGGGATCATATTTTTGCAGAAGACCACAGAAAAACCAAGCGATGCTTTAGAGAAAAGGAGTGACACTGTTTATTTATGTCAGCAGACTCAGGGAATAACTTTCCAAATCTGAGTAAAGTAACATGCAGGGAGCGTCTCTTTATACCTCCCTGTGGTCTTTGTGCCGCAAATATGGATTATGCTTCCGGTCCTTTTCGAGGGCCTTGCAAGAAGGCCCCCAGGTGTTGGGGGTCTCCGGGCCGTATCTAATGGTCTGGGCTGGTGCCACCATTAATAACCCTCCCTCCGGGCAGTGCACTGTTCACAGTTTTATGGCCTCTGTAACAGGTTCTGCAAGACCAATTTCTGGGAAGGAGGTAGTGATTTAATTATAGGTTATCAAGAATGTACACTGGGCTTGCCGGCATGGATTCAGATCGCTAGCCCCCCAAATATCAGGGTTACATTGGAATTAGCCCTTTTTAGCCTTCTCAATACTACAAATACCTTTTAACCTTATCTGCATTATCTAGTTTTTCTATAATGAATATAAACTATTTGTGTAATTAAGTATAAGGGTCAAATTAATCTGGAAGAAAAAGAAACCCTAAATTTAAAATGAGGACAGCACTGGGAAAATTGGACAGATATGTGCAAAAAAATGAAACTAGACCACCAACTTACACCATACACAAGAATAAACTCAAAATGGATTAAAGACTTAACTGTAAGTCACAAAACCATAAAAATCCTAGAAGAAAACATAGGCAGTAAAAACTCAGACATCCCTCAGTCTTTGCTGCTATATTTCCCCGGCAACGGAAATAACGGGAAAATGAGTGAGTGGGACTGCATCAAACGGAAAAGCTCTCGCACAGTAAGAGAAACCGTCACCAAAGTGAAAGGAGAACCCGCTGAGGGGAGAGCACATTCGCAAACGTCATATCTGACACGGGGTTAATTTCCAAAATACATAAAGAACATCTACAACGCAACACAAAGAAGACAAACAACCCAATTGAAAAATGGGCAAAGGATCTGAATGGACACTTCTCCTGTGCTAGGGTGAGGGACTGCGGCATGGAAGGGTTACAGAATGTTACAGAATGTGCTAAGGGGAGGAAATGGGACATGAGAAATTGAATGTGCTGGGAGCGGGGGCTGACGTATGGAGGATTGTGTCAGGGTTAGGAACCATGGAAGAAAAATTGCTAGATTGTCTTAGAAAAACAATGTGTTATGATACGCTCCAGCCAGGTGTGACTCTGTTTACCACCCCCCACCCCCTTGTGCTTATGAACTTTCTGTGGACTTCTGAGGTACCATCTCAGACCTGTCAGAATGGCTCCCAGCAATAAATCAACAAACAAGTACTAGCAAGGATGTGGAAAAAAGGGAACCCTCGTGCGCTGCTGGTGGGAATGCAGACTGGTGCAGCCATTGCCAAAAGCAATATGGAGTTTCCTCAAAAAATTAAAAATGAAACTGCCTTTTGATCCAGTGATTCTATTCCAGGGAATATATCCTAAGAAACACTAATTTCAAAGAATATATTCACTCATATGTTCATTTGCAGCATTATTTACAGTAGCCAAGATCTGGAAATAGCCCAAGTGCCCATCAGTAGTTGAGTGGATAAAAAAGCTGTGGTGCATTTATACCATGGAATATTACTCAGCCTTAAAAGAAAGAAATCTTACGTTTTGCGACAGCATGGATGGATCTGGAGAGTATCATACTAAGTGAAACAAGCCAGTCAGAGACAGACAAGTATCACATGACCTCACTCATATGTGGGATATAATGAACAAAATAAACTGACAAACAAGATAGAAGCAGAGGCGTGGATGCATGGAACAGACTGACAGCTGTCAGAAGCGAGGGGTTTGGAGGGCTGGATGAAAGAAGGTGAAGGGATTAAACCAATGTCACCCCAATAAATTCAATAAAAAATAAATAAAAATAATAAAAAATAAATAAAATGAGGATGGCTCATTATCATGAGGATAAGGCCATTTCCTAAGGCTCCACAGCTGGAAATGGCAGAGTCCTCCACCAAGTGCCCAGCAGGGGCTGCACACCTGCCCTCAGGCAGCATCTGCTGTATTTTCAGAATTGCCACTAGCGTGGTATTTCCATACAATGAGACCAAATTTTCAAAGGAAATTTGCTTGAAAAAAATGTCCATAAGATAATGTTAAGTGAAAAAAAGTGAGCTGCAGAGGGGTGCAAACATGAGTGTCTGCCTCACTTCCTCACTCAAGGCCAGCTCCCCACAGAGGCAGGGGGGTTAGACATGTCGCTGTCCAGGGGGCCTCGTGGTGGGAGGTGGGGCTCCAGCCAGGCCTGGAGGCTGTGTGTCTTTCAGGCAGCTTGCGCGCGCCTGCGCTTGGCACCTGAGCGTGGGGGTTTCCACAGCACATGAGCCCTGGTGTTCTGGGGGAGGGGAGCAGGGGAAGTGAGAGTGAGTTCGATGGACACCCTGCATTCTCACCATACCTCCGTCCTGTCACCCCTGCCCCCAGGGCCTGCTGGCTGCTGGTCACCATCTGTGGGGGGATTGATTTGGGCTGAGCCCCCCTTGCCCAACTCCCTCAGCACCTGGGAGCTGGGCAGTGGTCCTGCCCCTGCTGCCGCTGCTGGACACCATCTGCAGGATGATCAGAGGGGCTATGGGGCCCTGTTCACAGCCGCCTTGGCCTGGTGCCACCTGCTCACCTGCTCCACCATCCTGCCACTGTCACTCTCTTGTTGGACTCATCAGGGCTAGCAGCACCTCCACTGCTGCCTACGTGGCATTGCAGACGCCCGTCATGTTCTGCTGCCTCCTGGTGGTCAGCACATGTCATAGCGAGTGGTGGAACTCCTGGTGAAGGGGACACTTAGCATATTAGGCTTTTATTATATAGGACTAGAGCCCTGGTGCATGAAAATTCATACACTCAGGGGGGTGTCCCTCAGTCCAGCCTACACCCTCTCACAGTCTGGGGCCTCTCGGGAGATGTCAACCTTCCAGCTTAGGCCTGCTCCCCAGGGGGATCGGGCCTAAGCTGGCAGTCAGACATCCCTCTGGCAGCCCGGGAGCCCTCAGGGGATGTCCGACTGACAGCTTTTGGCTGAGCGGAGCTCCCCCTGTGGGAGCACACTGACTACCAGGGCAGCTCCTGCATTGAGCATCTGCCCCCTGGTGGTCAGTGCACGTCATAGTGACAGGTTGTTCTAGTTGTTCAACTGTTAGGGTCAATTTGCATATTATCCTTTTATTACATAGGACCAGAGGCCCTGTGCACGAATTCATGCATGGGTGGGGACCAGACAGCTTGGCCCCAATCAGGGCGATCGTGGCTGGGCCTATCAGGAAGAGGAAATGGTGAGAGGTTGGCTGGCCAACCTGCCTGGATCAGGGCCCAATCAGGGCCCCTGTTCAGGACTGGGCTGGCTGGGGGAAGGGGCCATGGGTGATTGACCAGTGGGTCCTGCCCCTTATTGGGGTTGGGGGGCTGATTGGGGGGCAGGGCTGGCCATGGGGAGGGGCTGTAGGTGGTGGGCCGGCTGGCCCCACCCCTAAATGGGGTGGATGGGTGGTGCCGATCAGGGGCCAGTGGGCTGGGGGAGGGGCCGTGGCAGGTTGGCCAGCTGACACTGCCCCTGATCAGGGTGGGGAGACTGATCTGGGGTGTGGCTGAGTGGGGGGAGGTGCTGCAGAAGATTGGAGGCCAGCCCCGCCCCCTATTGTGGTGGGGGGCAATCAGGGGTGGGGCAGGCCAGGGGAGTGAGGGGGTGAGGGGCTGTAGGTGATCAGGATTGTGGGGGCCCATTGGGGGCGTGACCAGCCAGGGGAGGGGCTACAGGAGGTTGGCAGGCCAGCCCTGCCCCCTATTGAGGTGGGGTGACAATCAGAGGCGAGGCTGGCCAGGGGGAGGGGCTGTGGGAGGTTGGCAGGCCAGCCCTGCCCCCTATTGGGGTGGAGGGTGTGATCAGGGGTGCGCAGCAGGGGGAGGGGCTGTGGGCCTATCGTGGTGAGGCAGGCTAATGGGGCATGGCTGGCTGGGGGAAGGGAGGGGACGTTTTGCCGACAGGCTCGGCTCTTGATGGGATGTGAGAGTCCGATCAGGGGCAGGCTGGCAGGGGAGAGGGGCTGCCAGCCACACCCCCTGATCGGGTGGTTTGCTGGCCAGAGTGGGCGTCATAGTGGCCTGTTGTTAGCTCATATGGCCATTGCAGTAGCTGCCTTTATATATATACTAGAGGCCCGGTGCACGAAATCTGTGCAGGGGTGGGGGGTCGCCTCAGCCCAGCCTGCACCCTCTCCAATCCGGGACCCCTTGAAGGATGTCCGACTGCTGGGATTGGGC
>NW_006293957.1:2674257-2675332 GCF_000327345.1 Myotis davidii
CCGTTTAGCTCTCTCAGGACCCCTTCCTGCCTGGCGCTCTCCTGTAGGGCTCTGTTACTACTTCCAGTTAAATCAGTCAACAGCGGCTGCTGCATTGTACCTGTGCTGGCCTGAGCTTTGCAGAGGTAGCTGTGCTTTGACTGTTTCCTTTGCGGACAGCCTGTGGCGTTCTTCCCGTTGAGTCCTGATGTTCTTTCTTTGCTTCCATTAAACAATAATCACAACAACAGCGCCTCCTGCGGCCGGGATGGAGTGACCCTTTCCCAGGAGGTGAGCCCTCTCCAGGGCAGCTGGCACCTGCTCTGACTTGGGCCTGCTGCTTGGCATCACTTGGGGCTTTGATGGGGGATGGGGGTGGGGGACGGAAGTTAACTGTGCAGAAGGAGGGTTAGCACTTCTCCCAGAATCCAAAGGGTCAGCAAAGGGGAGATGAGCCCCACCAGGGGCCCCACCAGGTCCAATCCATGCTGGGGCTCTGCTGCACCTGCCCCCTGGGGTGATGCCTCCCTCTAAACCTCCTTCCAGCAGCACAACCCCCGCCCCCCCCACCTCCCCAGCAAGATCTGGCTCCCACCTTCACACAGCTCCTTCCACTAGTCTGAGCCTTCATTCCAGGCACCCCCTGGGCTTCCGAGGTGGATGGGGAGCCAGCACCACAGCCCAACCCAGAGCAGCCTGGGTTGGGAGGGAGGGCTCTGGCCTCCAGGGTGCTGCTGGCACTGCCCTGGGGCAGCTCTCCTTGGCCACATCCTCGGCTCCTCACTTGTGTGCAGTTAACCAGCCCCATCACAGATCTCAGTGCCAGCAAGAGCCTGGCTCCCGCCTTAGCACCAGCACCAGCCCCAGCACCAGCCCCAGAACCAGCCCCAGCACCAGCACCAGCCCCAGCCCCAGTACCAGTACCAGCACCCTAGCCTGGTGAGAGCATCCCAGTTTACAGCGGGCTTTGCATAGCTCATGAAGTACTGGTCTTGATTAATTAGCAGGACTACAGTATTGTGCTGAGTCCTCTCATTTTGAAATTACATGGCTTGGCTTTCAGGTCTTGCTTTCCTAGGTATGAAAAAAGACTATC
>NW_006293957.1:2681829-2688541 GCF_000327345.1 Myotis davidii
CATGGGCTCCAGAAAAAGGGAAGTTACAAGTGACCCAGACATTTCAAGGGTATGTTATCTTAGAGGCAAAAAGGCAAATGGGCTCAGGAAGGATCAAAGTTGATCTTGTCAGTGAAGATACTGGCCTAGGACATAACTGCCCACCATCACTGCTTTTAGTTAAAGTATAATTTCAGACCATCCTTTGTGGTTATTTTAGGTCTCTGAGTCTGCTAGGCTGCCACACAGGCCTTCCCTGAGCTTGTCAGGTCAGCGTGTGGCCCCTTTCGTCCACATGACCATGGGGTAATGTCTGCAGGAGGTCTGTGTGCAAGCATGGTTGTGGGGTGGGAGGCTGTGTGGCCACCCCTGAGTGCCCAGCACCCAGAGCAGGCCAGATGTCTAATGGTCACTGGCCGTTTGAAAATCCACTCTTGAGTGAATGAGGGAAGGAATTCCCGCTGGTGGAGTCTGATCCACTCGGATGTTGGCACTCAGTGCGGAGGCTAGGCCTGGCATCTGGCAGCCCAGCCTTTCATGTGCCGGTCCTGGGGGAACATGATATAAATAAACTAAGGCACTGTCTAACAATAGATACCTGCTGTGCACGTGCTGGTGGAGCAGGCTGCCTGGTGGACAGGGTATCTGGTGGAGCAGGCTGCCCGGTGGACAGGGCACCCAGTGGAGCAGGCTGCCTGGTGGACAGGGTGCCTGGTGAAGCAGGCTACCTGGTGGACAGGGTGCCTGGTGGACAGGGTGCCTAATGGAGCAGGCTGCCCGGTGGACAGGGTGCCTAATGGAGTAGGCTGCCCGGTGGACAGGGCATCTGGTGGAGCAGGCTGCCCAGTGGACAGGGCATCCGGTGGAGCAGGCTGCCTGGTGGACAGGGTGCCTTGTGGACAGGGTGCCCAGTGGAGCAGGCTGCCTGGTGGACAGGGTACCCTGGGAAGCTGCAGTGCCCAGCAGTGCGGACCTGGTTTCAGAGCTCAGTTGTACCTTGGGGACTCCTGTGGTTAAATTCAACAGAGCAGCAGCATGCTCTCTCAGTTTCCTGTTGAGGGAGGATGGTGTGGATTTCTGCGGTCATTCCCTTCATTCCCAAGGCTAAAAGCTCATTCCTGAGAGTCAGGAGACAAAGGCACGGGTGAAGTGGGACTTCCCACAGCGGTCTCCCTGTTTATTGGGTCTCTGGCCTAATAATTCTTTGTTCTTAGCTCCCAAGAAGATGGCGATGCCTAGGTTGGTGTTAGCATTCTTGCCAAAGACCCCACTTTCAGGTTTGGGGGATTGTTTTTTCTCCTTCTGGTGATGCACCTTCATGAAATGCCCATAATATTACTGCTCCACAGTGAGCTTGAGGGAGGCAGATGTTCCCAACCAGTGAGTCTCTAGAAATAAGGTGTCCACTTAAAGTGAAGGAACAAGTAAATTCTACCTCATTTTTACCTCTAGGTTGTAAAGAAAGACATTGTGCATAAACTGATGAACAAAATAGATCCAGAGACATAGAAGCACCGAACAGACTGTCAAATCTCAGAGGGGAAGGTGGCGGAGGGTGGACAGGTGGAAAGAGATCAACCAAAGAACTTGTCTGCATATATGCATACTCCAGGGACACAGACAGTGAGGTGGTGAAGGCCGAGGGTGGGGGTGGCGGGGGAGGGGCAGGCTGGGAGAGATCAATGAGGGAAAAGGGGGACATATGTAATACTTTCAACAATAATGATTTTAAAAATTCTATATAATAAAAGCTTAATATGCTAAGTGTCTGGTTGACAGGTCGGCCATTCAACCAATCAAAGTGTAATATGCTAATAATATGCTAAGGCTGCTCAACTGCTTGCTATGATGTGCACTGACCACCAGCTGGCAGACGCTTTGACCAGTAAGTTAGTTTGCTGCTGGGGTCTGGTTGATTGGGACTGAGCAAGATGGGGCAGACATGCCCTGGAGCCCTCCCATAGTCCCTCCCTGGCTGGCCAACCTCCCGTGTCCTTCCCCAGCCCCTATCGTGCACCAGTGGGATCCCTTGGCCTGGCCTGTACCCTCTCACAATCTGGGATCCCTCAGGGAATGTCGGAGAACCGGTTTCAGCAAGATCCCATAGGCTGCAAATTGTCCCCTTGAGCAGGAGTTCAACTGTTCGACCAGGGGGCAACTGCAATCGTGGTGGGCCGGCTGGACCCCACCCATGCACGAATTCATGCACCAAGCCTCTAGTAAATAAATAAAGAGAGAGGTTGTAGAGAGGTGGGGGCCTCTGCACTGTCTTCTCCCAAAATGGAATCCAGAGACTGGGAAGCACCCCTCAGAAGTCAAAGTGGACTGAACATGCCCAGTGGGCTCCCATGTGCTTTGGACCCTGTGACAGTCCATTTTATACTCTGGGGCCAGTTGTCTGGTTACACACTAATCTAGAGGTTGCCGTGCAGGTGTTCTGTGGGGTGAACATTTAGGGCCTGTTTACTTTAAGTAAAGCAGGTCTCCGTAATTGGTGGTGGTTGGGGGGGTGGGTTTCACCCAAGCTGTGAGGCCTCAGGAGCAAAAGGCTGATGTTTCCCACAGAAGAGACTCTGTCTCGGGCTCCAACATAGAAATTCAGCCTGGTTTCCAGCTGGCTGGCCTGCCCTGTGCATTGCCCTGGGCCTACGGGCCAACTTCCAGAATTATAAGTCAATTTCTTAAAATAAATCACTTTCTCTATCTCTCTTTTTCTCTTCCTTCCAGCTCTCTCTCCTTCTCTACACACCTCCCTTCCTTTCTTCTCTCTCTTTGCATGCTAATTAATTAATTAACACTATTGGTTCTGTTTCTCTAGAGAATTCTGACTGATACTGACAAAGGCTCTCTCCTTGACCAGACTTTAGTCAGGCTGATCTGATTCCTCTTCTTGATGAGGTCTTCTCCTGGGCCTATGAGCCAAGCATAGCCAGGAAATCCTACTAGCCAGCTTAGAAAAATTCCCTCCCCACACAACCTGGTATTCAGCCAAACTCCTCCTTCTCCACCTTTGATAGTTGATGTAGGTTCTCTTTCTCCCAACCTTTGATACCTAACCAAGTTCCTCTTAGTAACATCCTATCCTCTCCCTCGCCCTGCCCTGGCTGTAATCCATGGGTCCCTGATGGTATCTGGAAGTGAAAAAATGAAGTTGGGAAAAGGGGAAAAAAAGTAAGAGAGAAAAGAAAGAGAATGAAATAGAAGAGGGGAAGAAACTATTTATATGGGGAGAAAACTCCAATAGAACAGCCACTAATCCCAACAAATTCCAGCAACAGATCCCTGGAGATGAATGCAAACTACAAACAACAACTAATATCAAGCAAGGCGATGGAAAACAGAAGCAAAAAAATAATGGGGGAAAAAAAACCCAACAGAATAATAAAAAGCAAAAGCAAAACAATCTCACAAACAAGCATAAAACCCCCCCCAATATACTTAACAAACAAGCAAACAACAACAAAACGACAGAGAAAAAAAATTTGGATGATGAAGAAAGAGAAGAGAGAGGTGTATATAGATTTAGAGCAGGAGATTGGTAATTAGATATATAAGTAGGGGAAAGTTTAACAGGGGGTAAAAGTAAGGAATAGGGAAAATCTAAAGCAGGGATAGGGTAAGAGAAACAGGACAACAAAAGGGGAAAAGTGAGGAGGAGAGTTTTGGCATAAAGGTAAAGTTGAGGTAGAGTAAAAGGATGCTAAAGGAAAGATGAAAATAGAATGTAGAACACTAATCCCAAAATATTCACCTTAACAAGACATGACCCAAAGGGAACAAAGCATGAATGTACTTCCGGCACCGATAACCCCAATATAAGCAACCACCTGAGAAAAGGTAATTAGGGGAGAGAAAAGAGAGCACAAATGGTATCTAAGAGAGAGGAAAAAAAATAGGAGAGAAAAGAAAAAGGAGAATATATATTTATGGAGAAAACACTACAGAGCCAATATATAAACCAAACAAATCTGTCAGGTATTCAGGCGACTGTTGAAGTTCCCTGCGATTCACTGTTCCTCCGTGTTGTAAACCACAGTCCTGATTTTAAACCAGGCTGTATTTGTTTCCCAGACTGCCTTTATTTGTATTTACAGAAGAGTCAGTTTGTGGTTCAGCCCCTGGGTGGCAGTGTTTCTGGATTGACCTTTGAGGCTATAAGTCCTCTCTAGCCAATAGTTAGGTTTTGTTTTCCCTATCGCACTTTTTCTCTTTTTTCTTTTTCTCTTCTTTCTTCCTTATCCCCTAATTCTCCTTGCTCTGGTGGTCACCTTTATTTGGGGTTATTAATATCGTGAATACATTTGGGTTCAGTGCCTTGTGCATTGTGTCTTGTTGTGTTGTATTTTGTGCCTTTTGATTGGAGCATTTAGTCCATTTATGTTTAAAGTTATTATTGAAAGGTACTTGTTTGTAGTCATTTCTCTTTTTGTGCCTGTGTTCTTTCTTACCTTTTTATTTCTCCTTTTTACAGCATTCCCTTTAGCATTTCTTGCATTGCTGGCTTGGTAGTGATAAACTCCCTTAGCCTTTTTTGTCTGCAAAGCTTCTGATTTTCCCTTCAATTTTGATTGATAGTCTTGCTGGATAGAGTATTCTTGAGAGAGGACCCTTTGCTTTGCAACACTTTGTATACCTCCTTCCGTTCCCTTCTGGCTTGATGTGTTTCTGTTGAGAAATCATTTGATAATCTGATGGGGGATCCTTTGTAGGTAACTCTCTGTCTCTCTCTTGCAGCCTTGAAGATTCTCTTTGTCGTGAAAATTTGCCATTGTTATTATGACCTGTCTTGGTGTGGGTCTTTTGGGATTCATCTTGCTTGTGCCTCTCTGTACTTGTGTAACTTTTTTCTTCTCCATATCCGGGAAGTTTTCTGTCATTATTTCTTCAAACAGATTTTCTAATCCTTGTTGCTCTTCTTGTCCTTCTGGCAGCCCTATTATGCATATGTTACTTCATTTCATGTTGTCCCAAAGCTCCCTTAGGCTCTCCTCCTGCTTTTTAATTTTTTTCTCCAGTTGCTGTTCAGATTGAGCTTGTTTCTCTGCCTTATCTTCTAACTCACTAATTCGGTCCTCTGTTTCTTCTAGTCTACTGTTGAAACCTTCCATGGTGTTTTTGATTGCAGCTATATCGCTTTTCATTTCTTCCTGATTCTTGCATAGGTTGTTGATTTTTCTCATCTATCCTGTGAATGAATTATACAACCATTACTCTGAATTCTTTTTCTCTTATGTTGCATGCTTCAATTTCACTAATTTCCTTTCTTGGCAACTCCTCATTTTCTTTCCTCTGGGGATTATGTCATCTCTCCATTTTGACTATCACCAGAAGGTTCAAACGTTGAATTGCCTGGGCCTGGGCCTTGTGCAGTGGGAGCTTCTCACCACCCTAGTGTCACTGAAGAGCTCTGACACTAAGATGTGTGGCTGTCATGGGTTGGTGAGAACCAGGCTTGCCCAGAGCCAGTGTTCTCAGTGCTCAGTGTGGCCTCATGTGCGCACCTAGAATCAGAGACCCCACCTGCACCACGCTGAAACAGAGACCCCCCCCCCCGACGTGTGTTGAAAATCAGAGCCCCCTAGCATAATGCTCTCCGATTCAACCTCACCGGAGCTGATTCAACCTCACCGGGGCTGTCGCAATCTCACCGGGGCTGTCTCGACCTCACCGGGGCCGATGCAACCTCACCAGGGCTGTCTCAACCTCACTGGGGCCGTCTCAACCTCACTGGGGCCGTCTGAGCCTCACTGGAGCCGTCTCACCATCACTGGGGCCGTCTCAGCCTCACCAGGGCCGTCTCAATCTCACCAGGGCCATCCCAGCCTCATGGGGGCCGTCTCAGCCTCGCTGGGGCAGTCTCAGCCTCGCCGGGGCCGATTTAACCTCACTGGGCCATCTCAACCTCACTGGGGCCGTCCCAGCCTCATGGGGGCCGCCTTAGCCTCACAGGGGCCGCCTCAGCCTCACGAGGGCCATCTTGGCCTCATGGGGGCCGTCTCAGCAACACAAAGTTTGGCATTCTATCCTTTGTTGGGCGGCTCCTTGCTGGACAAAATCTCTAGGCGTTCCTGGTGGCTCAATATCTGGTATGCTTGCTTTGATTTCGTTTTCTACCAAGTGCACAGACTGCCTGTCTGCTGTCTCCCAGCATCCCATGTGAGACTGGTTCTGGTGGACCTGCCTGTGCATTTGCTGGTGCAGTGGTTCCACATCGCCAGCCCAGCCGGGTCCAGCTCCGGTTTCCTCCGAAGCTGATTCTGTTTCTTGAGTGTGTCCCTTATGTATGTGAGGAGTTGAAATCTGCATTCTGCTGGGCTGGGCTCCGTTCTTGGAGCCTCTGCACAACCTACTCAGTCTCAATGCTCTTCTTTCTCCCCTTACAATTGTAGAGCTTCCACTGACCAGCTTTCCCATGGTTCTGAATGATGGCTGTTTGTATTATAGTTGGTAGTCTCGATGTTGTTGTGGGAGGCAGCACACACAGGTCTGTACCTTACGCCACCATCTTGGTTCTTTGCAAAAGCTTTTTATTTTGATGTAGTCCCATTTATTTATTTTCTCTTTAGTTTCCATTGCCCTAGGAGAAGTATCAGAGAAGAAATTGCTTCGGCATATGTTTGAAATTTCACTGCCTGTGGATTCCTCTAGCATTTTTATGGTTACCTGTCTTACATTTAAGTCTTTTATCCATTTTGAGTTTATTTTTGTGTATGGTGTGAGTTGGTGGTCTCGT
>NW_006293957.1:2688552-2688980 GCF_000327345.1 Myotis davidii
ACTTCACCTCCTTTGTCAATTTCTGGGTTCTCTGTTCTGTTCCATTGGTCTGTATGTCTGTTCTTGTGCCAGTAACAAGCAGTTTTGAGAAGAGTGACTTTGTAATACAGCTTGTTATCTGGTACTGAGGTCCCTCCTACTTTGCTCTTCTTTCTCAGGATTGTTGCAGCAATTTTTTTTATTTTTTTATTCCAGATGAAATTTTGGAGAGTTTTTTCTAGGTCTGTGAAAAATGCAATTGGTATTTTAATGGGGAGTGCATTGAATCTATAGATTGCTTTGCGTACTATGGACATTTTAATGTTGCTGATTCTACCAACCCATGAACACAGTATGTTCTTCCGTCTGTTTATGTCTTCCTCTATCTCTTTTTTCAGTGTCCTATAGTTTTTCGCATATGTCTTTTACCCCCTTAGTTAAGTTTATTC
>NW_006293958.1:0-3100 GCF_000327345.1 Myotis davidii
TTCAATGGTCTTAGGAACCGAGACACCGCTCCTTTATCCGTCTCCAGGCGGTCCGCCCAAATGCAGATATGTCCACATAGGAGTACCCGGTGTATTAAAGGGTTGCGGCATTAGGAAGGTTGAGAACCACTGACTTAGAACATGGATTCCACTCCCATACTGCACAAAAAGGCAGTTGCAGAGAGATAAGATGGCTTGTCTAAGGGCATAAAGCTCACTAGTTGAGCCAAAAAATGAGGGCAGCCCGGCAAGTGTGGCTTAATGGTTGAGCATTGGTCCATGAACCAGGAGGTCACAGTTCGATTACTGATCAGGGCACATGCCTGAGTTGCAGGCTCAATCGTCAGTAGAGGGCATGCAAGAGGCAGCCAGTCAATGTTTCCCTGTTATCAATGTTTCTATCTCTCGTCCTCTCCCTTCCTTTCTCTAAATCAATTAAAAATAATTTTTAAAAAACAAGGGCAGCCCTGGCCAATGCTCAGTGGTTAGAGCCCTGTCGAGGACTGAAGGGTCTTTCTTGGGTTAGATTCCCAGTCAAGGGGTCAAGGGCACATATCTGGTTTGCAGGTTTGATCCTCAGTCCTGGTTGGGATGCATGCGGGAGGCAACCAATCAATGTGTCTTTTTTACATTAATGTCTCTTTCTCTCTCTCTCCTCGTCCCACTCTCTCTAAAAATCAATTGGAAAAATATCCTCAGGTGAGAATTAACAAAACGAAAAAAAGAAGAAAGGTATGGGTGAACGAACATTCATCTTTCTAGCCTTCTTTACTGACTCCCTACTATGAGCACAGCCTGATTTTCCTCCCAGGGGACATTTGGCAGTATCTAGAGACATTTTGATTGGCATAACTGGGGGGAGGGCTGCTGCTGGCATCTAGTGGAGAGATGCTAGTGATGTTGCTAAACATGCTGCAATGTATGGGCCCCTTACAACAAAGAAGTACATGACCCAAAATGTCAGTGATGTTGATGATGAGAAACACTGCTCTACAAAAACTGTCCACTAACTTCCTTCCTGAGAAGTTTCACCTGGCTCCTCCTCCTTCCCCATCCAGTGAGCCTACAGGTGCCTCCTCAGAATCACTGTTTGGTCCCCTTTGCTCCTGCCACTTCCACTATATATTGTCCATTTGGTGTTTCCATTTTGTATCCCAGAGAATACAAAACAAGGGAGGGGCGAAGCTACTATCTGTGGGATTACCACTGAACGCCTCTAAGTCAGTTGTCCTCAGATAGCCTGTCTTCTGCCATGACGTCATATCACACCCATGTGGTGTGGCATGCCCCGCCTTGCATGGGGCCAGGGCCAGTGTGGAGAGCCCCTTACCCTGGAAAACGGGGTGCTGCCAGAAAGGGGGCCATCCCTTTACCCGTCAGGCAACACATGTTCATGGGGAACCTGGTGCTAAACCATTCGTAGAGGACCTGCTTCTAGGTCGGGATTTCATAGCAGCAGAGCAGCTCCCTTGCTGTAATCTATTGAAAAGTCAGCCCTCAACACAAGGGCTGACTTTTTCATTTATAAAAATGAAAAACAAACAAACAGTAAAGATAAAGATCTGAGGAAATATGGAAGCTTGGAGGTAAAGACAGTCTGGTTGAGCCAATAGTAACCCAAATTTCAACCAAATTGCCCGGAAAACCACTGGGGGCTCTCTCCCTGCACACACCCCTCCCTGGGAGGAGGCACTGTCACCCGTTCCTCATTCACCCTCCCAACCACCACCATGCTGGCCCTCAGGAACCTTCCATTGGCCCTGGGGACTTATTAAACAGCACCAACTCAGAGCTTCTGACTTTCAAACCCAGAGTCTGTTGTGATAACCTTTATTTTGTTAATATGAGCATACCCTATGTGCACACACAGTTACTAGAAAGGTGGCTTTTATTCAGAGTTTAAACTGCTTCCTGCCACCCTCATCCCAAGGCTCTGCCTCCCTCAGTTTGGAATGGAGCTAGGCCCCTCCTGTTTCTGCTCAGGTTAACCCCTTCCTTCCAGCTTTCCTGTGCAGGGGCTCTGGGCCAAGTGGCCAGACAGTGGCTCCAGGACTGTGGATGCCATAAACTCATTTCATTTGGGGACCCCAAAGCTCCAGGAATTAATTTCTGAAAGCACACTGTTTTGTTTGAAATGTCTTTGGGAGGAGGGAGAGGCCAGGGCTCTGTATACATGTTCCTAATTTGCCTTTGGTGGGAGGAGGAGGCGGAGGGGGGCCCTGCTGGGGGGCACTGCTGGAAACAAGCACAGGAGGGGAAAGAGCTGGCTGCAGCAGCTGCCACTAGAAAAGTTCAGCTTCAGGGAGGAGTGGAGGGAGATAGTGCAAGAAAGAAGGGGTGGGACTTGGGGACAGGAGCAGTGTCATGGGGGAGGAGGGAGCAGGTGGTGACTTGTTTATCTGCTCAGCTGTTTTGTGTCCAGGTGCCTGAGAGAGACAGAAGCAGCTGGGAGGAGAAAAAGCAACCTGGCCAGGGGCCCTCTTGGTCTTTCTGAAACCAAAGCAAAACCACCAGAGACTTATGGAGGTATAGTCTCCCTCCACCCATCCTTGAAGGGTTTCTTTGGGTCTCCTGTGCTAGTTTCTGTTATGCAAACGCCTTTGCAATGCCTTCCTGGCCTTAGTGCAGTGGTTACTATTGGGTAGGTAGCCCCACTGGGTTAATATTGGCACCGACTCACGAACTGCTGGGCCCCAGTCTGGTGAACTCACATATGTGAGCTGGCACAGTCCTTGGGGACCAAACCAGCTAGCTCCTAGCCTTGGTATCAGCCCAGACCAAACCAATGAAAATTGTCCCTGGTGGAAATGGGATGGCTGCCCCATCCTTCTCCCTTCTCCCTAGTGCTTCCCTTTACTTTCAGGACAGCCCCATTTGGGTTTCCTTCCCCAACTGCTCAAGACCTGTGCAGTGTTACTTGGTGGTCCCCTTTGTGCCCCCCTTCATGCCCCAGTGCCTATGTCTCATTTGCATGCTACATGGCTTGGGAACAAGGCTGGGGCAGCAAAGCCTGAAGTCTTTTTTTTTTTAGGGGATAATGATGATTTTTATTTTGTTTATTTTTTTTTAAAATATATATTTTGTTGATTTTTTTTTTCAG
>NW_006293958.1:4627-8897 GCF_000327345.1 Myotis davidii
CAAAGTTGTCTCTCTCTATTAGCATGCACCAGTTCACTCTCTCTTCAACAGAATCAATTTCATTCCAAGTCCCTAAGTAAAAGCATCTAAATAATCTTAGTAACTGAAAAGAAATCTTCCAAACCGTGTAAAGGGTCTGTATGTCATAAACTTAAGATATCATATCTTGTCCTTCCCAGCCTCCAAAGAACTTACTTTTGCTGATTGTAGGCTCCAATAATTGCATTTATTTCTTATCTCTTTGCCTCCATGCTCCTCGTTTCCCCCAGGATTTTAGAGGCCCTGAAGAGAAGGACCTTTGTTTATTTTAATTTTAATATATTTTATTGATTTTTTACAGAGAGGAAGGGATTCCCGCAACCACAGTACATGCCCTTGACCGGAATCGAATCTGGGACCCTTGAGTCCGCAAGCTGACAGCTCTATCCACTGAGCCAAACAGGTAAGACTTGCCTGAAGTCTTTTGATGAGGTTAATAAACACACCTCCTCTCCCAGCACATGAAAATCTAGAAAACAGTTGTGCATTAGTTACAGTGCAATTCCAAAAGTTTGCTTGTTTGTTTAAATGAAAACATTTGCTGGACTTCCATAGACAATTTCCTCTCTCTCCTCCTCCAGAGGACTTTTTCTGACGCCCCCTTGGTGCACAAAGGTTCTGCTTCTCTAGTACTGGGCCTGGCAGTTGGGGAGAGTGTAAGAAACACAAATGCCTTTTGTCTTGTCTTCAGTGTAGCTGGTGGCTGACAGCTCATTTAAGCATCCAAAAGGATTCAGGAAGAGCCTAGGTCTCATGCATCTCAGACTCTATGGTGCCCATAGGGCAGTGGGGATGGGGAAGGCTATGGAGGATTGACTTGGAGATTAGAGGAAGGAGGAATAATGAGACTATCTGTTCAACTGTGAGTCAGTGAGTCAGAGGGACTATCTGGGGGGGAGGGGGCGGGTGGGGAGAGGAGGGGGAGCTGGCTGGACTGGGAAGAAATGTAAATAAGGGGTCAGAGGCTTAACTCCTAGTTAGTACCTGCTTTGTGTTAGGTATTCCTGGCCAGATACTTCCCCTCTCTGGGCCTTCCTGTGTAAAGTAATAGATTGGAGGCTCTGATCTCAGGGGCCTTTTCTAGTTTACAGATTTTCTTCCTTTTAGAATGTTCATTTATTTTTCTATAGTTCATTTCCTTCTCCATAGACCAGGTAGCCCCATAAAATTACCCCTTAATGGTGGTTGATAACACAGCCAGCTGGAATGACTGTTTCCCTGAACCCAGATTCCCCAACTGTAGCTCCAGTTAAAACTTTCATCATAAGGAAGCTATGGAAATGTCTCCCTTTTCAGGTCAAAGTGATATGGAATTTTGGATTGGAACCCAGATTCTTTGTCCGCCAGAATCAAAGAATGAATCCACAGACAGAAAGTGGTATAGCAAAGATGGAGATTTATTGAAGAACAAGTACAGACTTTCATGTGGGGAGGGGGAAAGAGACCCACCGACTTCCTGTTTCCATTGTTTATAAAGGCTGCAGTTCATGTACTCTGATATCCGGGAGGGGGAAAAGGGTCCCACTGAGTTCCTTTTCCCCATGGCTTATAAAGGCTACAGATCCTGGTGCCCTGATATCCACTCTGATTGGTCACTATTTTCCTAGACTGGTTACTATAGTAACTCCTAGGCTCAAAGGTCAACCTCACATGGGACATGTGAAGTTCTCCCCCATCCTTCCTTATTGTTTTCTTATTCCCTTTGGGCTTTCTTCTTTTCCTTCTGGATGAAGGGCTTCCTTCTCTTTATTTTGTAAATATAGACCTTTTGCTCTTCCCAACTCCCTCATTCTATGGAAATGTACCTGTTGCAGCTTTTCAGCTTCCCTATTCTATGGAAACATACCTTCTGCTGCTCAGCAGCCCTGTGCTGCCTCCATGGTCCCCTTAATTTTCAAAATTTCTAGAATTTCCTAAACCTGTCCTATTTCACCCCCAAAATTCCTGTTTCAAACGGTGGTAAAGGGAAGAAGAGCCAGGATACCATCTTCTTTAGCGTTTCCTGTGCAGATTTCTGTGGTCAATGGCTTCTCCACCAGACCTCTTGCAGCATGCTCACCTCCCTCCCAGAGAAGCTCCCTGAGCTCCACTTTATTTAAAATAAAGTCAGTATTCTTTGCCTTCAGATGGATTTTGTTTGATTTAACAACTTTGGTTGTTGAGTAATTACTCTGTGACTGACATTGCTGTACTCAAAGGAATATAGAAAACATATATGACCTGATACTGATCCTGATAGAGCTGGTAGGCCAAAACTTATACAGAGGACAATTCTGTCATGCATTTCCCATTTCTCCTTACAAACTTAAAGAATATAGGAAAAGAAGTCATTAAGCTAATACATGTATTTCAAAGGTAATAGTGGAATTTCTTCCTTATATTTAAGAAAGCTGACCATTTTATTCTAGTAGATTGCACCTAGAAGTGCCCTGTTAACTGCATTTGCAATCATAACAATAATACCTGCATTTTTTTTGCAGTTGTTGTTAATCCTGACCTGAGAATATTTTTCCATTGATTTTTAGAGAGAGTGGAAAGAGGGAAAAAGGGGAAAGAGAGAGAGAGAGAATGAGAGAGAGAGAGAAAGAGCAAGAAGCATTGATGTGAAAGAGACACATTGAGTGGTTGACTCTACATGGGCCCTGTCTGTAGGTCTCAAAATTCCTCTGCTGACTATTTTGGTGCAGATTATGTAATTCTCAAGATCCCCCTTTTCACTTTGTTGTGGCCTTCCCAGAATTCATGAGCAGCACCTGGCAACTTTATCTTGCCAAGCCTTGAGACTGCTGGATTCTCTGCTTAGGGAGTAAAACTGCCCTTTTTTCCTTTTCTCTTTCCCCCTCCCTTTCTGCATCTTCTCATTAGGGAGGGTTTTTTTTTTTTTTTTTTTTTTAGCCATTTGCTCTGTGTCCTTGGCTGGGGAAGATTATGGCTTGTTAATTACAAGCTGGCTGCAAATTGCCCACACTGTTTGGCCTTGTTTTAACTTTCCTGTCTCAGTTTCCCTATTCCTCCTGCCCTGGAATCCTGTAACACCTTGATGGGAATCGAACCACAACCCTTCAGTTCATGGGCTGCTGCTCTAACCACTAAATACCAGCCAGGGCTACCTACTATTTTTTATTGATTGCCTGCTATATGAACCATGCATTTTGGCAGTAGGTTTGCATATATATTATCTTATTGGAGTCTTTTATGGGAGAGGTACTATTAAAATTTCCACTTTAGCCCTGCTGGTGTAGCACAGTGGTTGAGTGTTGACTCAGGAAACAAGAGGTCAGCAGTTCAAGGAGATATCCAAGATGGCGGCATAGGTAATCACCTATACTTGCTGCTTCTCACAACCACATCAAAACCACAACTAAATGGCAGAACAACTACCACCCAGAACCGTGGGAAAGCTAGTTGAGTGGAAGTTCCATAACTAGAGAGGTGAAGAAAGCACATTTAGACTGGTAAGAGGAATGGAGGCACAGAAAGTGCTGGCATCTGGATATGCTGCTCTTTTAACCGGGAGGGAGATACTAGCTCCCGCTTGCTCTGAACTCCAGTTGTGGGTGAGACTCTGTGGGACCCAGGCACACACGGGGAGAAACTGGACTGTCTGGCATCGGTACAGGGATGCGAGGGTGGCTTTCTCTCAGAGGTGCTCGCAGCCGTCATTGTTTCTGCACGGGGGCATGGGACGTGGAGAACCAGGGACTTCTTCTGTTCAGGGCTGAATGGCAGCCATTGCTGTTTGCTCTGCCATGGTGATTCCCAGAGACCCTGCCCCGCCCAATTTACAACCCCACCCAAGCTGTGCCCATTGGCTTTTGCATTTGAATGGCTTGTCCTTTCACCTAAAATCTGTCAAACTGCAGCTGGGTCAGAGAACTCCAGAGCTTCCAAAAGAAGGCCCAAGGCCCAGCAGCAGTAGCCTGCCTTGCTTCACAAGTGGGCCTTGTCTGGTCACTTCCAAACTCTATACAAAGAGGAGGAATCTGCAGATGTCTCTGTAGCTCTTGCTGGTTGGCCCCAGACAGTGGCTGACCTTGCACCTCCTTAGAGATCCAAGAGCCAATGTATCCAGTGGTCAGAGTGAGACCATACCAGATTACAACTCTTCACATCATAAGAGATGCACTCAAGGGGCAGACTCAGTTAGCACCAAAGCCCTACTGCGGCAAGTCCTGTCCCATAAGGGTGTCTCCTGTGCAACAGATCTTCCAGTGTAGTCACAGCTCATCCT
>NW_006293958.1:9568-22004 GCF_000327345.1 Myotis davidii
GGTGGGCTGAGTGGATAGAGCGTTGGCCTGCGAACTCAAGGGTCCCAGGTTTGATTCCTGTCAAGGGCATGTACCTTGGTTGCGAGCACATCCCCATTAAGGAGTGTGCAGGAGGGAGCTGATTGATGTTTTGCTCTCATTGATGTTTCTAACTCTTTACCCCTCTCCCTTCCTCTCTTTAAAATATCAATAAAATATATTTTTTAAAAATTATGAACAACAAATGCATATTTATCAACAAGTGAGTCTATAAATCAAGTGAATAAAAAATCCGACAAACAGAATAAACTGGTGAATAGAATAGAATCAGGGGCATAGAAAGGGAGTGGACTGATGTCTCGGGGGGGAAGGGGATGTGGGGAGTGCGGGAAGAGACTGGACAAAAATCTTACACCTATGGATGAGGACAGTGGCGGGGGTGTGTGTGTGTAAAGGGTAAGGGGTGGGGTGGGAACTGGGTGGAGGGGAGCTATGGGGGAAAAAAGAGGAACAACTGTAATTTGAACAATAAAGATTTATTTTTTTTTAAAAAAAAGATCAGCAATTCAATTGGTTCAATTCCCAATCAGGCACATGCCCCAGTTGTGGGCTTGATCTCCAATAGGGAGTGCTTTTGTCTCTCTATCCCTCTCCCTTCCTCTCTCTCTAAAAATCAATAAAAAACATTTAAACATTTTCTTTTTCAAATTTCCATTTTAGATGAGGAAAGTTATGCGCAAAGAACAACCAATTTTTGGTGGAGCCAATAATCAAACCTTTGTCTACTGAACTCCAAAGCCATGGTTGGCATTCTAGGGACATTTCCAGCAGTATTTGATTTTTTCCATTCTTTCATGAACACTCTCTTGAGAATGGATCAGGGTCATGGATAGGAATCAACACAATAGAAACAACAGTGGGTGTTAGAAGATGTAGATCAAGCATGTCAAACTCAAAGGCTAACACAGGCCAAATAAACAAGATTAAAGTTTAAGTGGGCCGCAAAAAAACCAAAAGCTTCAATTTTCATAGAAACGTAGGTTTATTTCAATACAGACATGCTGAATACAAAGGGCTGAAATAAATGAGTAATTGTTAACATAAAATAGAACATTTTAATAAAATTTTTTTTTCTTGAACATTAACTTACCAGACACTGAATAACTGCACAAATTAATAAGTGTAACACAAATAAACCTATTTTTTTTGTTCTCTGAAAGTGAAATATTTCCTGTTGTGCACACCAAACAAGTCAGTCCAAGACTAATGGCGTGGCAATTGACTGCTAAAATATTCGCTGCTAGTATTAGTGGAGAGAAATGGCCTGCGCGTAAGGTGTGTAAGGGTAATGAATGCAACACGTTTATAGTAATCAGTCATTAGTGAACGTTATAGTTTGTTATTAATAATTATGTATAACAGAATATTGTAAAAATTAAGTTACGAAATTTTTATTAAAACATTTCTTACATACCGTTATATTGGCTGGGCTGCAAAAATATTCGTTGTGGGCCACGTGCAGCCCTTGGGCTGCGAGTTTGACATACTTGATGTAGATGATACTGAGCCTGATTTTTTGCAGGCCTCTTGATTCAAGGTCTAAATTTCATTCAATTAACAAAAAATACAAGTAAGCAAGAGATTTTCTGAGCACCAAATAAAAAAAGTAATTTTTAAAATATTGAATAGTTTTCCATTGCTAATGTAACAAATTACCACAAACATAGCAACCTAAAAGCACATATTTATTTTCTCACAATTTCTGTAGGTTAGAAGACCCAGTGGGCTCAGCTGAGTCCTCTGCTTCACATCTCTCAAGGCCAAAATCAAGGTGCCTGCCTGGAGGCTCTGGAGAATAGTCTGCTTCTAAACTCATGTTGTGGCCATCCCTGTTTCCTTGCTTGCTGTCAGTTGTAGGATAATCTGTGGTCTGAGGAGGTGCCTATTTTCTCCCCAGGCTTTCCATGTAGTCCCTCCAGCAATAGCAACCCGAGTCCATCTAATACTTCCAATGTCTGCCTTCTGTTGAATCTCTCTGACTCTAGCCAGAGAGAGTGCCTGCTGGTCAGGGCCCATGTGATCAGTTTGGGCCTACCCAGGCTTACTTCATTTTATTTTGTTTATTTTTATTTTTTCAGGGTGATCTCTTTTAAAAAAATCCTCACCCAAGGATATTTTTCCATTAATTTTTTAGAGAGAGTGGAAAGAAGGGAGAGAGGCAGAGAGACAAACATTGCTGTGAGATACATTAATTGGTTGTCTCCCACATGGGCCCTGGGGCTGGGGGTCGAGCCTGCACTTGAAGTACTTGCCCTTGCCCAGAATCAAACCTGTGATCCTTCAGTCCGCGGCCAACAATGACGCTCTATCCACTGAGCAAAACCAGCTAGGGCTCTCCTCATTTTTTTTCTTCTCTCCTCATTTTTAAAGTCTGTGACTTTAATGATATCTACAGATTTCCCTTTGTTATATAGTACAGCATAGTTGCATGGTCCAAGGATTAGGTTGTGGACATCTTTAGGGAGCCTTCTGCCTACCATGAATAAATAATATGGTTGAAAAACAAAATCAGAGTAACATAAAAATACTTACTGAAAAAAGTCTTACTTCCTATTCTTTCCACCTGATCCCTCACCCATCCTTACCAGCTAACCACTATTTTTAGTTTCTTGTGTATTCTTCCAGTTAGTTTTTGTAAACATAGTATGAATATGAACATTATTCTTTTCCCTACTGTCCCAATTATGCCCCAATTAATTAATTAATTATCTGTCTAGACTTAGTGGGACATATACAGATGACCAGGAGTCAGGATAATGGCCTATCCCAGCCGTGGGCAAACTACGGCCCACGGGCCAGATCTGGCCCGTTCGGCTGTTCTATCCGGGACAGAATTAGTGTGCAATTACACAGGGTTTATTTACCTATTCCTAGTGGGTCCTAGGCTCCAGCAAAGGCCACCCGGCGATGCACACTGAAAGATGGACAACGAAGATGGAGACAGACAGGTGGCCACACTTGGTTCAGGCTCACGCAGCAGAGCAGTCAATCAGGGGCTTGTCTCACAGAGTGACGTGGAGTCTTCCTCTCAGGCTGGAGATAACAACTGGAGAAAAATCTTGTGCTTATATAGCCGGTAGTAAACAACTTGTGTCGTATCAGTGTGGGCCAGTCGGTGTGCCTTTGCTAGGAGCAGGGTGTTTACGCTGTATGGGCTTAGGGCCCTGGCTGGCAAACTGCGGCTCATGAGCCACGTGTGGCTCTTCCCAAGCCTTAGGAGTACCCTAATTAAGTTAATAACAATGTACCTACCTATATAGTTTCAGTTTTAAAAATTTGGCTCTCAAAAGAAATTTCAATCGTTGTACTGTTGATATTTGGCTCTGTTGACTAATGAGTTTGCCGACCACTGGTTAGGGATTCACATCAAGATAGTGGGGTGTTCACCACATTTTGGAAGTTACAGAGTATTGGGGTCTTTACACAGCAAACATTTCACACATTAATTATTTCCACACATTACAGGGGTTTCCTTATGACCATAACATCATTATAACACCTACTTACATTGAAGGTAGCATACTGTGTACTTCTGCGTCTTGCTTTGTTTCTTTTTAAAATTAAATGTCACTTGGAGATGCTTTTTTTACAGTGCATAGAGAAAGTTCTTCATCTATTTCTATAAAGCATAACACTCCATAAGTGGGTACTATAATTTACTTACCCTGTCTCCTGTTGATGGACTGCTGATCTATTTCTAATATTCTGCCACATAATCAATAGCTGTCAGTGACTAACTTCACACAAACATATTTTCTTCCATGTGACCTCTGATTGTTTTAAAATTTTGATTGTTGTAGGTAATGCTGGGGGGGGATTTGACCTCCAGGCCAACTGGCTGTGAGAATCAGCTGTGTATGCAGTGGGAGAACTTCTGTCCTCTGGGGAGGTGCTAATCTAGCCTTTGCCTGAGGCTATCCCACAAATGCCTCTGTGCAGGGCTTGGGTAGGGCGGTTCACACGGGATCAACAGGGCAGGCGGAGGGAGCAGTTATGGCTGCTCTCAGTCCCGTCCCCAGGGGCTCTTCCTCTCAGAGTCCCAGCAATGTATTTTCTGCACTGCGCCTCCTCTGAGTCTCAGTATGCTTTTCTCTATCCTTCTAGTTGTAGAATTTCCCCTCAGCCAGCTTTTCTGTGGTTCTGGGTGATGTCCATTCCATCTTTTAGTTGTATTTTTGAAGTGGTTGTGTGAGGCAGCAATCTCCGGTGTTTACCTATGCCGCCATCTTGGTTCCTTCCCCTGTTTTAAAATTTTGTTTGTTTTGCTTTTAGTTCTAACATCTCCAATGCTAGTGACAAGTTGGCTAGGTGACATGACACCATCTTGCCTTGGTGGCCCAGAAAATGGAGACTTTAGCTTGACTTTGTGAATCTGAATCATTGCCATACCTGGCTCGTCTCAATTCCTCCAAAAGCATCCTCAGTTTTTCTGTAGGACTTCTGACCATCCCATATGTACTTCCATTGCTCCACCATACTATACACCTCCTGGAAGCACCATTGGCCTCAAGTTGATGTAAGTGGTACCCCCCTGAAGGTTGCCAAAGGAGGAACACAGGAGACCAGAATGGTGAGGGATTACAAATTTATTTGATCATCCACATACCAGGTGGCTAAACTTGGATGGCTCCAGCAAATAGTGATGGGAATCAGCAGCTTTTAAAGAACTTTTGGCAGGCTTTTTTTCTGGGCGGAGTCTTCTTTATGCATACCCAGAGGGGAGATAATGGAATGTGGTCACCGCAAGTGAAATGTGGTCTTAGCAAAGGGAATATCTATAGTGAAATAACCTGAAAAGCCAGTATCAGGAGGGGTATCAACTCAATTGCTCGATCAAACCTAACACCCCCTGAGGTTATGCCACCAGAAGTATAAGCTGCCACCCTGTCCCCAAGTTACTCTGTTCCACCCTGTTACCCTGATAAGAAAGAAATTCCATTTCAGGTCCCCCATTATTATTCCCTTTGACCTTCTGGTTTGTTCATACTCTTACCTAAAAAGGATCATTTCCTTTTGTTATCAGAGAAATGTGTGGATGTCTGGCTAGTGGGAGTGGGATATCCCATTCCCCACTGGGTGATCATAGTTGGGTCCTTAAGATATCTTGCAAAAAAGAATTTTCTGAGACTTGTACAGGAGGATGACTGATTTTGGGTTTCCAGAATCCCATTTCTGCCTGACTGGTGTCAGTGGTTGAGCATCTACCTATGAACCAGGAGGTCATGGTTTGATTCCTGGTCAGGGCACTGAAAGATCAGACAGAGGCCGAAAATCAGGACTACAGGCTTTATTAGAGGAGAAGGACCTGCCGGGCTGTCTCGCAAGGGGAGAACAGCAGCATGTACAGAGGTGGGCACGCCTTTTGAGGTGCGGAATGCGGGCTTAGTGTACTTGGCGCATGCTGATTGGTGGCTTAATGTATGGTCCATATAGGAACAAGGGCTTAGGGCAGTGGTTGGCAAACTGTGGCCCGTGAGCCACATGTGGCTCTTTGGACCCTTGAGTATGACTTTTCCACAAAATACCACCTGCGGGCGCGCACATACAGTGCGATTGAAACTTCGTGGCCCATGTGCAGAAGTCGTTTTTCGGCCTGGGCGAGTTTATTTAGAAGAAGTGGGGGGTGTCGGTTGGTTGGGCGACTGGAGATGTGGCGCAGGCGGGCCGCGGGATACGCAGCATGGGGAGGTACATTGTTTTGAGGTACGTTCGCTGAGGTTGACCTCTTCCAACTCTTCCATCCACACTTGTCTATCTAAAACAAGTATACAAGACGAGTGTCAACCTCAGCGAATGTACCTCAATCAGATTGAGGACATTTTTAGCAAAGGCCAGCTTAGGAGTACCCTAATTAAGTTAATAACAATGTACCTACCTATATAGTTTAAGTTTAAAAAATTTGGCTCTCAAAAGAAATGTCAATCGTTGTACTGTTGATATTTGGCTCTGTTGACTAATGAGTTTGCTGACCACTGGCTTAGGGTATTTGGCAGGTGTGGATTGGTGGTCCAATGTATAGTCCATATAAGGCACTTGGTTAGTCACTCAGGTATTTCCGGACGGCAGGTTACAACGTCATACTCCACCCACCAATTGGGGGAAGGGAGGATCTATCAGGCACATGCCCAGTTTGCAGGCTCGATCCCCAGTGTGGGGCGTGCAGAAGGTAGCCAATGGATGATTCTCTCTCATCATTGATGTCTCTCTCTCTCTCTGTAATAATCAATAAAAATTTATTAAAAACAAACAAACAAAAATCCCATTTCACTTAATCCATTCCTGGAAGAAGTGCAGCTAGAAGAAAAGCCAATGTCCAGAGTTTCCGTTCAATGTTGGAGCTGGGTCCAGTTCAGCATTAGGCTAGTTATACACCATTAATCCACTGTGTGGGGTCCACATGATTGTGGGCCATGTGGGCCAAGATAGTGGCACCCCCTGTGTTATAGTTATGATTGTATTAGTATGTAGTGACCCCCATATTTCAATATTGAGTTGTAACCTAGTGTGAGACCCACAAAACCCGAATGTACTTTTCCAAATGAGTGAACACCCAGAACTTGTACCCTAGACCCATATTGCACCAGTATAGCACACCACAGCCAGCAGCCACCGATAAGGACCATCGTGTTTACTCAACCACATAAAAACCCCAGACTTTTGACACTCAGTGTCTCCTGCCCGAGAGAGGACTCCACATCACTCTGCAAGACGACCCCGAGATGCTCCACCGAGACTGAGACCGAATCACGGCTGCTCCCATTTTGGTCTTCGTCCTTGTCAGTGTGCATCGCCGGGTGGTTACACTGGTGCTAGGATCCACTAGGAAGTGGTAATAAACCCCTGTGTGATGGCATACTAACTTCTGTCTCTGTGTGTTGATGTTTATGACTTGGCTCGGTTGCCTTAGGCCTTAAAGATCCGAGGGGGACGTTATCCTGACCCTCAGACACCTGTGCTTGTCCTGACCAGGCTAAGGCAGAATATGTAATTAATAGAATTTGGGGTCAACTGGGACACCCTGCAACAAGAGTTCAAGAGTCCTGTGTGAACCACGAGTGCAAGAGAATAAATTCTTTTCTTTAGGAACTTAAGTTTCTCAAATCTTCCTGTGTTTGCAGGTGTGACTGACAGACAAATACTTTCCCTATGTTACCCAGACTTTATTGGGCATGTGTTTAAGGCAACTTCTTGGCAAAGCTGCACAAATAACATGCCTATAATATTTGGCTCCTTTCCAGTTTTTTAAGAACTAGGTTCATTACAGTGGTATCATTTTCCCTTTGGAGATCTTTGACTTCCTGGCCAGTCCCCTCTTTCTTTCATACTTTTTCTGTGTGTTTACCCCCCCACCCCCACTTGTCTGGAGAAGATTCATAAGCTGATTGTTCTTCCCCAACAATAATAAACTCAGTTTACTGCAGGGATCAGGCGCTCAAGGCACACACCATAAGCCTCTGGTCTTAAGCCAATTTCCTGTGCACCTCCACACCCACATCTCTGTGAGCAGATGGCTCATCTCTGCCTCTTCCTATTTGGTTCTGTAGAGGCCTCAACTTTCAGCTTCATTTTGAGACAGAAATGACTGAAGTCTCTTGAAGAGCTCCTCAGGTGGCCTGCTCAGCTCATTTCTTCAGATTCTTTCTGGTGACGTATAAGTGATACCGAATTTTTGGACTTGAACCCGAATTGTTTGTCTGCAGAATCGAAGAATGAGTCCACGGACAGAAAGTGGTATAGCAAAGATGGAGATTTATTGAAGAACAAGTACAGACTCTCTTGTAGGGAGGGGGAAGAGTCCCACTGGGTTCCTTTCCCTATGGCTTAAAAGACTGCAGATCCTGATGCCTGATATATCCCCTCTGATTGGTCAATATTCCCCTTTGACATGTGAGGTTCTCCCTCCTCCTTCCCTCTTGGCTTTCTTCTTTTCCATCTGAATGAAGGGCTTCCTTCTCTTTTTTGTAAATATAGACCTTTCCTGGCTACTTCTAGTTCCCTTGTCTTATGGAAATGTAACTGCACCTGTCTTCCTTGTGTTACGGAAATGTACCTTCTCCCAGTCTGTGGCCCTGTTTTTTTTCCATGGACCCCAATTCCAAAAATTCCTAATCCTGCCTATATTCCCCCTAAAATTCCTGCTTTAGTCCCCGCTCCGATTAGGAAACCCCAACTACCATTGAGGACAGTAGACGCCGGGTCTTTCTGCTGGCAAAGGGGGTCATAGTTTGGGGTGGCAGCCAGGGTGCCATCAGAAGCGGGCTACTAAGGGTCCATGGAACATGGATGTAGCAGTGCCTTCATTTGCTGTTCCATGCGGAGGACCAGTTGTAGCTTTAGGGCTTCTAAATGGGAGAATATGAAACATAACAAGCAATGGTTAAAGACGGGCAATAATAAAACAGTATAAACTAAGGCCTGAGGAAGTGGTTTTGATTGGTGATAGTGGTAGCATAGGTTGTCTTATAAACCAAGATTTAACATGTTTTACTCTGAATATACTTAGTAGTTAGGGATTTGGGGAGCTAGTATGGCTTGAGAAATTTACTATACCAGGTTTACAGAGAGGGGCTATAAGTAGGAGTATCTTGTGGTATTTCTGGGTCCCAGTAAGGACAGAGGTCTCCTCCAGGTACCAGCCCAGGGTTTAGAAGACATAAAAAAACAGAATAAGAATTGTAAAAAGGATTAAAATACTGATTATTTAGAAATAGCAGAGTATGTTACTTATCAAGCACTCGTTATCTTCCCAGGATCCCTTCAGAAGAGAAGTTTCAGGTCCTCTAGAGGTTCATATGAGTAATAATCTGGTGATTCAGTTGATGGTAAGACAGCTTCATTCTCCTCCTGGGCTGGTGTCCAAAGCTTCACTCGAGACAAATGTACTCAGGAGTCGACTCCACTGGCCTTGATTGCAGTAGGAGTGAATAAAATTATGGGATAGGGACCCTCTCATTGCGGTTTCATAGTGGTGGAGTGGGTAGGTAAAGCCTTGATGAGCACAAGATCTCCAGGTGTTAGGATTGGAACCTGGGGATCTCTAGGTCTAGCTTTAGAGAGCTGTTGTAAAGTCTGCTGGAATTTAGCTAGTGCTGTAATATCTTGTACTAATGCTGTAGTTTCTCTGTCTATTAAGAGATCGTTAGTAAGGAAGAGATGGCCATACAGCATTTTGTAGGAGCTAAGTCCTAGGTCTTGGGGAGTATTTCTGATTCTTAGCAGGGCTATGGGTAAAACTAGCAGCCAAGGAAGGTGGTCTCCTGGACAAGTTTGTGCATATGCCTTTTCAGAATGTCATTTGCCTTTTCTACTTCCCAGAGGATTGAGGCCTCCAGGTACAGTGGAGGTGATATTTTATTCCTATGGCCTTTGAGATTGCTTGGGTGTCCTGGGCCCGGAATGAGGGGCCATTATCACTCTGGAGAGAATGTGGCAGTCCAAAGTGAGGAATAATTTCTGAAATGAGGGTCCTGACTACCTCCTGTGCCTTCTCAATCTTGCAGGAGAAAGCCTCTACCCAGTTAGTGAAAGTGTCTACCCATACAAGAAGGTATAGAAATCCTTTCGCTTTTGGCATCTGGGTAAAGTCTATCTGCCAATCTTCCCCTGGATATCCTCCAGTTCTTTGAAAACCAGGTAATGCTAATTTTTGGTTGTTAGGATTGTTTTTTTGGCATAACTCACAAGATCTGACTACTTGTTGGGTAGTTTTCATGAGATCCTTTCCTGTAACTGATTGCTGGATCATTTGATAGGTCTTTTCTCCCCCTAGATGAAATGCCTGGCGTAATGTTCTAATAACTTTCCAATGATTGGCTTTAGGAAGAAGGAGCTTATCCCCTTCTGTCCGTATCCATCCAGTGGGAAGGGGAGTATACCCTCGGGAGTCAGCCCATTCTTTCTATTTCTGGGTGTAGTAGGACTTAATATCCCATAGGGAATCCTCCCAGACTAGAGGGGCTCCTACAATTTTCCTTGGCTCTCAGGCAGCAGCCTTGGCTGCTACATCTGCCCGCTGATTTCCCTCTTTCATTTAATCAGTTCCTTTTTGATGCCCCTTTCGATGCATGACAGCGACCTCTGTTGGCTGAAAAACAGCTGACAGGAGTTGGTCAATTTCCTTGTGATATTTAATTGGGGACCCATTTGCAGTTAAATAACTTCTTTCCTTCCAAATGGCTGCGTGGGCATGTAACACTAGGAAAACATACTTGGAATCAGTATATATGTTAACCCGTTTTCCTTGACTTAATTCTAAGGCCCTAGTGAGAGCAATCAATTCTGCAAGTTGTGCACTAGTCCCCGGGGGAAGAGGGTGGCTGTCAACCGTGTCTTTTAAAGAAACTACTGCATATCCAGCTTTTCTGATTCCTTGCTCAACGTAAGAGCTAGTATCTGTGAACAGAACCAAGTCTGGATTACTTAAAGGCTTTTCCTGTAAATCTTCTCTAGCCGCATAACTTTGTAAAATTATTAGTTCACAATCATGTAAAAGCGCTTCACCTTCTTCAGGGAGAAATGAGGCAGGGTTCAGGGCAGGGCAGGTCTTGATCTGGACAGCTGGGCCCTCAAGTAGAAGGGCCTAATACCTTAGAAGTCGGTTGTCAGACAGCCACAGGCCTCCCCTGGTATTTAAAAGAGAGACCACTGCATGGGGGGTGTATACTGTTAAGTCCCGTACTAAGGTCAACTTGACTGCTTCAGGGATCAGGAGAGTTACAGCTGCTACTGCCCGCAAGCAGGAGCACCAGCCCTTGGCCACAGTATCAATATTCTTGCTCAGATATCCTACTGGCTGTTGAGTTAGTCCTCTAGGTTGAGTCAGGACTCCCAGAGCCACTCCCCCTCTTTCTGTTACATATAGGTTGAATTCCTGGCCTGTTGGGAGGCTTAAAGCTGGTGCCTATAGCAGGGCCTTTTTGAGTTGTTTAAAAGCTTGCTCTGCCATAGGTTCCCAGACTAGGATGGAGAAGCTGTCTTTCTGTGCCTCTTTAACTAGCTGATAAAGTGGGCATGCCAATTCTCCATAGCCTGGGATCCATAGCCTGCAGTATCCAGTGATGCTCAAGAAGCCTCTCAATTGCTTTAGGGTTCGGGGCTGAGGGAAGCTGAGGATAGGGCCTATTCGGTCCTCTCCTAAAGTTCGTATTCCCTTTGATAGATTAAGTCCTAGGTATTTAACTGAGTGGGAACACAGCTGGGCTTTGGCTTTTGAGACTTTGTAGCCTTTTTCCACTAGGAAGTTTAATAAAGTTTTTGTTCCTTCCTTAGAGATTTTCTCTGATGGGGCACACAGTAAAAGATCATCTACATACTGGAGGACCTTGGTGCTGGGGAAAGTAAACTGTCCAAGGTCTTTTGATAAGGCCTGGATGAACAAATGCGGGCTATCCCAAAAACCCTGGGCAGCACTGTCCATGTTAGTTGACTGCTTTGATTATTAGGCAAAAAGGAACTGTGAATTAGGATGTAGGGGTATACAGAAAAAGGCATCCTTAAGATCTAGTACTGTAAACCACTCTGTGTCCTCCGGAATCTGAGCAAGTAAAGTGTAAGGGTTAGGGACAACTGGGTGGATAGGAATCACTGCCTCATTTACTAATCATTAAGTCCTGAACTAACCTCCATTCACCATTTGGTTTCTGTACTCCCACGACGGGAGTATTGCAAGGGCTGTTACATGCTTTTAACAGGCCCTGCTTCCTTTGATTGTCTATTATAACCTTAAGTCCTTCCCGAACCTCAGGTTTGAGGGGGTATTGCCTCTGATGTGGATATGAGGCTGAGTCTTTGAGATGGACCTGGATGGGGGAGGCTATGATGGCTCGTCCTATCCTGCCCTTTGTGGCCCAAACGTCGGGGTTAATTTCAGTCTCCATTAGGGGGAGGCATAGGACCTGCTCCGGGCACATGTGGATAATAGTTCTCAGACGAGCTAGAATATTTCTCCCTAAAAGAGCTGTGGGGCTCTCTGACATGATTAGAAAGGCATGTGAGAAGAACAGCTCACCCCAGCTACACTCTAGAGCAGGAGTGGGCAACCCCTGGCATGCGTGCCAAACATGGCACGCCAGTAACTTTTGCTGGCACGTGAAACCCTCTCTTATAATCTTCCATTTACAATTGTTTTCTTAATATCGACTTTTTTATTTTTCAGATAAATTCAGTGTAGGTGCATCTTAGATAAATAATTTTACATAACAAGTTATCTTAAAGACTATCGACATGGATTGACGAGCTAGGGGAAGAGCAATTTCTATGCCTCTGCCTTAACTCTCCCTGCCTTCCTAGATCCAACCCGTGTTTTGGTTTCAGCCTCAGACACAACGGGTTTTTGTGGACAAGACAACCACCTCACCCACTTATTCAAAATTTCACTCTATAAAAAATGAAACCTTCT
>NW_006293958.1:22086-28705 GCF_000327345.1 Myotis davidii
TCATGTTTTCATCTACATACGCTTGTGAATCTTTGTTCTCAGTGATGAATTTTGTTAAGTCTCGTAATAGGAGTAGCCTGATGGATGAAAGTAGTAGCTCGTGCATATCTCTGAAGGTCATGAAATATAAACCTGATGTAAAATCTCTGTCATCAGTGATGCAGCAGCAAAAGTCCCACTGATAATATCAAATGGAGTTATAAAGTTTTCTGTCAGACTATCAGTGTATGTGTATACATTATAAAATAAATGTATTTTTCATCATCATACACTGTGTTTTTGTCGCTCGAATGAATTTTATTATTTCTTCAAGGTTCTTCACAAACGTACACCTTAAGAGATATCAAGTAGGCGTAGCATGTTCTCAAAAAATTAGGGTTGGCATGCAGAAGAATTTTGAGTCAGCGATTTTGCTGGTTTTGGCGCGCACTCACGAAAAGGTTGCCCACCCCTGCCCTAGAGGTTGAGAAAAATATCTCTTTATTGGCCTTCCAGACATACCAATAATGGTTATCGCCTCTGATGATAACTGACCAGGGTTAGAGAGATGTACCGAGAGAGTGGCTCCTGTGTTGAGGAGGAAATTGATTTCCATTCCCTCAACAGTCAGGCTTACCCGGGGCTCCTGGGTGGAAATAATGACAGTCCTTCGAGGAGCCAGGTTGGGAGACTCTGGGTCCCGTCTGTCTTGCTGGGCCAGCTGGGTGGCCAGCCCTGACCCAAGGGACCACAGTCTGACTTCCAGTGGTTTCCCTGGCAGACAGGACAGGGCTTGAGGGGGTGCCCCTTGGGGCAATTCCGTAGCATATGTCCAAGCTGGTTACAGCAGTAACAAATGATTGAGACTGACCGTTTTTTTTTTTTTTGTCTACCCCCCAGGCTCTTACTAGGAGCTTTTGTTCTCCTAAACCAGGGGTGGGCAAACTTTTTGACTCAAGGGCCACAATGGGTTCTTAAACTGGACCGGGAGGCCGGAGGGCCGGAACCAAAAGCATAGATGGAGTGTTTGTGTGAACTAATATAAATTCAAAGTAAACATCATTACATAGAAGGGTACGGTCTTTTTTTTCAATAGTTTTATTCATTTCAAATGTTAGTTTTATTCATTTCAAACGGGCCAGATCTGGCCACCATCCGCAGTTTGCCCACGGCTATTCTAGGCCATGGAGGTTTTTCAACAATGCACTGGAGCCAACCCAGTTGACCCCTATTCTCCAGCCTGAGTCACTTATCATCCTGACAATAACAGGCACTTAAAGATTCATTATTCATTTGCATGTAAAAGTAATCCTTTTGGCCCTGGGGCAATCTGCTATTTGCATTACAACTTTAAAAATATTTAAGGTCCTTTATTTACATTTTAACACAAACCTTGCTAGGTTCCACATTGGGGGATAGTCACCCCTAATCTCTCCATTTGCTTTAGGGGTAGAGAAATGTTGCCCTGGAGGTTGCTCTGTCATACTATAAAACAATTCCAGATGCAAATTGATGTTCTTGGTTTGTTGGAGTAAGAGGGCAGTGCACACAGGCATGCACAGCCCCCAAACCCTGATGTTAGCCCACAGGTACAGGCCCTAACCTGGTCACTAGCCTGACTGAGAGGTTGGGAAAATATTAGTGTGTGTTTGGGATGGCGGGGGAGGGGGTTGTCTTTGGTCAGTCTTGAAAAGTATGTCATATTCTAAGCCATGTTTGGGATGGTTTTGAAGGCTGAGACCACCCTGTACTCCATCTCTACCTGCCTCCTCCACTTGAATTTGTCTCTGTGGTAATTTAGTCTCACCTTGAATTTTCTAGTTATCACTGCCCACAGATTATGTTCCTCTTAAAGCCCTCACTTTCTTTACAAAATTGAGCTGGAAGCAAATTTTCATGACTATTTGGAGAGGGGAAGAAAGAGAAGGTATGGCTCTCAGGGGACAGATGCCCACACCACAGAGCATGGGATGGTTCAGTGGCTCAGCCGGGGTCTGTCTGATGCTTCTGCTTATGAGTAGCTGCAGCCCATCGAGACTGTTCAAGAAAAGAAGCAGTGCAGCCTGGCCAGATAGCTTGGTGAATTAGAGCATCATCCTAATGCATCAAGGTCGTGTTGGGAGCAGCAGTAATAAACACCAGGTGTTAGACCTTTGGGATCAGACCAGACCTGGATTCAGCAACTTTGTTCTTGAGTTCTGGCTAGGAAAGAATTCAGAGCCAAGACTTCAACTATAAGAGAACACTTATATATAATATCACAGAGGTAGAAGAAGTAATTCATAGAAGAAATAGGCTTAGGACACAAGTTATAGGGGTAAAGGAAGGGCCCATGGAGCTTAGCAGTGAGGAAGGTCAAGGTGACACACCTAGGGGGAGGAAAAGGGGAAAGGTGCAGGTGTGCTCTCGGAGGAAGAGTGTACTGGGTCCTCCTTCTGAAAGTTTTTAAGGGAGAAGATTTTAGGTGAGGTCCCGGATGAAGATCTCAATAGAATATTCAGCAGATTTCCAGGTGTGTCCTTTCAGGGTCTAGGTCTCCACTGATTGATTGGTGGGCACCAGGGCTGAGGGTCATTAGTTAATGCAGCTAATCCTGAGGTCAGCCCTGATGTTGCTTATCTGGCTTTGCTGCTTTTCTGGGCCTGGAGCTGAAATACAATTGAGGCCTATCTGTTATCTCTATAGAGAAAAGGTCAGGGAGTCTAAGGGAGGAAAGGTCACTGTGGGAATGAGGTCCCACCCTAAAATTGTCCACTGTGAGGCACCCAGGGCTTTCATCATTGTACCTGGCTTATCATCCTTGCTCTGCTCATGTCTGTCTAACTGCCTACCACAGATTCCATCCCTGGTCAGGGCACATACAAGAATCAACCAATGAATGCATAAATATGAGTGTTACCGAAAAGGGGACCTGGCCCTTAGTGGGTCTGCCCAGGGCCCACGGTAGTGTGTGGGTTCTTCATGTAGTACAGATTTTAGAGAGTCCTGGTGATTTTGAGAATACATTTATTAAAGCTGGGGACAGTGAAATCAGGAAGGGCTTAGGATAAAAGGAACAACAGGAGAGAAAAGGGGACCTTGGAGACAGATTCAGGGTGTTAGCCTAGGAGGAATTGCCACTGCACATTGCTCCCCTGGTTGCAAGCCTTGTGGGATCCCTTAGAGTTTAGGAGATGTGTGCCTGAGAGGAAGGAGAAGGGGGAAGAGAAAGGTACTGGGACCTTTGTTTTGAGGGTTTTTGAGGCTGGGCATTTAGGTGAGATCTTGGAGAGGATCTCAATAGAATATTCATCAGCTTTATCCTGATGTGCCAAAATGAGATTTATTCCGTTAACTTCATCTGTCCTTGGGTGTGGTTGGCAAATGGCAGTAATTGAATTTCTGCTATCTATCTCCCTGAGAAGGTTTACCCTCTGGTTGGGGAGAAGTGTAAATCATTTACTCCTAAGTGTTCTTGGTTACAGAGATAGGAATTTGGGATTGACTAGATGGCTGTAAACTGCTTGGCCATTTAACTGTCTCAGTTTCCCTATTCTGCTTGTTCTGGCTTACTAGCCTGTCTCAAGTGGAACAACAACAAATCATGTTTGTCTCTCTCACATCAATAAATGACACAAACAAACAATAATTAAAGCATAGTGATTAATCACAAAAACAATATGTAATTATATATGTGTTTTCCGATGGTCTTAGGCGACCCCTGTGAAAGGGTCGTTCGACCCCCAAAAGGGTTGCGACCCACAGGTTGAGAACCGCTGCCCTAAGGGATGGTGTTCTAGCCTGAAATGATTTACTCTTTTAACTTCTTAGTCCTGAGAAGGCTAACTCCTATTTTGTAAAACTGCTGTTTGAAATTCTCTGCTATTTTTTTAGACAACCTCTTATTCTGGAAAAAATAACTTTGCTTTTTAGCTTGCTTGAGCAATAAGGAAGATAAACTTAGCTGTCTGACCTTGTTGGCTAGAGACTAGATATGCCCATATTCTCAGGCCATGCCAGGTGTACTTTTTAATTGGATAGAACTGTGTTGTTTTCAAGGCCACCAGTGAGATAACCACTAAGCACACATAGGGCTGGCTCTTCAATAAAAAGGAAAGTTCTGCTTAGAATTTGAATTCATTTTTCTCTAAGCTTGTTGCAGAAGACCAAAGAAATACCAAACACGCTTCCTAGAGAAAGGGAGGGACCCCATTTATTAACACTAGTGAACTCTGGGAATAATTTCCAAATCAGAGTGAACAAAAACTTAGAGGGCTTCACTTTTTATAACCCTATGGGGTCTTTGTCTTGCAGATATAGTTCCACCCCCCTTTCGTGGGCTCATAGGAAGGCCCCCAGGTGTTGGGGATCCCCAGGATGGCCTGATGATCTGTCCTGGGGCCAGCTATAATGACTTCCCTCTCCCCCCCCACCCCAGGACAGTGCATTGTTCAGTTTTTATGGCCTGACACGCCTTGCAAGACCAGTTTCCTCCTCAAGCCCACCAGTGAATAAAGTGTAATTCCAAGCTCTCTAAGCGTTGTTTGTTTTTTTCAGTTTTCTGCAACAGTCCCAACTCTCTTTCTGCCTATAAAAACCTTCCATCTTGCCCTAGCCAGTTTGCTCAGTGGATAGAGCATCAGCCTGCGGACTGAAGGGTTTGATTCCCCATCAGGGCACATGCCCGGGTTGCAGGCTCCTGCAGGAGGCAGCAGATCAGTGGTTCTCTCTCATCATTGATGTTTCTATATCTCCCTCTCCTTTTCTTTCTGAAGTCAATAAAAATATATTTTAAAAAACCCCACCAAAAACCTTCCATCTTGCCCAGCCAGTGTGATGTTTCTATCTCTTTCTCTCTCTCCCTTCCTCTCTGAAATAAATAAAAATATATTTCAAAAAAACAAATAAGAAACCAAAAACATTCCATCTTGTATATCCCCTCAGAGCACCCTTCTAATTGATGGATGGGATGCTGCCTGATTTATGAATCACTTAAAAGCCAAATAGATCTTTAAGTTCACTCACTGAATTTTCCTAACGAGGCATTTCTTTCACTTCATGCTCTGGGAGCAGAGGAGCCAGGCATTATTCTCCTTGGGAAGTTCTTCTTTGGAAGCACAGTACAAAGTTTGCTGAAAGCACAGGGGTTTGGAGATGGGCAGAGAAGCTCTGATTATGTTTTATAAGCGTTTATTTGAGCCAAACTGATAATATACACAAGATCTCAAATGTTCCAGATAATAACTGTTTTGTTGTTTCTTTTATGCATTTGAAATTAAGGAGAGGATGTAAGGAAGATTACATGGAAGTAGGAGAAAGCAAGGCAGGGATTGGATTATATGATAGTTATGACTATGTATTCTCTTGTGGGGGGAGGGGAGTCTGAAAAGAGGCCCCTCCTTAAGTTACAGAATTTACTAGGCGACTGGAAAATACACACAAGAATACTCTGAGATTCAGGAAAAACCCATTTATTTTCAGATGTACCAGTACAGTGACACAGGGGGTCAGTTCTACAAATCCCTGAGTGAGTGAATATGGAGGCATCTTTCCCCTTTATACCCTTTGGTTTCTTTGTTTTCTATCTGTTTCCTAACTACCAGGCTTTTGTGGTGGGCTTCCACAGCCCCTCCTGACTCAGAATGGGGAAGATAGATTGTATCTAAATGCCTGGTCAGGATGGTGCTAGTGACCTCCCCTCCAGCTAAACTGTTACATTCTTTGTTTATGGCCCCTTTGTAAATTGGGAGTAATTAGAAAAACAGGTCTTGCTAGACCAGATTTGTTAAGAAAGGGGCAGTGACTTAATTATAGGCTATCAAGAATGTACATTAGGGAGAAACCAAGATGGTGGCATAGGTAAACACCTGAAATTGCTGCCTTGCACAACCACTTCAAAAATACAACAAAAAGACAAAACAGACATCATCTAGAACAACAGGAAGGCTGGCTGAGTGGAAATTCTACAACCAGAAGAAAAGAGAAAAGCACACTGAGACTCAGAGGAGGTGGGGAAGTAAAGTGCAGAGTTACGGAGGCACACGTGGAAAGGCCTGGCAACTGAGGACACAGTTGTCTTTTTCAATTGGGAGGGAGACACAAGCTCCCGACAGCCCTGATCCAGTTCCGGGTGAGTCTCTGGGGAGAAACTGGACTGTATGGCAATGGGCGGAACTCGAGGGTGGCTTTCTCTCAGAGGTCCTTGCAGTGATTACCATGGGACACTGAGACGTGGGGTCTCTTAGGGCAGGACTGAGGATCAGCCATAGCTATTTGCTCTGCCCTGTTGATTCCCTGAGACCCTGCCCCACCCAAGCTGTGTGCAGAGGCTTTTGCATATGAATGACCTGGCCCTTTGCAATCTACAATTACCTAACAAACTGCAGTTGGGTCAGAGAGACCCAGAACATCCAAAAGAAGGCCCAAGGACCCACAGCAGCTTGCATTGCTTCACAGCTGGGCCTCATCTGGGCACTTCTAAACCCCAAACAAAGAAGAGGAATCTGCAGATTTCTCCATAGCTCCTGCTGGGTAGCCTCAGGAAGAGGCTAAATTAGAACCTCCTTAGAGACCCAAGAGCCAGTGTACCCAGTGGTCAGAGTGGGACCATCCAGATAACAAATCCTCATATCCATAAGGGACATGCTCAGGGGGCAGACTC
>NW_006293958.1:29190-41398 GCF_000327345.1 Myotis davidii
TTACAAGTCCAGGATGCACAGGGAACCCCAAACAAAAGGAATCCAAAGAGGACCACACCAAGATACATCATAATTAAAATGCCAAGAGCAAAAGACAAAGAGAGAATCTTAAAAGCAGCAAGAGAAAAACAGTTAGTTACCTACAAGGGAGTACCCATATGACTGCCAGTTGATTTCTCAACAGAAACTATGCAGGCCAGAAGGGAGTGGCAAGAAATATTCAAAGTGATGAATGCCAAGAACCTACAACCAAGATTACTTTACCCAGTGAAGCTATCATTCAGAATTGAAGGTCAGACAGAATAAAGAGCTTCACAGATAAGAAAAAGCTAAAGGAGTACATCACCACCAAACCAGTATTATATGAAATGTTGAAAGGTATCCTTTAAGAAGAGGAAGGAGAAGAAAAAGGTAAAGATACAAATTATGAACAACAAATCCATATCTATCAACAAGTGAATCTAAAAATCAAGTGAATAAAAAATCGGATGAACAGAATAAACTGGTGAATACAATAGAATCAGGGGCATAGAAAGGGAGTGGACTGACAAGTCTTGGGGGGAAAGTGGTGTGAGGAATGCGGGAATAGACTGGACAAAAATCGTGCACCTATGGATGAGGACAGTGGGGGGCGGGAGGTAAGGGCAGTGGGTGTGGTGAGAACAGGGTGGAGGAGAGCTATGGGGGAAAAAAGAGGAACAACTGTAATAATCTGAACAATAAAGATTTAATTTTTTTTTAAAAAAAGAATGGACATTAGGTTACTGGCACAGATTCAGATTGCTAGCCCTCCCCCGCCCCCAAATGTCTTATATTCCCCATCACTTTACTAATAAGTAACAGAAACAATGGACAGGGCTTGATGTCCTACTCCCTGCTCCCCTTGGGGAGCGGGCCTAAGCCACAGTCTGACCTCCCTTTGTGGGAGTCAACCAGGCTGATCAGGGGAAGTCCCCATCCCCATCACCGCACTGTTGCAGCCACTGCCAGTCATGGCAGCCACCAAGATGTTTTCATCAACACGGACTCCAGTCCATTTACCAAATCTCCTTTTTCTCTCCCTTCCTTCCCTTCCTTCCTTCCTTCCTTCCTTCCTTCCTTCCTTCCTTCCTTCCTTCCTTCCTCTCTCTTTCTTTCTTTTTGTTAATTCTCACCTGAAAATATTTTCCCATTGATCTTTTAGAGAGAGTGAGAGACAGAGAGAAACATCGATGTGAGAGAGACACATCAATTGGTTGCCTCTTGCATGCCCCCGCGCGTGCCCCCCCCACCCCCCTGGGCCCAGGCCAGGGAGGAGCCTGCAACCAAGGCACGTGTCCTTGACCAGATTTGAACACAGGACCCTTTGGTTCACAGGCTGATGCTCTATCCCATAATTGAAGTTTCTATCTCTTCCTCCCTCTCCCTTTCTCTCTGAAATCAATTAAAAACAAAAAGAAGTTTTCAGCTGGGGCGTGACTACATATCATGACCTGTCTACCTTTCCAGTTAGGTGATTAGGTCACCCTGTGAGGTTACTTTCCAGAGAATCTCCTTTTTCTCTCCCTTCCTTCCCTTCCTTCCTTCCTTCCTTCCTCTCTCTTTCTTTCTTTTTGTTAATTCTCACCTGAAAATATTTTCCCATTGATCTTTTAGAGAGAGTGAGAGACAGAGAGAAACATCGATGTGAGAGAGACACATCAATTGGTTGCCTCTTGCATGCCCCCGCGCGTGCCCCCCCCCCCCCCCTGGGCCCAGGCCAGGGAGGAGCCTGCAACCAAGGCACGTGTCCTTGACCAGATTTGAACACAGGACCCTTTGGTTCACAGGCTGATGCTCTATCCACTGAGAAAACTGGCTTGGGCAGAATCTCCTTTTTTTATCCACACATTTATATTCAGAACTCTGCTTGACTGGCCTTTGCTGAGCTCTCTTCCCAGAAAACATTGCAAGGTGGCAGAATACTAGTAGTTGGACAGGCCAGCATGGCAGGCTGAGGAAGGCACACACTCGTCAATGTCTTAGCTCCTGCTCAGGGTCACATCAAATCTCACCTCCTTTATGAGGCAGCCACAAACTCCCTTCTTGACTCCCGAATAATTTGTGTCTTTTTATGTGTATAGATAATGCCATATATTGTTTTTTAAAATTTTCATGTGCATCTGTCTCCTAAAATGCAGTGATTTTCAGACCTGGCTGCACAAAAGAATCACAAGGGCCCTGGCTGGTTGCTCAGTGATTAGAGTGCCTGTCAAGGGCACACACCTCAGTTGCAGGCTCTAAACCCAGCCCTGATTGGGGTGCATTTGGGAGACAACCAATCCATGTGTCTCCCTCATGTCGATGTTTCTCTCTCCCCCCATCCTCTCTCCCCTCCACCCTCTCTCAAAAAATCAATGGAAAAAATATCCTCGGGTGACGATAAAAAAAAATCACTAGGGAGGCTTAAAGAAATACCAGTGCCCAAGTACCAAGCCTAGAGACTCTGATTTAATTAGTCTGGGCTGGATATAGACATTAGGAACATTTAAAAACTTTCCAGGTGATGCTAATTTGTAGTCTAGGCTGAGAACATGAGGTCTGGGACCCACATACAGCTGGACTTTCTTAAGTCTGTGAGGATAGAAGGGTTGGTCATAGGGACCTTTGGAAAACAAATGGCCTGAGGGCTGATACTAGTTCCTGGGCAATCATGAAGGAAAGGGCAAATAGAAGTGTCCAGTTTCAAGTTGGTGAGGGCATGTGTGGTACACCTTGTTCACTCCTAAAGCAACCAGGAAGGTTGCACACTAGCTCCTACTCTTCTGTGAGGATTACATGAAATGGTTCAGACCTACAGGAAAGCCTCAGAGAATGTTTGCTATCCCTTCTGGGTTTTGTTTGTTTATTTTTAAATATATTTTTATTGATTTCAGAGAGGAAGGAATAGGGAGAGAAAGATAGAAACATCAATGATGTGAGAGAATCATTGATCAGCTGCCTCCTGCATGCCCCCTACTGGGGATCGAGCCACAACTGGGGCATGTGCCCTTGAATGGAATCAAACCTGGGACCCTTCAGTCTGCAGGCTGACCCTCTAAACACTGAACCAAACCAGCTAGGGCTATTCCTTGTTTTTACCTGGTTCCACCTCGTGGAAGCTGCAGAATTGACGATATAGGTTGGTTATTGAAACTTGCAGTTTCAACATCTTATACCAGTGGTCGGCAAACTCATTAGTCAACAGAGTCAAATATCAACAGTACAATGATTGAAATTTCTTTTGAGAGCCAAATATTTTAAACTTAAAACTATATAGGTAGTTACATTGTTATTAACTTAATTAGGGTACTCCTAAGCTTGCCTTTGTTAAAAACGTCCTCAGTCTGATTGAGGTACATTCGCTGAGGTCAACCCCTTCCAACTCTTCCATCCACACTCATCTTGTATACTTGTTTCAGATAGAGTAGTGTGGATGGGAGAGTTGGAAGGGGTAGACCTCAGCGAACATACCTCAAAACAATGTGCCTCCCCCGTGCTGCGTGCTGCGTATCCTGTCTGCGCTGCATCTCCCGTAGCCTGACCAACCGACACCCCCCACTTCTTCTAACGCCACTTCTTCAAAATAGACTTGCCCAGGCTGAAAACCGACTTCTGAGCATGGGCCATGAAGTTTCAATGGCACTGTATGTGCATGCCCACATGTGGTATTTTGTGGAAGAGCCACACTCAAGGGGCCAAAGAGCCGCATGTGCCTCGCAAGCCGCATGTGGCTCGGGGCCGCGGTTTGCCGACCACTGTCTTATACAATAGGGACAATAATTGGTCCTTCACAGAGTTGGGAGGCATTAGTAAGTTAAGGGCAGAGCAAAAAAGAGATGATCAAGAGCAAGTGCTCCACTGCTCCCCACTCCAATCTCATTGAGAAGGAAGTCAAGAGCAGATAAAACCCCCTCTTGGCTGCACCACTGTATCCACCCCCTGGCTTCTGTAGCCTCGCTAGCTTCTTGGCAGATTGACAGTGAAAAGCAGGGGAGAGGGAGGGCTAGTTGGGTTCGCATGTGGCACTCTCCGCCCACAGTCCGGGGACTTCCCCCTAGGCGCAAATAAGGAATTGAGCCCTCCCTCTGTACCCTAGGCCACAGGCCTTCAGCAGCAATGCCATGGGAGAAACAACCCTGAGCACGGGGAAACTGTGGGAGGGAAGCGGGCGGTGTGCCCCCGTAGAAATGGGAGAGGCAGGCTGCCTGCCCTGCACCTCTAGAGCAGGGGTCCTCAAACTACAGCCCGCGGGCCACATGCAAATACAAATATTGTATTTGTTCCCGTTTTTATTTTTATTTTTTACTTCAAAATAAGATATGTGCAGTGTGCATAGGAATTTGTTCATAGGTTTTTTTTTTAAACTATAGTCCGGCCCTCCAATGGTCTGAGGGACAGTGAACTGGCCCCCTGTTGAAAAAGTTTGAGGACCCCTGCTCTAGAGAGTCTCAGCCGAAGCGGAGGGTCCGAGCTCTGCCTGGTTCCGGCCCACCCCTCTTCACCAAACTGCAACAGATACCCGGAAGCTTAGCGTGTAATGTAGAAAGAATGTATAGAATGTGTATGTGTGCCATATATGGGAGACAAAAAAAACCTAGGGATGTATATAAAGCAAAAACCCCGCCACTTTGGGTGCTCAGCCTCTGGAGGGGACTCTGCTGAGCCAGCACGAGTGCAAATAAACAGTCCTTTTCTGAACCTCCAAGTGCATTTGGTTTGTTGCTTCCCGCTGGCCTGGCATCTCAGCCTCATTCTTTCTAGCCCCTCTCACCTTTGATTATTCCTTCTTTATAGTGTCCTTTTCTTATTTCCTGGGTACAATATCTTTTCTTATCTTTCTGAGGATAATAATGTTAGATGAAGTTTTCTTTTCCCTCTTATTCCCTTTCTTTCAAGATTTTTTTGCTCTGCCATAAGTAGCCTTCCTCAAACCTAGTGACTCTTTTGCTGTTTCTTATATTTAAGAGTGAGGTTTTGTAAGCCCTGTGGACATGGGGGACAGGTGGTCATTGGCCATAATTTTTACTATACAATGATCTGGAAAATTCCTGTCAGAATTATTAGGTTTTCTTTCTGGGAAGACTTTTCTGTTTTCTTGACTGTGGGTGTAAGTTGGTTGCTGATGTCTGGAGGACTAATCAGGGGAAAAGGCTTGAAGGACTCAGTATTCAGCATACAAAATTTAAATACTATCTTCATTTTTAGTATGGTATTCCCATCTTTATCTAGGCCAGAAACTCTGACCCTTTCCTGAAAACAAATCTGTAGTACTCTGCTGAAGAGAGTGGGAGAACATTGGTGGCTCTCATTTTCATAAACAAAAACAAAAACAAAAACAAAATATTTAAAAAATATATATTTATATTCAAAACCAAAAACTTACCCCTCTTACCCTCCTGCTTTAATGAACTTTGCTTTTCCTTACTACTTGTTTGTTCCTTCTGCTTCCTCTTACTTTTAAGAAATTAATGTCGAACTCTTTAGCAGTCCATCGCCTTAACCACTCAGCCACCTTGTCCCATGTGTTGAACTCTTTAAAAATTTAAAATATATATATTTTTATTGATTTTAGAAAGGAAAGGAGAGGGGGGAAGAGATATAACATCAATGATGAGAAAGAATCATTAATTGGCTCCTCCTGCACTCTGTAGGGAGTGGGCCTCTGTGATCCATCTCCAGCATGGTGGCTTTTGATGGAATTTGCTGAATTTCCCCAGAGCAAACAGAATGTAGGGAGGAGGGAAGAGGGTGTAAGAACAAAGAAGTGTGCACTTGGGTCAGCATCATAGTGGAAACCCCTGAGGCACCTGCCACAGTTAGACAGGGGGCGGTGGAGGCAACCAGAAAAGGCCTCAGCCCAATTTTTTTTCAAATTGCCCAATGGGAGACAGCAAGATCTAGGTGACATATGAGGAAACAGGTGACCTCATGATGCTCAGCCAATGAGGAACTGGAGGAGGGACTGAATAAATAGGCTGTGTTTGCTGCCCCAGGTGTATCTGTACAACCGAAAGGACACCTGCTCTTGAGAGTGTATTACAAGTCTCATTTTCACCATACTTCTGTCTCTGAGTCCATTATTTGAATTCAAATAGGTGAGCATTTCACACAATTCCCCCTACTGAGGATAGAGCCTGCAACCTGGGTATGTTCCCTGACTGGGGATCAAACCATGACCTTCTGGTTCATAGGTTGACGCTCAACCACTGTGCCATACCAGCAAGGCTAACCTTGAACTCTTGATGAGGGAATTTCTAATTCCTTTATATTTTCACTTTGAATTTCTTCTTGTTTAGTAAATGGATAATCTTTTACTTTTTGGAGATGACAAGAAACCCAGAGGTTCCAGCTATTTAGAAGCAGCAGAAGTGGAAGTGCCAGGGAGTTTGTGGGTATATTGGGGGCAGAAGGCCTTGAGAGGGAGAGGCTGGGAAGGAAAAGGGTGCATAGCAGGTATGTAGATCATGTGTGTAACAGGAAGTCACTGGTACAGCTTCAATATCTTAATTAGGTTGACCTGTGTGAATATCGAAATAGTTGCTCCTAATAATAGTAATGGGCCCTAACTGGTTTGGCTCAGTGCATAGAACTTTGGCCTTCAGATTGAATGGTCCTGGGTTCAATTCTGGTCAAAGGCACGTACCTCTATAGCAGATTCCCCGGCCCTGGTCAGAGGAGGCAAACAATCGATGTTCACATCAATGTTTCTCTCTGCCTCTCCCTCTCTCTTCCACTCTCTCTAGAAGATCAATGAAAAAATATCCTCAGATGAGGATTAACAACAAAGAAAACAACCCAAAAAACAAACAAATAACAGTAATGGCTGAGATTTATTGAGAACTTTTTCTGCTCCAGGTACTTTGCATGCATTCTTCATTTAATTTTCACAATGAACCCTGTGGACCCTGAGAAAGAATATACCTACTCAGAAGGGCTCCTGGTGGCTAATTGGACTCAAATAAAAAAACAAAACAAAACAATAAACAAAAAGACAGAGCCTAGCAGCCATTTCTACACAGGGGCCTCTCACACAAACTGTACTTCAGGGTGAAGCCTGCACTGTGTTTCTTCCATTTAAACCAACCCTTATAAAGGAGTTCCTGAATTATATTTTAACCAATAGGACTAAGATTTTCCCTGTCCACCAGCATCTTCCTAACCAATCAGAGCAACTTCATTTGACTAATTAGGACAGTGCCCTTTGGATTAATCAAACTGTCAGGATTTGCAGTTCTCATTTGCAATGAGGACAGAACAATCAGAGAACAGGGGCAGGGATTTCTCTCTATATAAGCCAGCTCCCCTCTTGCTCTGGTAACCACTTTCCTTTCCCACCAAAAATTGAAGACTGAGTTTCCCTAACTGGACAGGGCAGGGCAGAGCAGAGCAGGCTAGAGTAGAGTGGACCTGAGTAAGTGGAACACACCAGAGTAAAGAACTTCCTCACTCCAAACTGCCTCACAGCTGTGCTATTCCACAGTCATGCTGTGTCATAGTTGAGCTGTTTGCACCAAATAGTTTCCTTCTTTACTGCACCCTAAATTGGAGATTTCTGTTAGCATTGATTTGGTTCCAATGATCATTGGTTGACAACTCTATAAATAGGGGCTTTCCCTTTATATCCTGCCCCCACATCACTGATTACTTCCCCTAAACATTTACCTTTTTAAAATATATATATAAATATATTTTTATTGATTTCAGAGAGGAAGCGTGTGTGTGTGTGTGTGTGTGTGTGTGTGTGTGCGCGCGCGCGCACGCTCACAAGGTCTAGAGAAGGTGTGTCTGAATCTTTCAGCCCTTTGTCTTCCTCAGGCAAACATTTACCTTTTATTATATCTACCTTTTTACACTCTGTCCAGGGGATTGCCCCCAGTTCAAAATCACATTTTGAGGAGGGGTACACTTCTCAAGGTTCAAGAGCAGATTTTAGAGTATCTCTTTGTGGTATTTGTCCAAAACCATGTTATGGATCCTACAAAGACACAACAAACACACACATACCCTCTTCCCAAATAAGCACAAATCCACACATGCACATAAACTCTCTCTCTTTCTCTCTCTCTCTCTTTCTCTCTCTCTCTCTCTCTTTCACACACACACACACACACACACACACACAACACACACCACATGCACACACACACACACACAAAGGGATAAGCACATCAACACACACATGTGTTAGAAATAAGGCTAGCCCCAAAACCAGGGGTCCTGGGAGAACAGAAAGGATACTCAGGAGCCATACAGCAAGGGAAATATCTTTACTTCTGCAGAAGGGTGCACATGCACACAGGGTCTGGCAGCACGTACACTGAACTGACGGTCCCCTCAGGGTTTTATGTCTGATATAGGCCATCTGTCCCTCACTCTTGATTGGTCAGAGCTTAGGCTCACAGTCTTGCGTGATTGGCTAATTTAAAGGAAAAAGGGAAGGGCTGACCTTTGCTGTTTCAAAATGGAGACCCCCAGGGGAGCTGCAAGTCACATGAGCCAAAATGGCAGTTGCCTAACCTCCCTTCTTTGACAGAAAAGATTACTTGTTTATTCTCATACATGCATGTAAACTTACATACCTGAGCCTACTTCAGCCTTGGCCATGGCAGGTCCCATTTTTCTTGCCTGTGCAACATGAGGCTGGAAGGAAGTGAAACCTGCCTTGACAGGAAGTGAAACAGAATGTGAGTTTTCTCCTGCTTCTGACACAGCTGTTGAAGGGACTAAGCAAACAGTCTACAGTTTCTGGAGTTGCTCTGAGGTAATTGGGGTCTCCTGGGGTGGGACCTGGGTGGAGTACTGGGCTTGTGAGGTTACTGTAAGTAACTGGGAAGTTGGGCCCTTAGTCTTTGTTAACCTGGTGGTGGCCTTCCCCATCCCTCACCTTTTGGTGGGAGAAGAACCTAGACTTTCTCCACAACAGGGTTTTGAAAATAGTTGTGGGCCCAAAGACATTTGCTCAGTATCACAGATGTACATGATGTATTTCTTTTATCTTAGTCTGGAAACAAAGTGTTTTATAGTTTTTTGTCGCGTTAATCCTCACCTGAAGATATTTTTTCCACTGATTTTTAAAGAGCGAGGGAGGGAGGGAGAGAGGGAGAGAGAGAGAGAGAGAGAGAGAGAGAGAGAGAGAGAGAGAGAGAGAGAGAGAGAGAGAGAGAGAGAGAGAGAGAGAGAGAGAGAGAGAGAGAGAGAGAGAGAGAGAGAGAGAGAGAGAGAGAGAGAGAGAGAGAGAGAGAGAGAGAAACATCAGTGTGAGAGAGACACATTGATTGGTTGCCTCCTGCACACGCATGGACAGGGCCAAAGGATCATACCTATAACTCAGGTATGTGCCCTTGACCAGAAATCAAACCTGAGACCCTTTGGTGAGAGGCCTGACGCTCTAACCACTGAACAAGGTCTGTTTTTATAGTTTTCATCCATTCTCTTTTCAAAGTAAAGAAACATTTTAGAGAGAGGGAGGGGAGAGAGAGAGAGAGAGAGAGAAGATGAAGTAAGTAGAACAATAAGGGATTTTTTCCCCTTATGCTAGACCAAGTTGGTCCTGACCAGTATTAGATAAATTTTGTTTGGCAGTCCAGGAAAAGTACCCATGAAAACTTTTGGGGACCTTAGAGAAAATGGAGGTAGAGATTTTGGAACCGGGTGGCCTCTGTATTGTGTCACTAGGGAGAGAGGGACAAGGGGCTGGGGCCATTAAGTGGAAGATGCAGCATAGAGTGGATGGAATGGTGATGTGAATGTCATTGTCTGTTTGCCCTAGAGCTTTCAGTTGCAGGCAAACACTGTAGTCTGAGGAGAGATTCAAGGACTTGGTAAAATTGAAGCAGTTCTTCAAAAGTCCAGCTTTTTAATTCGAGGGTATAACCCCTACCATGACTGTGAGAGTAAATTGTCATCTATTTCTTTCTTAAAATTTCCTCTGGTGTCTGATATACCATAGAGTAATTGAATGCTAGTCCTGGAAAGAATCTTGGATATAATGTATTTCAATGACTACCAAAATTTTCATTTTTGTCATAACCCTGTGCCTCTATTTACTTATATGTCTCTTTAAATTAACTTGCTTTAAATTTTTTTAATTCAACCTAAACAGTGATATTTTGTATCACTGATGGCACATATATCACACGTTGAAAATGACTGATGAAGTCCGTTTCACCCTTTTTACATGTGAGAAAACTGAGACCAATAGACATTAAGTGATTTGCCCAAGGTCTCACAAAGACATACTAATTTGGGACTGTGTCTGAGCTCTCCTAATTTACAGTTTTTATTCTTTCTTGTATAACCTATCATACTTTCATGGACATAGAAATAATTATTAAATGTAACTCAAATAGATAACCCATGTGAAACCTGCTAACCATAGTGCCTGGCAGGGATTCAATAAATGTGTTTCTTTCCTTCTACCTTTAAGTCCATGCTCACTGCTAACCTGAACTAGTTGCTCCCTGGAAGCTATTAGAATCATTTTAATGCTAATATTCTGAAGTATTAAGATGATGTACCTTTGGTGTTGCTGTTGAGTAATTGATTGTGCTGTGCTAGATACTCAATGAGTCTTATCAATCTAGAGACACAGGCCTTCAGTTCTGGGACAACTCCCCCCTATTTTAAATTTATAAATGCAACTTATTTATTAAAAAGCTTTCACCTTTTAAATTTTTGTACAATTTGCAAAACTATTCTGAAAGCAGGATATATGTGCACAAGTTTATGCAAAGAGTGCTAATTAAGAATATGGTAAATGCTTTACAAGTTACTTTAAGAAAACTGCCACAACTGGGCCATTACATTGCCATCTTTTTTATCAAAATATTTGATTCCAGCCTTCCTTCCACTGCCTTAAACTATAAAGCATTTTTTAATGAGTTGAAATTAAGGAAGGACTACATCTACTAGAGAAGAAAGTTCTATTAGTTTGAGGTTTCAGACTCTCCCCCAAACCAAGACCAGTATCTTGGTAAGGGCTAGGCTGGGACCCTGAACAAGAGTATGAGCATGTGCAGGTGGCATCTGGGACAATTTCTTGTATTATTTATTTCATTTCTTTTTTTTTTCTTCTGAAATATCTGTTCTTTAGATGTTGGACTTTCTGAACTAATAACTATCTCATTTTCTTCTCTCCTATTTTGTCCTACTATCTAAAAGATTCTCTTCAATTCCTTCTTTTTAATATTGCTAGTCAATTTTTAAAACTTTAGCTTTTATATTTTAATTTCTAAAAGCTCATTCTCATTTAGTTCATTTTTTGTTCCTATTTTATGGACATGATACCTTTTTTTTCTTTATTGATTAAGGTATTACATATGTGTCTTTATCCCCCCATTACTTCCCATTTTTTCTCTCTTTAAAATAAATATGTTTTTATTAATTTTAGAGAAAGAAGAAGGGAGAGGGATAGAGAGATGAAACATGGATGAGAGAGAGAGACATCAATTGGCTGCCTCCTGCACACTCCCTACTGGGGATCCAGCCCACAAACCAGACATGTGCCCTGACCAAATTGAATTGGGGACCTCTTGGTTCATGGGTCAACACTCAACCACTGAGCCACACCGGCCGGGCTACACAATATCTTTTCTTATCTCTGTAAGAATATTAATTATAATTCTTTTGACTTTTTCTTTTATTTCCTGCTTTACCTCCATTTCCCTTTAGTTGCTTCTCTCTGTGTGTGAGCTTTATTTATTTATTTATTTTTTTATCACGTTAGAGCCTTTCTTCATATGCCTTGTGATACTTTGCTCTTTGGTTATGTTTAAAAGTGGAACACTAAAAACCTGATTGCAATGTCTTGCTCTGTGTGTGACCTGATGGAAAAGTTCCATTATAAGGAGGCCTCATGGTAACATTTTATTTGGGAATCTCCTCATGGTCTGTACCTGGAGGTCTTTTCTCTGGAGTCTCAGAGACTAATCCTTCAATATGCTGCCTTCTATTAATATGAGAACAGGTGTGAGAAGGAATATCAACACTTAAATCTGTAGATTTTCACTTACCCAGTACCCTTTTTAGACCCATTGAATTCATCTGAGCAATTTCCTCTTCCAGGCATCCCAGTGTTGGTGGGGGCCCCATCTGGGCAGCCAGCTCTCCTCTCTCTGCTTTTGGTGGTGGTGATGTCCTTTTTCTGCTCAGCTATATCCATAGATGAGGAACAAAAGAAGATGGTAATGAAGGAGAAAATAATGCAGTT
>NW_006293958.1:41587-45519 GCF_000327345.1 Myotis davidii
CTAATAAGAGGCTCATGATCCTCAAAAAGGTTGAGATGAAGCAGGCCATGAAGTCCTGAAAGTTCTGACCCAGCACGCACTTTTTCTAGACCAAGAATCTCATTGAGAAAAGTGAGGTGTTTAATATCCTAAAGAAGATGCCAAAAGGTAGAGGTTGGAAGGAAGATTTTGGGGTCCTGAGAAGGTAGGGGGAAACTACACTTGGAGCTGCTATTGGACAGAGCAGAGAGAATGCTACTCAGCTACTCTAAGCCTTGTTTTTGCTAGCGAACTAGGAAAGGGGATGTTCAAAGGTGGCTGCTGGTTCATTTTGGAAACTAAAAACCCTACTTCTGAGGGGGCTCAGCTGAGAGAGAGAGAGAGAGAGAGAGAGAGAGAGAGAGAGAGAGAGAGAGAGAAAAGGAAGTGGGCCCTGGATATTACTGGCCTTCCCTGACAAAGTTGGAAAAGTGTCCATCCGTAAGATAGTATACTAGTCCCATAGGACCCTAGTTTTCCCTTCATATCATCCCTCATATCTCTTTCTTCTAGGCTGTGGCCTAGGAGATAAAGAAGCCGCCTGCCTGTGATCTCAGGCCACAGCCAGCCAGAGAAGCTGCTTGCCCCACATCCGCCTGCCCCATGTTCTCGGGCAGACTGAGAAGCCAGGCCCCAGCACCTGAAGCTGGCTGTGGCCTAGGAGATAAAGAAGCCGCCTGCCTGTGATCTCAGGCCACAGCCAGCCAGAGAAGCTGCTTCCCCCACATCCGCCGGCCCCATGTTCTCGGGCAGACTCAGAAGCCAGGCCCCAGCACCTGAAGCTGGCTGTGGCCTAGGAGATGAAGAAGCCACCTGCCCTGAGGTCCCAGGCTGCAGCCACCTGGAGAAGCTGCCAGCCCTGTGGACCAGGGCCCCAGCGCCTGTGGCCAGGAAATGGGTTCCTTCTTCTCCCACTGCAGTCATTACTCCAATATTCCCCTTCTGAATTTCTCTCCTCTGCCACAACCCAACTCCACTTTTCATCTGAAGGATACGGAACAGAGAGAGCAGTGTTAAAAGCTTACATTTTTAAGCCAGTAAGATTGGTACTTAAATATATAAATGGAAAACTAGAGTCCTTAAGGTAACAAAGGCTACAAAGGGAGGGGACAGGGACAGGGCATGACATATTATATCCAGCAATCCATATGGGGACTGAAAACTTTGCAATGATGACAATTACTGAAGATATGAATCAACTAAAATAGTTGACAGGGACAATTCTTCCATCTTTGAAAATATCTAGTGCAAGTCTGTTTAAATAGATTTTCATTTGCATAATGTAACACATTCTGACAAGCCCACCACCACCAATGTGGTCAGTGTGGGTCCGATAAATGTTTAACAACTGACTCTCAATCAAAGAAAACAAAACTCTGATTTATACTATCGGCCAATTTCTGTGGCATAAATTTTCCATCCATGGCTGATTTCAGCTGCTAATGTGATGCCACTAAATGCAGACCTGAGGAGAAAAATGCAGTAATACACTATTATATTCTACCAGAAAGACCCAAAAGATATAAATAATGCCAAGAGTCAGAACAGTAAAGTGTAGTAAATAATTGAGGAGTGATGAATTTAGAGTATGTATTACCTTTGGTTTTAATGTATTTATTCACTTTTAAGATTATATAATTTAATTTTTAAGAATGAATGTGTTTAACAACCAGCTTACAAAATTCCTGAAAATTTGTGAGCCAGTAAGAGCAGGCTCTAGCACAATACTGAGTGGAGTGTAATGGTTAAATGGCATGGCTCATGGATTTGAAATGAGACTCAGCCCCTTTCAGGTTTTACTGGTCAAGTTACCTGATCTCTCTATACCTCAGTATTCTCATCTGTGTAATTATAGTACCTACTGTATAGAGTTGTTGCAAAGATAAAATGAAATCTGTGTATGACACTGCACAGTACCTGAAACAATAATTCACTCAATTTGTTATAAACTGTTACTGCCTCAAAACATTGTTGACAAAATTACTCATGCTGAAAAAATGAAATTTTATTGATGAGAAAAATGCCTTATTTTGTGATCTACATGGAGACAGTCAATTTTATTTCCTAGGCAGTAGATGGTAGTCTACTACTAGAAACTGCAAGGGGAAAAATGACCTCAACCAACATGGCGAATGGGGAACTGGGGGTGGGTGGTGGTGGTGGGGGGCAGGGCCAGCACAAATTTCATGTGCTGGGCCTCTAGACCAGGGGTGGGCAAACTTTTTGACTCGAGGGCCACAGTGGGTTCTTAAACTGGACCGGAGGGCCGGAACAAAAGCATGGATGGAGTGTTTGTGTGAACTAATATAAATTCAAAGTAAACATCATTACATAAAAGGGTACAGTCTTTTTTTTTTTCAATAGTTTTATTCATTTCAAATGGGCCGGATCCGGCCCCACGGCTGCTCTATACTATAATAATAAAATAGTTTAGTAATATGCTAATTAGACAAGACAGCCTAAAACCTTCCAGACGTCCTTCCAGATGACCTTCTGGATGAAGCTGGGGCTGCGAGGGCTAAGGCCTTTGCATGAATTTCGTGCCTCAGGTCTCTAGTATCTCTATATAAAAGGCTAATATGCAAAGTGTCCCCTCAGGAGTTCTACCAGACCGGGAGTTTGATCTCTCTCTATGACGTGTGCTGACCACCAGGGGGCGATGCAGAATGAAGAAAGGCCCTGGCTGGCAGCCAGCAGCTGGGCAAGGAAGGCCCTGGCTGGCAGCCAGAAGGCCCAGATCGGCGCTGATCTCCAGCCAGGCATAGAAATCCTACCCGTGCACAAATTTTGTGCACTAGGCCTCTAATTAACAATAATTATTTTAATCATACAACCACCTACGGAGTGCTTCCATGAGGTTATTTCCCTTGACAAAAAGAAACATGAAGCTCAGCATAATTAAGGAAGTTGCCCAAGACCATAGAGCTAATGTCAATGTAAAAAGTATCCAAACTTGTAAGAATTTTTATGAGTTTATTTGAGCCAAACTGACGACAATTGCCAGGAAGCAAAATCTCAATGGATTGAGAAAATGCTCTAGAGAATATCTTAATTGTCCAGAATTATTGAAAGCTGTTTCCCTGTAGACACACAATGCTGCCAGCTTTTACAACTTCTATTCAATACTATACTAAAAGTATAGTCAGGGAAATAAAGCATGAAAAATAAGAAATACAAAAGCATAAGGATCAACTTTTATACAATAAAATTATCATTATTGTGGGTGACATTTTTATAACATGGACAATTCACTAGAATCCAAAAAGATTATACTAGTAACTAGTAAATGAGATTCACTATATAAAATCATATGATGACTATGAATGAACCGGCAAGAATAAAAGAGAAAATAAAAATAAACGATTAAGACTGGACGAGTAGAAGAAACCAAGATGGCAGCATAGGTAAACACCGGAAATTGCTGCCTCGCACAACCACTTCAAATATACAACTAAAAGACAAAATGGACATCATCCAGAGCACAAGAAGGCTGGCTGAGGGGAAATTCTACAACTAGAAGGAAAGAGAAAAGCACATTAAGACTCAAAGGAGGTGTGGAGGCGCACGTGGAAAGGGCTGGCAACTGAGGACACAGTTGTCTTTTTCAATTGGTAGGGAGACACAAGCTCCCGATGGCCCTGACTCCAGTTCCAGGCGAGTCTCTGGGGACCCAGACTCATACAGGGAGAAACAACTGTCTGGCATCAGTCGGAACTTGAGGGCGGCTTTCACTCAGAGGTGCTTGCAGCGATTACTGGGACACTGAGACACGGGGTCTCTTAAGGCAGGACTGAGGATCAGCCATAGCTATTTGCTCTGCCCTGTTGATTCCCTGAGACCCCACCCCACCCAAGTTGTGCGCAGAGGCTTTTGCATATGAATGGTCTGACCCTTTGCAATCTAAAAATTACCTA
>NW_006293958.1:46607-47280 GCF_000327345.1 Myotis davidii
ATCACCACCAAACCAGTATTAAGAAATGCTGAAAGGCATCCTTTAAGAAGAGGAAGAAGAAGAAAAAGGTAAAGATACAAATTATGAACAACAAATACATATCTATCAACAAGTGAATCTAAAAATCAAGTGAATAAAAAATCGGATGAACAGAATAAACTGGTGAATATAATAGAATCAAGGGCATAGAAAGGGAGTGTACTGACTATTCTCGGGGTGAAAGGGGTGCAGGAAGAGACAAGACAAAAATCGTACACCTATGGATGAGGACTGTTGGGGAGGGGGAGTTAAGGGCAGAGGGTGGGGTGGGAACTGGGTGGAGGGGAGCTATGGGGGAAAAAAAGAGGAACAACTGTAATAATCTGAACAATAAAGATTTAATTAAAAAAAGAAAGACTGAACGAGTAAACAAGTATATACAAGATAAATGAGCCAATAGATTTATAGAACACTAGAGGCCCAGTGCATGAATTTGTGCACAGGTGGGGTCTGGCCGGCCCAGCCCAATAGGGGTGGATCGATGCTGGCCTTGTTGGGAGGAGGAGATGGCCAGAGGTTGGCCAGTTGGTTTGCCCTGTTCAGGGCCTGATCAGGGCCAGGATGGCTGGGGGGCGGGGCTGTGGGCGATTGGCCAGCGGGCCCTGCCCCTGATTGAGGTGGGGGGGGATGATCG
>NW_006293958.1:47675-48915 GCF_000327345.1 Myotis davidii
ATATATATATAATAATATATATATATTTAAAAACCACACTTTTAAATGTTTAAGTAAAAATGACCCAAGAAAAATTACCAGAGAATATGCATAGAAAGAAAGTGCAGAGGCTAATAAACAACCACTAGACAGTAATTTACCCTCAGCAAGTAGTTGCAAGAGATTCAAGAGGGCAGGTTCCCGGAGGCTGGCCGGCGATCCTGCCCCTGCTCGGAGTGGGGTCCCGATCTGAACCACACTTTTAAATGTTTAAGTAAAAATGACCCAAGAAAAATTACCAGAGAATATGCATAGAAAGAAAGTGCAGAGGCTAATAAACAACCACTAGACAGTAATTTACCCTCAGCAAGTAGTTGCAAGAGATTCAAGAGGGCAGGTTCCCGGAGGCTGGCCGGCGATCCTGCCCCTGCTCGGAGTGGGGTCCCGATCTGGGGTGGGGCTGGGTAGGGGGAGGGGCTTCAGGAGGTTGGCCGACTGGCCCTGACCCCTATTGGCAAGGTGACAGCTCTCACTACTGCATGGGTTCTGGATCTCAGGACAGCTGGGCTTTGGACCAGCTGTCCACAGCCTGAGTCCTCATTTTTCTATCAGGCACAGCCCCATGTGAGGACTACCATGCTGGGGGGGCAGGGGGTGTTTTCTAGGACATTAAGCACATGCACTGCATCATCACTGGGATGCCTGCATTCCTCTGGATTGTGGCCTCTTTGACCATTCTCCAGTTCACAGTCACTCCAAGTGGTCACTGTTAGTGGTCACCTTCTTCCCTCACTTTCCTTGGCCACAACCAAAGCTTCATGCTTCGGTGTGAGGAGAGAGCATCCTTGTCAAAGGCCATATTTTGGGGAAGCTGTCTTTTACTATGAAGTGTGCTGTTAGTTTTAAGCTATTGAAATGCACTTGGTCAGAATATGGAAGTTCTCTTCTGTCCCTGCTGCAATGAAAGCACATGTGATGATTGGATGTTGAATTTGTACTATTCTTTTCCTGCATCAATTGAGATAGTCATATTATTTTTCTCAAGTCTATTAATAATAAGTGAATTACATTCATTTTTTAAAAAAATTTGCTGGGGTGACATTGATTAATAAAATTATATGGGTTTCAGGTATTCAATTCTATAATACATTATATGTATATTAAAGGCCTGGTGCACAAAAATTTGTGCACTCGGGGGGGTCCCTCAGCCTGGCCTGTGCCCTCTCACAGTCTGGGACCCCTCGGGATATGACCACCTGCT
>NW_006293958.1:49670-51520 GCF_000327345.1 Myotis davidii
AAAGCAGGTATTTGGGATTTATTTATCTTCTATAATTGAAACTTTGTTGCCTTGAGCAGAGGCCACAGTCAGCCAGGGCAGGAGGGAAGCTTGGCTTCCTCCATCGCCGGGGCAACCAAGCCTCCTGCTTGCTCCAGCTCCGTGACTGCCGGCTGCCATCTTGGTTGGGTTAATTTGCATATAGTCACTCTGATTGGCTGGTAGGTGTGGCTTGGGGCATAGCAGAGGTGCAGTCAATTTGCATGTTTCTCTTTTATTAGATTAGATTGTATTGTGTATTCACCCAACCAGTCAAATCTCCTCCATCATCTTTTTCCCCCTTAACCCTCATCTATCTTCCCTTAACCCCTTTCCTTCTTGTAATCACCATACTGTTGTCACTGTCCATGAGTTTTTTCTTTGCTTAATCCTTTCACCTTCTTTATCCAGTCCCCTAATACCCTTGTGTATGACAGCTTTCAGTCTGTTCTATGTATCTATGAGTTTGTTTCTATTTTATTTGTTTATTTTGTTCATTAGATTCCACATACTAAGTAAAATAAACCAGTCAGAGAAAGACAAGTATCATATGATTTCACATATATGTGGAATCTAATGAGCATTCATCCTATATAATAAAAACCTAATATGCAAATTGTCCCCTTGACTGGGAGTTTGACCAGGAGTTCAACTGTTTGCCATGATGTGCACTGATCATCGGGGGCGGCATAGAACATGGCAGATATTGGCAATGCAGTGCTGACAGTGGGCAGCAGTGGAGGCCTTGCTGGGCCCGATGGACCCCCAATGAGAGCAGAACCATGGTGGGATGGTAGAGCAGGTGAGCAGGCAGCACCAGGCCAATGAGGGTGCCAGTGGGGGCCTGAATGCTCTGCTGATCACTGCTCACATGGTGACCAGTGGCAGCTCTGACACTCCCATTACAGAGAAAGGGCAAATAGCAATATTAAAATATTTCTTCTAATTATTTTCCTTTCAATGTGCATGAATCTGTGCACCAGGCAACTAGTTCTTATGCCGGGGTATGTTTCTCAGCATCTAGAAAAGTTTAGGAATCTGGAGAAGGGATGTGGTGTAAATTAATCAAGAGTCCAGAGACGAAACATAATTTTGGAAGGTATTTTGGGGAGCCAAAGAAGACTTAGCTAAAGAAACCAAGTTCTTCTGTCTCTTTGGACCCCTTGCTTTTTTATTAACACAAATTGTCCTAAAGCAAGGTAGATATACATATCAAAGGCAAGGTTTAGTATACAGAATCCATTGTCAGGTTGGGGGAACTGCCTTCGGCTGTTCAGGTGTTTGGCCAGTAGGAGGCAATAACATGTAGATTGAAATGCCCTCAGCTGTCTGGCAGCAAGCAATCATCTATGCAAATCTTTAGGTGTGGGAAAATGCCCTTAGCCATTTTCAGCAGGCAATCCTCAAGGTTTCATCAGCATTTGATGAAACTTCTTGCATAATGACATGCTGGAATTAGCTTCCGGCATTCTTAAATATTGAATCAACCTTCAATTTATGAAATGATCTCTATTTGCTATTGATGTTTTACTTTCTTTTTTTTGTGTGTGGCTGGTTTTTGTTTTTTCTTTTCTTATTTTTTTTTACTGTTTAAAGTATTAAAAATAGTAGTACATATGTCTCCTTTTCCCCCCATTGACCTCCCCTCCCTCCAGCCTCCCCCAAACCCGGCACATGCCCTCACCTCCCTAGTGTCTGTGTCCATTAGTTATGCTTATATGCATGCATACAAGTCCTTTAGTTGATCTCTTGCCCACCTTCCACCCACTCCTGCCTTCCTGTTGAAGTTTGACAGTCTGTTCGATGCTTCCTTGTCTCTGTATCTATTTTTG
>NW_006293958.1:51720-55513 GCF_000327345.1 Myotis davidii
GTGTCATAGGGTTCCTTTTTCTCCACATCCTCTCCAGCACTCATCATTGGTTGATTTGTTGATGATAGCTGTTCTGACAGATATGAGATGGTACCTCATTGTTGGTTTAATTTGCATCTCTCTGATGCTTGGTGAATTCTATGTCTCTCGACCTTCTGTATGTCCTCTTTGAAAAAGTGTCTAATTAGGTTCTTTACCTGTTCTTTGGTTGGATCGTTTATCTTTTTTTTGTTAAGTTGTATGAGTTTCCTGTAAATTTTGGAAATTAAACCCTTATCAGAGATAACTTTGGCAAATATGTTCTTCTATGCAGCGGGCTTTTTGTTGTTTTGTTGATGGTTTCTCTTGCTGTGCAGAAGCTTTTAATTTTGATGTAGTCCCATTTGTTTATTTTTTCCTTAGTTTCCATTGCCCTAGGAGCTGTATTGGTAAAGATATTGCTACAACAAATGTCTGCTATTTTGCTGCCTATGGCTTCTTCTAAGATATTTATGGTTTCTCGTCTTACTTTTAAGTTCTTTATCCATTTTGAGTTTATTTTTGTGTATGGTGTAAGTTGGTGGTCTAGTTTCATTTTATTTGCTTGTATCTGTCCAATTTCCCCAACACCATTTACTGAAGAGGCTGTCTTGACTCCATTGTATGCTCTTGCCCTCTTTGTCAGATATTAATTGAGCATAATGGCTTGGGTCAATTTCTGGGTTCTCTGTATTGTTTCACTGTTCTATATGTCTGTTCCCGTGCAAGTACCAGGCAGTTTTGAAAACGGTGGCTTTGTAGTATAGCTTTATATCTAGTATTGTGATCTCTCCAATTTTGTTCTTTCTCAAGATTGCTGCAGCTATTTAGTGTCTTTTTTTATTCCAGATGAATTTTTGGAGAGTTGTTTTAGGTCTTTGAAGTATGCCATTGGTATTTTAATGGGGATTAAATTGAAGTTTTAGATTGCTTTGGGTAATATGGATATTTTAATGATGTTGATTCTACCAACCCATGAAAATGGTATATTTTTCTGTTTGTTTATGTCTTCCTCTATGTCTTTTTTCAGCATCTGTAATTTTCTGACTACAAGTCCTTCACCTCCTCGGTTAAATTTATTCCTACGTATCTTAATTTTTTTGTTGCAATTGTAAATGGGATTTTTTTTTTTTTAGTTTCTCTTTTTGTGAGTTCATTATTTGTGTACAGAAAAGGCATATGCTTCTGGGTGTTAATTTTGTATCCTGCTACATTGCTGAATTCATTTATTAAGTCTAGTAGTTTTTTGATGGAGTCTTTAAGGTTTTCTATGTATACTATCATGTCAACTGTAAATAATGATAATTATACGTCTTCCTTTCCAATTTGGAAGCCTTTTATTATTTCTTCTTCTTTTCTGATCACGATGGCTAGTACTTCCAGTACTATGTCGAACAGGAGTGGTAAGAGTGGGCATCCCTGTCTTGTTCCTGTTCTTAGGGGAAATGGGTTTAGTTTTTGCCCATTGAGTATAATGTTGGTTGTAGGTTTGTCATGTAAGGCTTTTATTATGTTGAGGTATGATCCCTCTATTCCCACCTTCCTGAGAGCTTTAATCAAGAAGGGGTGTTGGATTTTGTCAAATGCTTTTTCTGCATCAATTAATATGATAATGTGATTTTTATCTTTCAATTTGTTTATGTGATATATCACATTTATTGATTTGCCAATATTATACTAGCCTTGCATCCCTGGAATAAATCCCACTTGGCCATGGTGTATGATATTTCTAACATAATGCTGGATCTGATTTGCTAGAATTTTGTTGAGGATTTTAGCATCTATGTTAATGAGGGATATTAGCCTGTAATTCTCTTTCTTTGTGTTGTTTTTATCTGGTTTTTGGATTAGGGTAATGCTGACTTCATAGAAAGAACTTTCTGCCTTCCTCTTGAAATTTTTGGAATAGTCTCTGGAGGATGTTTTAGTTCTTCTTTGAATGTTTTGTAAAACTCCCCTGTGAAATCTTCCAGATCAGGACTTTGGTTTGCTGTATATTTTTTGATTACTGCCTCAATTTCATTGGTAGTTGTTGGCCTATTCACCTTTTTGATTCTTCATGATTGAATTTTGAAAGATAGTATTTTTCTGGAAATATGTCCATTTCATCTAGGCTTTCCAGTTTGTTGGAGTAGAGTTGTTCGTAGTATTTTTTACAATACTTTATATGTCTGTGGGATCGTTTGTTACTTCACCTCTTTCATTTCTGATTTTGTTTTTTTGGGTCCTCTCTCTTTGTTTCTTGGTGAGCCTGGCTAGAGGCTCATCAATCTTATTTATCCTTTCAAAGAATCAGCTCTTGGCTTTACTGATTTTTTTTTGTCTCTATATCATTTATTTCTGCTCTGATCTTTATTATTTCCTTTTCTGCTCACTCTGGGATTTCCTGGCTCTCTTTCTAATTCTTTAAATTGTAGAGTTAGATAATTGACTACCAGTTTTTCTTGCTTTGTGAGGTAGCCCAATAGAGCTATGATCTTCCCTCTCAGGGCTGCTTTCCCTGTGTCCATAGATTTTGGATTGTTGTGTTTTCATTGTCATTTGTTTTCAGGATGTTTTTCATTTCTTCTTTCATCTGTTTTGAATTCCAATCATCCTATATAATAAAAGAGAAACATGCAAATGAACCATCCCTCAGCAATGCTCAAGCTACACCCACCAGCCACACCCACCAGCCAATCAGAGCGACTATGCAAATTAGCCCAACAAATATGGAAGTCAATTTGCATACGCAGGTGTCAAGCACCCCAGGAGGTGACGGTGGCCGCAGCTGCAGGCTCCCAGGACCTTCGCAGGTTTGGGAGGTGAGGCTACTCGCGCCTAGCTACGCCCGTGGGCTCCGGGGACCTTGCCGGCTGAGAGCAGAGCAGGAGAGGAGTGGGTGGAGAGTGGGAGGTTTGGAGGACTTGGCAGAACAGGAGACCACTGGACATAGAGCAAAGCGAGAGAGAGGGCGGCTTGGAGGGTGCGACTCCCTCTGTCACCCCAGCTTCCTCATCACACCTGTGGAAACTGACATCAGAGAGGAGGAAGTCCCACCCCCACAGAATCAGCCAGAATCAGCCTTTGGTCAGACAGCTCTCAGTGGCCTGACAGCCAGGACTCTCATTCACCTGCATCTCAGACCGTGGCAGTAGAGAGGTGGGACTATGTCTAAAGAACAACTGTTGATACAATGTAGCTCTACAGCCGAAAGATGCTGGCATTATCGACAGAAAATACCTGCAGAACAGCGTGTGTCTGATCTTGAAAGAAGGCAGTGCCTGTGACAGAATGTATCTGAACACCAGCTACTGGAAAAACATCGCTCTGATGCCGAAAAACACTGGCATTATCGACAGAAAATGTCTGAAGACCAACGTGCCTTTGAAGTTGAAAGAAGGCGGTGGTGATGACAGAATATGTCTAGAGAACAGTCATCAACAAGTACTGTCAATACTGATAGGAACTGCCTTCTCAGTGAAAATGGAGTACAGGAGGATGCAATTCTCGAACATAGTTGTGGTACAATGACTGTTCGATGTGAATTTTGCCTATCACTAAATTTTTCTGATGAAAAACCATCCGATGGGAAATTTACTCGATGTTGTAGCAAAGGGAAAGTCTGTCCAAATGATATACATTTTCCAGATTTAAAAAGATTAATGACAAAAGAAGATTCTGACAGTAAAAATTTCATGGAAAATATTCAATCCATAAATAGTTCTTTTGCTTTTGCTTCCATGGGTGCTAATATTGCATCGCCATCAGGCTATGGGCCATACTGTTTTAGAAT
>NW_006293958.1:56519-70443 GCF_000327345.1 Myotis davidii
AATACTTCCATCATCTTCTGAGGGTAGTCCCAAAAATATGCAGCAGCGATATCAGGATGCTATGGCAATTGTAACGAAGTATGGCAAGACCGATTTATTCATAACCATGACATGCAAGCCCAAATGGGCAGATATTGCAAATAATTTACAATACTGGCAAAAAGATGAAAACAGACCTGACTTGGTAGCCAGAGTTTTTAATATTAAGGTGAATGCTCTTTTAAATGATATCTGTAAATTCCATTTATTTGGCAAAGTAATAGCTAAAATTCATGTCATTGAATTTCAGAAACGTGGACTGCCTCATGCTCACATATTATTGATATTAGATAATGAGCCCAAATTACATTCCTCTAATTAAATTCCCTATCAATGTGCATGAATTTTTTGTACCGGGCTACTAGTTGTTTAATAATAGGCTATTTAGCCTCCAAGTGTTTGATTTTTTGGATTGTTTTCATTGTAGTTGATTTCTAATTTTATGGATTTGTGATCCAAGAAGATGCTTGATATGATTTCAATCTTCTTGAATTTGTAGAGACTTAGCCTGTGTCCTAACATGTGAACTATCTTTGAAAATGTCCCATGTGCACTTGAGAAAAAAGTATATTATGTAGCTTTGGGGTGAAATATCCTGAAGATGTCAATTAAGTCCATCTATTCTAGTAAGTTAATTTGGATTGTTATTTCTTTGTTGATTTTTTTTGTCTAGAAGATTTATCCAATGGTGTTAGTGGGGTATTAAAGTCCCCTACTATGACTGTATTGCTGTCAAACTCTCCCTGGATATCTTCCATAAGTTTTTTTTTTAATGTATTTGGGTGCTGCTGCATTGGGTGCATATATGTTTATCAGAGTTATATACTCTTGTTGTATTGATCCCTTTAGTATTACGAAGTGGCCTTCCTTATCTCTTCTTATGGCCTTCACTTTGAGGTCTATTTTGTCAGATACCCCAGCTTTTTTTTTTTTCATTTATGCTTCCCTGAAAAATTTTTTCCATCCCTTCACTTTCAGTCTGAGTGAGTCCGTTGTTCTGAGGTAGGTCTCTTGTAGATAGCATATGTATTGGTCATGTTTTCTTATACATTTAGCCACTGTATGTTTTTTTTATTGGAACATTTAATCCATTTATGTTTAATGTTATTATTGATATGCACTTGTTTGTAGTTATTTTTATTCTTTATTCTTATATTCCTTCTTCCCTCACTATTTCTTCTTCTTCTTCTTCTTCTTCTTCTTCTTCTTCTTCTTCTTCTTCTTCTTCTTCTTCTTCTTCTTCTTCTTCTTCTCCTTCTCCTTCTCCTTCTCCTTCTCCTTCTCCTTCTCCTTCTCCTTCTCCTTCTCCTTCTCCTTCTTCTTCTTCTTCTTCTTCTTCTCCTTCTTCTTCTTCTTCTTCTTCTTCCTCTTCTTAAAAATTACCCTTCAAAATTTCATATAATACAGGTTTGTTCTTCTTCTTCTTCTTCTTCTTCTTCTTCTTCTTCTTCTTCTTCTTCTTCTTCTCAACAGTCAATTTAGCATTTCTTGCATTCCTGATTTGGTAGTAATAAACTTTTTTAGCCTTTTTTGCCTATGAAGTGCCTGATTTCCCCTTCACTTTTAAATGATAGCCTTGTTGGATAGAGTATATCTTGGTTTCAGTCCATTGTTTTGCATCACTTTGTATGCTTCATTCCATTCCCTTCTGTCCTGATGTGTTTCTGTTGAGAAATCATTTGATAATCTCATGGGAGATCCCTTGTTGGTGACTCTCTGTCTCTCTCTTGCAGCCCTTAAGATTCTCTCTTTATCATTGATGTTTGTGATTGTTATTATGACGTGTCTTGGTGTGGGTCTTTTTGAGTTCATCTTGTTTGGGACTCTCTGTGCTTGTGTGACTTTTTCCATCCCTTCACTTTCAGTCTGAGTCCCTTGTTCTGAGGTAGGTCTCTTGTAGATAGCATATGTATGGGTCATGTTTTCTTATACATTCAGCCACTGTATGTTTTTTCATTGGAGCATTAAGATGCTCAGGGTGGCGGGAGCACATGTACAGTTTCTCTGGTGTGTGACTCCCTGTGAGGACCAGAGCCCCAAAGGGATGGAAGATCCCCAAATCAGGGAAGTTTGCTATCATTATTTCTTCAAATAGGATAAGAAAACCTATTTGAAAACCTATTTCTCATCTTTGCTCCTCTTCTTGTCCCTCTGGCACTCCTATTATATGAATGTTGCTTCATTTCTTTTTGTCCCAAAGTTCCTTTAAGCTCTCCTCCTGCTTTCTATTTTTTTCCTCCAATTGCTGTTCAGATTGGGTGTGCTTTTCTACCCTGTCTTCTATGTCACTGATTCATTCATCCACTTCCTCTAGTCTACTGTTGAAAGCTTTCATTGTGTTTTTTATTGTACTTATATTATTCTTCATTTCCTCTTGGTTCTTCCATATGTTGTTGATTTTCTCATCCAGCCTGTTTACAAACTTTATGACCTTTACTCTGAATTCTTTCTCTGACATATTGGTTGCCTCATTTCATTTAGTTCCTTTTCTGGAAATTCCTCCTTTTCTTTCCTTTGGGGCGGTTCTTTGTCTACCAATTTTTGCTGTCTCTTTCTGGCCCTGGGCACCCTACTTGGGGTTTGAGAGGTTGAACACCCTATCAGGAGAATGGTTTGAAAATCATTAATCCAGAGATAAGGCCTGTCTTGAATTTCATGCCTTCATTGTCTCTGCTCTGAGTTGTATCCCCTTCTTCCATGAATCTGGTCCCTCAGTTGTCTACTTCATATGCTCAGGTTGGCGGGAGCATGTGTACAGTTTCTCTGGTGAGCGACTCCCTGTGAGGACCCAGAGCTCTCTGGCATGCAATTTGCTGTGTGGTCTCAGCACCCATGGCAGGGTGGCACCCTAGGTCCCTCTTATAGAGAACTTGCAGCATGGTCCTGTGGCCCCTGGCTGAGCAAATCCAATTGCTCCAGGTCACCCAGGCAGCACTCTCTTATGGCTTGAGTGGGGTGTGTACTGGGTTGCTATAGATAGCCCTGGCAGGACTGTCCCAGGGGCTGGTATTGAGCAATTGTGGGTTGCTCTAGGTTTCATAGTCATTGCTTTCCTGTGGCCCAGAGGGAGGCACCTGCTGGGTTACTCCAGTTCTCTCCTCTCTGGTGTGGAGTGAGAGTGGGTTGCTCTGGTTCTCACACACTGCAGTCTCCTGTGGCCCAGAGTGGTGCGTGCACTGGGTTGCTCCAGGTTGCCCTGGCAGAAGGTCCCAGGGCTCAGGGTGGAGCGGGCACTAAGTGGTTTTGGGTCAGACTGGCATCATGGTTCTGGGGCTGAGAGCTGGGTTCTGGGGTACCCCTGGCTTATACTCACTGGGTCCTGGCACTCTGGGTCCTGGTGGGCTGGTGAGGAGGCCTGGTGGGGGAGGTCACTCTCATGAGCACTCACTGCAGATGTCTGGGAGCCCACCAGGAGGTACTGAACCACTCACTGCCAGGGCATAGTAGGTAGTTCCATGCGGGTTATGGCTGGCAAGTGGCATTCTCTAGGTGTCCTCTACCTTTCCTTATTGAAAATTATCTCCTCAGCTGTGCCTAATTTGTTAATTCTGGGTAGATGTTCTCTGATTTATTTGCTTTTCTGGCCTGGCCACAGGAGTAGGTGTGCGACACTTCTGCCTATTTGACTTCCATTCTGAAAAACCCTCAATTGCATCTTTTCTACAAGCAACAGGGCAAATGGCCCGAAATCCCTTATGTCTGGACACTTTTTCTTTTACTCCCTAATAATACTTTTATTTATAACACAGTTTGTCTCTTCTAGGTTGCAAACCCTATTTGTGCTCCAGGAATACTGCCTCTTATCAGCTCTTGATACCATCGCCGTCTCTTTCCATGCCCAGTCCTCATTGTTCCTCTGACAGGATCTCTTGACTCCAAAGAAAAACATCACCCCTTTTCGGCAGGAAGCAGCTACAGAAGAAACCCTGCACCCCTTTTCCCTGAAAAAATTCAGAGCCAACATCCTTGATCGGGGGTATGCTGTAGACAGTTAGATAGATATGAGCAGAGCAGGGACGATGGGTCAGGTACACCCTGGACACCTAGTAATGAGAAAGAATTGATAGAGCAGATATTGAAAATATTTAGTTCAAGATCTTGCCCCTAGAACCTTTCTCTACCCTAGAATCCTCCAGTCATATGCAAGGACAAAAGGCTACAGGACAGGCCCTGGTAGGTCAGTTTGAAGAAGAAAGCAATTAATTCCCCCTCTGAGGGTTTAAAATGAACCCTAGCCCACTCTCCAGGGCAGCTCTTTGAGCAACCCACTAGAAATTTCTCTTCAAGTATACTTTCTCTTGGCTTGCTCAAATAAATTTTCTCCAGTGAGTTTGGGTCTTGGCTCTGAATTCTTTTCTTAGCCAGAACTTAAGAACTGAGGTTGCTGAACCCAGGTTTGGTCTGACCCTACTGGTTAGACACCTACAGCATTATAATGTTAAGACAGCTATGATGCCACTAGGTAATAGGAATTTTTCAGCTCCATTACAAGCCTATGGGACAACCATTGTATATGCAGTTTGTCATTGACAGAAACAAAGTTATGTAGTGCATTCCTAGCTAAGAGAGTCTTTGCAAGGTCATTTTCTGAGTAATATTTTTAATATAAAAATAAAGAATTAATCCACATACTTGGATTTGCTCAACAGTAGCAGGGATAATGAAAGTAGCTCATTTCATTGTTCAAAAAGGAAACGCATTAGACTCTATCAATAAGTACTGAAAAGGACTTTTAAAATAGAATGTATTCAATATAAAACTCTTAGCAATGAAATCCAGTTTTCCTAACCTTCTAAGTGCTATCTACCAAAACCTATAGCAAATATTACAAGTAATGGTAAAATAGAAACAATCCTTTAATATCAAGAACACTACAGAAAGCTGTCTTTTACTGTCACACCTAGTCAACTCATGGTTAGAATGTTAGCCAGAAGAGCCAGGCATAACAACAACATCAACAACAACAACAACACAACACAGCAGCAAGAACATAAAAAACAAATTGAAAAAGAATATATTTAGAATGATGCCATATGTATCTATGCATATATATAGTTCAAATTACAAAATAATACTTTATTGTCATGACTATATATATAAATAATAAATATATATTGGTTTAGATAAAGAAAAAACTAAATTTTCAAAAGTCTGCAGTTACCTCTGAGAAGGGAGAAATAGTGGGGAGGACTGACCTGGCTGCATCTGCAAAGCTTATTTCTTTAATTAAGAGAGGGATCTGAAGTAAATATAATATTTCTGTACTTTTAAAATACATTTATAATGTTCTCATAAGTTAAAGATGATATGGATGAACCTGGAAAGCATTATGCTAAGTGAAATAAGCCAGTCAGAGAAAGACTAGTACCATATGATTTCATTCATATGCAGACTCTAATGAACAAAATGAACTAGCAAGGAAAATAGAGACAGCTCATAGAGAGCAGGCAGACAGCTGTTAATGGAGGGTTGCAGAACTGGGTGGGGTGGATGGAGAGATTGATTAAAAAAAGATAAAATACTCATGGACATGAACAATAGTGTGGTGATTACAAGGGTGGGGAGGTGGAGGAAGGTACAGGGGTGATGGACAGAGACTTGATTTAGGGTGGTGAACACATGATACAGTACACAGAAGATGTGTTGTGGAGTTGTGCACCTGAAACCTGTATAATTTTGTTAACCCATTCCACCCTAATAAATTCAATAAAAAGGAAAAAAATATGATGTAAAAAAATACAATGTGTAGCTACATATTACCACATGATGGCACCATAAATCCACTTAGCAGCCAGGGAAAAAAAGTGTTCTATCTCATTGATTTATATGGAAGTCAACAAGGTTACAGTTCCCTAAACATGGGTAATAATGTATGCATGCATCCCGTGTGTGTGTGTGTGTGTGTGTGTGTGTGTGTGTGTGTGTGAAAGAGAGAGAGAGAGAGAGAGAGCTTTTTTAAGAACAGAGGTTGGGACTCAGAATTGGAAAGAACCCCCACTTACAATAAGGTAGAATCTCAGAGATAGTGAAGCAAAACTCTATTAACCTGGAATCTACTAAATTTGAATGCGTATTATTTTTATTCACATAGATGGTTTGTTAAAGACTTCTTTTCTGATCAGCAGAAATAGGATGATGTGCCAAACTTGGATAGAGATGGTCCTAATTCTGTCATTTACTAGCTTTAGGATGGGACACTCATTTCCTTTATCAAGAAAATAGGTAAAATAACATGACACAGAGAGAGCTGTTTTGAGATAAATATCTTATCTCCACACTGATAAAGGACTCTCAATTAATGTCCCTGGCACATCTCTATTTGGAGAAATAGATCATTGCCATCTATATATATAAAAGCCAAGTGACTGAACGACGAATGACAAGAGTGACCAGAATGACAGGTGGCTACGACGCGGCACTGCGGTGGCCAACTGGCCCAATCAGGGGCTGAGCTGGCCAGTGAACTGCCAGTGGTACCTCCCCCCTGCTGGCCCTGCCCTTGATCACCCCCCTCCCAAATTAGGGGCAGGTGGCTGGACCCCACCCATTGCACAAATTCCTGCACCGGGGCTAGTATACTATAAATGGGGTTATTTGCCAACCATTTATTAAAGGACTGCTTCCTATTAGTTGTGAAACTCCTGTAAAATACATAGTTAGATATAGAAGTGTTAAGTTAAAAATAAAGGGGAGGGCAGTTAGGGGCAATCAGGCTGGCAGGGGAGCAGTTAGGTTTTGAGCAGGCTGGCAGGGGAGTGGTTAGGGCAGCCGTGGGCAAACTACGGCCCGTGGGCTGGATCCGGCCCGTTTGAAATGAATAAAACTAAAAAAAATAAAAGACTGTACCCTTTTATGTAATGATGTTTACTTTGAATTTATATTAGTTCACACAAACACTCCATCCATGCTTTTGTTCCAACCCTCCGGTCCAGTTTAAGAACCCATTGTGGCCCTCGAGTCAAAAAGTTTGCCCACCCCTGGGTTAGGGGGTGATCAGGCTGGCAGGCAGAAGCAGTTAGGGACAATCAGGCAGGCAGGCAGGTGAGTGGTTGGGAGCCAGCAATCCTGGATTGTGAGAGGGATGTCCTAGATTGGAGAGGGTGCAGGCTGGGCTGAGGGACACCACCGCCCCTCCCCACCATGCATGAATTTTGTGCACCGGGCCTCTAGTGTATGCACAATAGCATAACCAATGGACACAGACACTGGGGTGGTGGGAGCTTGCCTGGGGTGGGAATGGCTGGAGGGTGGGTGGTTAATCTGGGGGAAAAGGAGACATATGTAAAACTTTAGACAATAAAAATAGAAAAAAGATTCCTATCCTCAAAACGCTGATCTTCCAGAAATGACTTATAGGGGCTTTCAGTTCAAAGAGGATTATTTCACTTTACCCAGTGAAGCCTTATCTTAAAATTCTGCTGGATGTTTAGCTCCCAAATCAGTGCAGATTATTCTAGAGATATGCTTTTTTATCCACTTCTCCACAACTTTTTACAATAATGAGCGGCTGATTTTAGAACTTGCAATTTAATAAGGCTAAACTAATAAAATAACTGGAAATACAAGACCATATCTCAACTTGACATATTGTTCATGTTTAATCCTTTTATATTATGGGGCCAGAATGTATAGAAGTCTTTGTGAGGCTTCCAAAAACTGCTGAAGATCCTTCAAAGCAAAACCAGTTATACAAAACTCTCCTCCTCCCCACTCCCTTCAGTCACATGCTTGATTCCTACAAATAGGTAATCCACCAAGCTGCACCCCAGACAGTTAAGTGGCTTTAACATAAACTCTTATTGCAAAGCGGGAGAATGCAAGATAAAAGCATCATTTGTCTTTTAAGCACTTGCTGAAAATCTACCCATTATACAGTGCAGACCTAAATGAAGGCTGCTGGTGCCTTTTTGATGTGGAGGAATTTCCTTCCTCCTGTGATGAGTCAATGACCCAGCTTTTCTTTTACCCTGGCAGAATGTGGGTGTTTACTTGCTGCACATTCCAGGGCCTTGATAGATGGCTGAGCTGAACTTGGCCTGCACTAAACTAAGGGGATCAACACTTGGACAGATTCTTTGTTCTGTCCCATGGTGTCAGCAACTTGGAGTAGTCAGTCCGTCGACTCAGGGACCTTTCAATGGGAGGACAGATCCTTTACCTCACAGATAGAGCAACAAAGGTTTGCTTATAGTGTGGGGCCTCCTCTAAAAAATAGCTTTTTTTGTGTCAGAGTATTTATCATGTACTCATGTCATCATTTCAGGGTTACTGCGGCAGTCCTCGTTTGGACAGTGCATGAAGCCTTTTATCTATGAATGTGAGTATCGCTTTGAAGCCTGGGCAAGGAATACATTATAAGTTTAGTGATAGAGAAGCTCAAATGATTGAGTAAGAAGTGAGAAAGGATGGAGAAAGAAACAAATCTGCTAATGGAAAAATGAGGGAAAATCAATCTAATCATTCTTTAGTTAGAGAAATGAATCCTTTGTTCCCCACCTTACTAAAAAAATCTCAAATATTTAGGGTCATGTCAATGTGGTTTCATTTTATTCCTCATCTGGTTTTATGGTTTGCAATAAAGCAAATATTTCAAGGCATTCAAATTAACTGGATTATTTTTTTTTACTCACAGAGTGGTAGAATTACAGTATCTTGGGTAAACAAAGAGATTATCTTGCCAATGCTGCTTTCATGGAACCTCATCTCATAACTCATATTTAACATTTTATTTTACTTTAGTATTCTTTGCTCAGAAAGTCAAGAAGCAGATTTAAATTGTTTTAGTTTATTAAAATTAAATTTCCTTGAATATTTATTAATTGAAATTTAAAAATAATCTCATAGAGTAGTACATTTTTGATCAGTTTGTTAAATGTTGGCAAAAGAGTATTGATGTATTAAAATAACTAACAGTTCTAAGTGAAGATACTTAAAAACTTTATGAACTGGATGGTGGTTGATGAAATTCAGAAAAATATAAGATAGACTACATGACATTTCTACAGTTGACTACATAGTGTTTAACTGAAAAATAAAATAAAATAAAATAAAATAAAATAAAATAAAATATCTTGGAAAGAAATTAATCTGCTGGGAAAGTAGCTGTTTTAATATCATGACCAAATATGCACTTGACATTAATTGAAGGAAACAGCTTTATTCATGGTCATTATGTATGTTTACTTAAAAATAATAAAGTAAAGCATGCTCTTAGCTATGCCAAAATGTAATTTTAATAGAGTCAAATTTAGCAATTTTTTCTATGTAGCTTAAATTGTAAATATCTGATGAGAAACAGGACACTGACATTTATTTTTGTTTTGAATATCCCACTAGATATAAAAACAGATTGTGACTTATCACTGTACTGTCTCTGAGCTGAAACTCACGCCAAATAAAATATTTATATGCATATAGATTTATTTTACTTTCTTAAACACCTCATTTCCCTGCATACAGATTTCTTTGACTTTCCATATCTTACATTATTGCACATGTGGAAAAAGCTTGACCACTTTTTAGAATGAGCTAGATGTAAAGAGTAATCAATTAGCCGTTTTAAAGAGCACTACAATTTTAAAAGGAACTATGCTCTGTTGATCTAATAGCTAGCTCTTAAAATGATAATTATGTACCTTATGATAGTAATGTATTTAAATTTAATATTCTGTTATCAATGGCATAAAAATATATTTGGGGCAAGATGCATTGTGTTCAAATACAAGCAACAAGAAATAAGGCTAACTGGCTCAAATCACATGATATTTGTTATTTATGTAGCAAGTATTCTGGAAATGGGCAGTTTCAAAGTTTTTCAGCTGTTTTGTTTCACCATTCAAAATATCTTGATTTTTGGTCTTCATTCTATCATTTATTTTCTGTTTATAAGAAAATAAATAAAAGAAAGGGCTAATATAATCTCATCACCTAGATTCAACAATTAATAAGATGTTGTTTATATATTCATTTCTCTTTTTTTTCTCTTTTGCTGAATTATTTCAAAAATCACATACAATACTTCAGTATAGACCACCAAAAATTAACAATAATCCATTCATATTATCTTACATTCAACCTGGCTGGTGAGCGTCGGCCTATAAACCAGGAGGTCACAGTTTGATTCTCTCATCAAACCCAGGTTGTGGGTTTAATCTCCAGTTAGGAGCATGCAGGAGGCACCTGATCAATGATTCTCTATCATCATTGATGTTTCTATCTCTCTCTCTTTCTCTCTTCCTCTCTGAAATCTGATATTCAGTCCATATTCAATTTTCTAAAACTAAATGTCAGAAAGCACACATTGCCTACCTTTCTCACCCAAGATTAGGGAAGTTACCTGTTTTGGTTTAAGAGGTTTCCTTTTCAAATTATTTTGGACTAAGCCTGAATATAAAAATTTAAAAAAAATCTTCGAAGGAGCTAATAAGTTGCAAGAGGTATTAATGATGACAGTGGATTTATTTATTCATTTAACAAATAGTTAAATCTATTTTTATTTTGAAGCAAAGACTACTTAATTATAGATTCTTCTCAATTTTACTTCAGTTTTCCACTGCCATTCAATAAAATTCAATGGAAAAAATTACTGAGCTTAGTTTCTATTTAATGGCAGCATCCATGTCTTGTCTATTCTTGCTCAAAAATCTTTGGGTCAATTTGATTTCTTCTATTTCCTTGTCCATCTCTCTAAAATGTTATCAAGTTTTTTTTAAATAGATCTTCAAAATACATTTCTTCTGTGTTCCATATTTTCCATTTCTGTCTCTAGTACCCTAGTTAAGGAACTCACTAAATTACATAAGTGTCCTAACTGGAGACCCAGCAACCACTCTCTCTAGCTTTAACTCACCCTACTAACATTTTACATATTGCCTTTCTTTTTATTTTCTTTTTGGGATAATATTTTATATGTTCTATTATACAGAATCATCACAATAACCTAAGAAGGACATGTCTTAATCATCTCCATGTTATTCATGAGAAAATTGCACTTTAGAGAAATTAATAAAGATTGTTCAGCTAGATTTCCCTGACAAGTCTACTTAGGCAAAATACTAAAATGAAAATTTAAATAATGCCTACAGAAAAGGGAATACTTCTAAAAGTTTGGGAATATCCTTCAGAAGTTCACCAATGTTTCTTGAAGGATTAACATTGACCCATATGCATAGCTTTTTAAGACTGTCAAATAAGAGCAACGTAAGTTATCAACACCACCCCCTTCTTCCAAATCCAACATATGTAATTCTGTATATACTGGATCAAAATTTATCTCAACCCTGATTGAATACTCATGTGGTACATGCAAGGAACTGTAAGCATAGTAATTAGAAAAATTAAGCAGATTCTCTAATCTCTCTCTATACTGCAATCTGTTCTTGTTCTGTGTAGACAGAAAACAGAAGTAGTGAGAACATGGAGTAGGAGGGAAGGTTTACAGAAGAAAGTATGTGCTCTCTAGTTTTGTAACGAACTAGCCTAACAATTGGAGCCATATGTTTCTGTCTGTAAAAAATGAGATGATCAATGTTAAACTTTGATGGGAGGCTCAAATGGGAAAACACAAATAAGAGTGAAAAATCTAATATATACTGTACTATTAGAGGCAAACAACTTTTTAAAAAATGTATAATTCAATATGTTTTAGTATATTCAAGAGTGGTGCAACTATCACCATGGTCTCAGTTCAGAATATTTTGTCACCTCAGAAGGAATCCTTGCACTTTTTAAAAAAAATTTTTAAAAAAATATATTTTATTGATTTTTTACAGAGAGGAGGGGAGAGAGAGTTAGAAATATCGATGAGAGAGAAACAATGATCAGCTGCCTCTTGCACACCTCCTACTGGGGATGTGCTCACAACTAAGGTACATGCCCTTGACCGGAATCGGACCCAGTACCCTTCAGTCTGCAGGCCAACACTCTATCCACTGAGCCAAACCGGTTAGGGCCAGTTCTTTTTACTTAACAAATGAATTTAATATTTCTCTATGTCTTTTCATGGCCTGGTAGCTCATTTAGTTTAATCACTATATAATATTCTATTGTGTAGATGTGCCACAGTTTGGCTATACCTATTGAAGTATATGTTTGCTGTTTCTAAATCTTGGCAATTATGAATACTTCTGTAAACATTCATGTGCAAGGTGTTTTTTTGTTTTGTTTTGTTTTTGTTTTTGTGTGTTTGGGCATACATTTTCAACTCATATGGGTAAATACTAAGGGGCATAATAGCTGGATTGTATAGTAGTAATACATTTAGTTTTGAAAAAACTCCTGAGTTATCTTTAAAAGTGTCTGTGGCATTTTACATTTTCATTAGCAATGAATGAGTTATTGGTGCTCCACAACTTGCCAAGCATTTGGTACTGTCAATGTTTTGAGTTTTAGTCATTCTAATAAGTGAATAGTGATATATCAATACTGGCTTAATTTACAATTTCCTAAATATGGTATTTTTCTTTCCAGGTAATAAGCTTTTATTTTTCAAAAAACCTTATTTATTTATTTTTTACTTATTTATTTATTGATTTTATTGTTGACACTATTACAGATGTCCTCCATTTCCCCCCACTTTGCCCACCACCACCCAAACCCTGCCACCCCTCTCCTTGCCTTCACTACTCTGTTGTCTGTGTCCATGGGCTATGCATATATGTTCTTTGGCTACTTTTTTCACCTTCTTTTATCCAGTCCCCTCCGATTCTCATCTACTCTGACCTCTGTCAGTCTGTTCCATGTATCCATGCCTCTGGTTCTGTTTTGTTCGTCAGTTTATTTTGTTCATTAGATTCCACAAATAAGTGAGAGCATTTGTATTGGTATTTGTCTTTCATTTACTGGCTTATTTCACTTAGCATAATCTTCAGGTCTATGCATGCTGTCTCAAAGGGTAAGAGTTCCTTTTTATTTCAGTAAAATTTTTTAATGTTGACATTATTACAGATGTCCCCATTTTCTTTCACTTTGTTGACCTTCACTAATATCCACCTTCCCCTCCCTTTTGCCCCTGTCCATGGTATGCATATATGTTCTTTAGCTAATCCCTCCAGCGTCTTTATCCCACTCACCCCCAGGCCCTCCCCTCAAACACCCACCAGTCTGTCCATGCATCCATGCCTCTGATTCTATTCTGTCACTTTATTTTGTTGATTAGATCCAACATATTAGTGAGATCATGTGACATTTGTCTTTATCTGACTGGCTTATTTCACTTCACATAGTACTCTACATGTTCATCCATGCTGTTGCAAAGTGTAAGAGTACCTTCCTTTTTACAGCTGTGCAGTATACAATTCTGTAAATTTACCACAGCTTTTATATCCACTCAACTAATGATGGGCACTTGGGCTGTTTCCAGATCTTGGCTATTGTAAATAACACTGCATGAACATATGGGTGCATATATTCTTTCTGATTGGCATTTTGGGTTTCTTAGGATATATTAGGAGAAGTAGGATTCCTGGGTCAAAGGGCAGTTTAATTTTTAATTTTTTGAGGAAACATCATAGTTTTTTCCCATAGGATTTGCACTAGTCTATTCCTACCAACAACGAACTAGGGTCCCCTTTTCTCCATCTTTGCCAGAACTTGTTGATTTATTGATAGTAGATATTCTGGCAAGTGTCTATTTTCATATGTCTATTGACCATCTACATGTCTTCTTGGAAGAAGTGTCTATTTAGGGCTTTGGCCCATTTTTAATTGGATTGTTTGTATTCCTGGTGTTGAGTTGTATGAGTTTTTTTTAAAAAATATATTTTGGGAATTGACCCCTTATAAGGTTAATGGTTTCCCATAGTGGGTTCTCTTTTCATTTTGTTAATGGTTCTTTTTATTTTATTTTATTTTGTTTTTTTTCCATTTTTTTATTATTAGTTAAGAT
>NW_006293959.1:0-1561 GCF_000327345.1 Myotis davidii
CCAGCAAGTCGAATATCTTAAATTGGTTTCAGCGTTATCAATAGCAATTGACAAGTCTTGTGACATAAATGATACAGTGCCAGTTTCACTTTTTGTACGATTTATTTCATCTACAGGTCCTAAAGAAGAACTTTTAGGATTATTGCCACTCAAAGGTCAAACACGTGGAGAGGATATAGCAAATGCTGTAATTGAGTGCATTGAAAAGCATCATATTCCACTCGATAAAATTGTCTCAGTTTCAACAGACGGGTCAAAAAGTATGACCAGCGTAAGAAACGGGTTTGTTGCTAGTTTGAAAGAAAAAATTAATCACAAGATATTTACTTACCATTGCATCATTCATCAAGAAACACTTTGTGCACATACATTTCCGGAAGAAATTTGCAAAGTTATGGAATAGGTGATTAAGATTATCAACTCCTTTATAGCTAAAGCTCTTAATCATTAGCAATTTAAAGAATTATTATTATTTTATTTTTAAAAATATATATTTTATTGATTTTTTTACAGAGAGGAAGGGAGAGAGATAGCTAAAAACATTGATGAGAGAGAAATATCTATCAGGTGTCTCCTGCACATTCCCCACTGGGGATGTGCCCGCAACCAAGGTACATGCCCTTGACTGGAATCAAACCTGGGACCCTTGAGTCCGCAGGCCAATGCTCTATCCACTGAGCCAAACCGGTTAGGGCTAAAGAATTTTTAGTTGAAATGGAGAGTGAGTACGCACATCTTCTGCTGCATAACACCGTACGTTGGTTATCAAGAGGAAACGTTTTGAAACGTTTCGCTTCCTTATAAACAGAAATTAAAGCATTTCTCCTTGAGAAGGGTGTTCACTATCCAGAACTAACGAACTATCAGTGGATCCAAAAATTTTATTTCATGGTAGATGTTATGTCTCATCTAAATCAGCTTATTCGTAAACTACAGGGGAAAGGAAACACAGGTTTTTTTGATGTTAGAAGTTATTTCATTCGAAAACAAATTATCTCTTTTTGCTCAAGATATTGACATTTGCTATTTCAAAACAACACTTTTAAATATGAGGGAAGCTTTTCTCAACAGGTTTCAGGAATTCAGAAACAGAAAAGCGATCTTAGCCTTTGTTAAAAAACCTCGCAATGCTACTGTAACAGAATTAAATTTTTCTCCCTTTAATATTGACATTGGCAACTTTGAAATGCAATTGTTGGATTTAAAAAACAAAGAACTGAGGGAGAACCGAAGATGGTGGCATAGGTTAACGCCGGAGATTGCTGCCTTAAACAACCAATTCAAATTAAGCCTGAAAAAGGGAACGGACAACATCCAGAGCCACAGGAGGGCTGGCTGAGTGGAAATTCTACAACCAGGAGTAAAGAGAATATCATATCCAGACTCAGAGGAGGCGCAGTGCTGAAGTGAAATTCTCAGGGAAGCAGCCAAAATGCGGAGACAGAGAAATAGGTCACGAATGGCAGAAATAGAGGAAAGCAAACGATTGGATATAGAGTTCAAGGCCACGTTTATAAGGTTTTTCAAGAATTTTATGGAAACCGCCGATAAATTTAATAGT
>NW_006293959.1:4611-5750 GCF_000327345.1 Myotis davidii
AGCAGTGCTGAAGTAAAATACTAAGGTGCAGAGTGCATGCGAAGCGGGCTGGCAGCTGAGGGTGCAGTTGTCTGTTTCAATCGGGAGGGAGTCTCAGACTCTGAGCTCCAGATCCGGGGGAGTCTCTAGGGACTAGGACTCAAACAGGACTGTCTGGCTTAGGTCGGAACTCGAAGGCAGCTTTCTCTCCGAGGCTTTCAGCGGTTGCTAGGACTCTGAGAGGCAGAGCCCCTGGGGACAGGACTGAGAGCAGCCATAACTGCTCTCTCCACCTGCCCTGTTGATCCCCTGGGACCTGCCCCGCCCAAGCCCTGCACAAAGGCATTTGCCGGTTAGCCTCAGGCAAAGGATAGATTAGTACTTCCCTAGAGATCCAGCACAGAAGTTCTCCCACTGCAGACACAGCTGATTCTCATAGCCAGTTGGCCAGGAGGTCAAATCCCCCCCAATATTACCTACAACAATCAAGGCTTAACTACAACAAGACTGCACACAAAGACCACAAGGGGATACACCAAGAAAGCATAAAAAATGTGGAGACAAAGAAATATGAAAGAAATGGAGGATATAGAGCTCAAAACGACATTTTTAAGGTCTTTATATAATTTTCTAGAAACTGCCAATAAACTTAATGAGATCTACAAGAAATCTAATGAGACCCTCGATGTTGTGATAAAGAACTAACTAGAAATTAAGCATACACTGACTGAAATAAAGAATATTATACAGACACCCAACAGCAGACCAGAGGAGCACAAGAATAAAGTCAAAGATTTGAAATGAGAAGAAGCAAAAAACACCCAACTGGAAAAGCAAAATGAAAAAAGAATCCGAAAAATACGAAGATAGTGTAAGGAGCATCTGGGACAGCTTCAAGTGTACCAACATCCAAATTATAGGGGTGCAGGAAGATGCTGGAGGCGGCAGAAGGTGGGAGGGAGTCGAGGCAGAAGAGGCGGGAGCGAAGCCCTATTCTTGCAGGAATCTTCTTGCAAGGGGCCTCTAGTCCTATATTATTTGAAGAAATAATGACAGAAAACTTCCCCTACCTGGTGAGAGAAATAGACTTACAGGTCCAGGAAGCACAGAGAACCCCAAACAAAAGAAATCCAAAGAGGACCACACCAAGACACATCAAA
>NW_006293959.1:5936-16320 GCF_000327345.1 Myotis davidii
ATATATCTATATATAATATACAGTATATATATATATATATATATATATACACACACAATATGTATATACACACAAACACACACACACATACACAGACACATACATACACATATATGTGTGTAGGTAGATATATATATATATATATATAAAAGATGAGGTTGATGTGTGTGAGTCACAGCTCAGATCAGCCTAGTTTCCAGAGGATGAATTACTGTGAGAGCCAGGAGAACAGCTTCAGTGAAAAAAACTTAGATAGGATGAAGAAAGTAGTCACTGGCCCCTCTGAGCTAAGGAACAAGGTTGCTATTTATCTGAGGTCCTTATGAAGGCCTCCCATTGGTCTACAGATCATCTCCTTTCCTGCTCCTCCCCTAAGAATTTAACTTTCATTTTCACTCTGTGCCTTTAAATCCCTTTTGTGGACATCAAGTCTCTGGTTTGGAGAGTGAATCCTGATCCTCAAATAGCTGAAACTCCAGAACAAGTGAATAGGCCTTTCTTCCCTGGAAGAATGGGGGTAAGTTTCACTCTGCTCTCTGAGCTGTAACTAGGGGGTGCTAGTCTACCCAACACTGTTTCAGATCTTGGGGCAGGGAAATGCAGCACCTCCCACCTCTGCCATTAGATCTTGGGGTTCAAGGAGCTCACCTGTGAGGGCTGCCCTAGCCCAATGGCCGGGGCAGATCCTTGGTGGCTGGCAGAGGCCACTCCAGTAGAATCACAAAGGTGAGGCAGGGGTGATAGCCCTGGGAGATGATGGGGGCCTGGCACTCCCCAGTCAGCTTTGGCCATTGGGGCTACAGCATGGGGATATGGCTGGTGTACTAAGGAGCATGATCTGTTACACTTGCAGCAGTTCTCAACCTGTGGGTTGCAACCCCTTTGGGAGTCAAATGACCCTTTCCAAGTGGTCGCCTAAGACCATTGGAAAACACATATATAATTACATATTGTTTTTGTAATTAATCACTATGCTTTAATTATGTTCAACTTGTAACAATGAAATTGGGGATCACCACAACATGAGGAATTGTATTAAAGGTTTGCAGCATTAGGAAGGTTGAGAACCACTGTGTTAGAGGGAGATGCAGCCCTGCTCTCACAAGGTAGGGGGTGGAGCATCAGTGTTGCCCCAACCCCTGAATCTCTGACTCAGGTGAGTCCAATAGGCTTCCACTTCTTCCCAGGAAAGGGATCTCCTTCACACTTGGTCTAGGTAAGCATTTCTCAAAAGTCTGCTTTTGCGCGGGTCATGGAGCAAGTCCTAAAAGACCTTTAAGTCCTGGGCACCTGCCCTTTAAAAGAGGAATATCCTGAACCCTACACCCCTAGGGTTCTTCTGGACACAAGCCTTGTTGGTTTTTGAAGGCAGGCACTCTGTGGGTTCAGGTTTCTGGTGCAGGTCTGCAGGGAGCCTCATGTAGGGCACAAACCCCTAAGTCCTCAAGGATGGGCTTCACATTTGTGATATCCTTCCAGCGCAGACACCACTCCTGTTCCCATATCTATCTGCCTGCCTGCTGTGGAACCCTAGTCACTGTGTAGGTGGTGCAGGGTCAAACTCCATGTGTGAGGACTCATGCTCCTCTGTACTTTCCTCTTTTGTGTCCTGTGGGAGCAGCTGCTTTGACCTTAGCTCCTTGTAGCCCTGCCATAAAATAAATTATTCAGCCCCAAGGGAAAATGCATACCCTGCTCCTCCCTCCTATACAGTCTCCTGGTAGATCTCAGGATTGGTTGGGTCATGGATGAGACACAAAATAATTGGAGGCTCCTACCCCAAATTTGGATCATAAATGCTGAAAATGATAAACCAGGGATAGATATTAAATGATATCTACCCTGAAACAATGTCTATCCTAATCCTGCAGCCAGGGGCTATCTGCATGTGGCCTCTGGGCTGTGTTTAGTATCTGGACCACCAGCTGGAATACACGTCTCTTCTCCTTCAACTTCATTCCTTATCAAGTTCCCTTCACATATGATGACCATGGCACTAGTAGACACTGTTAGCAAGTCAAATTCATCTCCATGCAGCCTTTATAATTTTTTCCCTTCAGAGAAGAGCGCAAAGGGAAAATTTATTAACTGATACTCAGATCATTTTTTTACCAAAAAACTTTGGCAACCATCAAGACATGAATATCTACTGAGACCTTTTCTTTCTTTGTTTCTTCATAGTCCCATTTACCTGAAGTTCCTGAGAGAACTCCTGATCTTAGACTGTAGCCACAAGGCCATACCAAGTCCAGGTGGGAGAATGAGCATCACTATGTTACCACCCTGTAAACCCTCTGGTAACATAAGAAACATTCAAACCTGTGAGGAAGTTTCGTGTGTTTATTTAAGCCAAACCGCCCACAATTGCTGGGAGCAGAATCTCAATGGATTGAGATAATGCTCTAGAGAATGGCAGTTTTGCATCTTATATTATACACAAGAGGCCTGGTGCATGAATTCATGCACTGGTGGGTCCAGCCAGCCCTCCCCAATGAAGGCCAATCAGGATTGGGGTCAGGTGGGGCAAAGGGCCACAGGGGGTTTGCCGAAAGGCCCTGCCCCAGATCAAGGTGTGGGGGCCACTTGGGGGTGTTGCCAGCCAGAGGCAAGGGGCCATGGTCGTTCTGTTTGTTCTGTTCGTTCTACTGTTCAGTCGCTGGGTTTTTATTATATAGGATTAGAATCAAAAGAGAAGATATAAGTATGTTATATGGAACCAATTGATGATAGATTAGTGAGGCTGAGGCAGAAGAAAGCAAAGAGGGGAGGGTACAGAACTCTGGGGTTGGATAAAAAGTAAAATAATAGACATATTCTACTTTTACTTAGGTGGGTGTACGATAGTTAACAGTAACAATTAACTCAATAACAATGAGGGTATCTGTGGTCTCTGTACTGTGGTGCATGTGCTTTGAGGGGTCCAGAAAAAAAGGAAATTACCTGGACATTCCAACTCTATGTTATTGTAGATGCAAAAGGACAATAGACAAGCTCAATTAAAGTAAAGATGGACTTTGTCAGGCCAAAATGCCAGCCTAGGATATGACTAACCAACAAAAATGCTTTTTTATTTAATTTTTTTTAAATTTCAAACCATTCTTTGTGGTTATTTTAGGTCTCTGAATTTGCAAGGCTACCACACAGGCCTTTCCTGAGCTACACAGGTTAGCATGTGGTCTTTATTGTCGACACCTCTTTGACTGACCACCAGCATCCTTTCCAATTTGGATGGTCATTACCAACTTGTGACCTGTGAGATATAAGTTGTCAAGATAACTTAGCTGAGCTGAGGATATGGGACAGGAGGCAGGGCATGCTGACATTGGCTGCCTTAGCGAAGCTATTAGTGGTGGTCTTCACAGTGCTATGGAAGGTACTTTATTTCTGTCATCTTAGCCTTTTAAGGAGCCAGACTTAGTAGATGTGTGTGAAACCACTAAAGTTTAAGTAAGCCTAGAGCTAGAGAGGGAAAATTACATTGTGAAAACCCATAGGCATAGCATCCAAGGGCTATAAAGATACACAGGTGGTTATTAAAGTCACAGTCCCCTTACGAAAAATGAAACCTAAGCATATTAACCGGCATTTGAGGTCTATATGAAATCCTCCTAAATCCAAATGCACTTTCCACATCAGGCTAATTTTGCTATCAACAATCTGGCCTTGTAAGGAAGCTGATCTTCCACTTTATTATAGCCTCATGAGTTTTCCAGACAAAAATAACAAAAGAACAAATTAGAAGACTTATCCAATATTACCTTTCTAGGAAGAAAGAACCCAGGCCTGATGTTAACCTTTTGTTCTCCATAATCTAATAACTTCCAATCCTTTCTTCTTACCTCATCCTATGTCTTACTCATCACCTGCTCTCCATGTCCTTCATCTTCTTGTCCTGAAAGCTATCATCACCTCTCCCCTGGGCAACTGTATGTGCACCCTACTCATCTTCCCAATCCCCCACTGGATCCATCAATTACTCCACAGCCCAACACTGGTGATTACTTTTGTTCTTTGCAAAGTGTTCTTAAACGTTCCATAATTCACTAAGTGCCATAGGTCACTGCAGGCTCATGTGATGCCAAAGGCCTAGCAGTTTTCTCACACGAGCCACATTGGCATTTTCCATCTCAGACAATGTGGTGCATCTTCAATGAACGGGTCATTTCCTTTACCTAATAATTTTTTTTCTCTCCCATATACACTATTTCCTTTATCTTCCTCAGGTTTCAGTTCAACCCTTAGGTATTTAAGTTTGAATTTCTGGACAACCCTTTATTAGCATGTAATTCATAGTGATGAAAAATTAGTTGAATGATCTTGCCTAATATTTTGAGAATTCTTTTGCAAGACTGATATTTACTTTATCTGTGTTTCTATTTTTTCAGATATGTGACTTGTGTGATCCTATGAACATCTTTATTCTATCTCCCTCCCCATCATCAATATACATACACACCATTAGGCTCCTGTCAATATCCTTGGCATACTTCCAGGCAAACATGAAATTGTACTATTTATCCAACAAGACTCCCCAGAACCTCCTAAGTTACCTATTTTGTCTTTAATTAACCCTGTAAGGTAGGAAGGGGGACCCTGAATACATTATGATCATTGCAACTCTGTGTATTGAAAATAAATGGTCTCTGTAAGTCACTCACCAACTTTATGTACACATCTGATAAAGGGTTTGCTCATGCCATTTACACAAACACATTGTCACATATCACCCATACTAATAAAAGGGTATTATGCTAATTAGAATGGATAGACCAGACATCTTCTGGATGTCCTTCCAGACAAAGCCACGGTGGTGGGGGCCAAGGCAGAGGTGGTTAGGGGCGATCAGGCTGCCAGGGGAGAGCACTTAGGGGTGATCAGGCCAGCAGAGAAGAGTACTGAGAGGCAATCAGGCAGGTAGTAGAACAGTTATGGGCATCAGGCAGGCAGGCGGAGTGGTTAGGGGTCAGAACAGTTATGGGCATCAGGCAGGCAGGCAGAGTGGTTAGGGGTGATCAGGCAGGCAAGTAGAGTGGTTAGGGGCGATCAGGCAGGCAGGCAGATGAGCAGATAGGAGCCAGTGGTCCTGGATTGCAAGAGGGATATCTGACTGCCAGTTTAGGCATGATAGCCAGAGCAGGTCTTTCTGATAAAGGAACATGGAAAGAGATTGTTAACCGAAGGATGAAACTGAGTCCTACTGGTACCAGGGTAGCAATGCCTGATGAAAGAACAGGTATAAAAGCCCAGACCCAAAATTGGTTTGGAGATGTTTTTTGCATAAGAAAGATTAAGCGGGAAAGATGCTGGGTCACACAAACATTTTTTTCTTTGTAAAACGCCTCAGGTCATCCTTTGGTTTAGTAAAAGTAAAGGGCAATAACAACCATTGCACAGATGAAAATGTTAAATAAAAGTATTTAAAACTCTTATGTGCCTGGCTGGAATTTCTCAGTGGTTGGAGTGTTGGCTTGTGCATGGAAGGGTCAAGGAAACTTACCAGGGTTGCAAGTTTCATCACCACCCAGATTTGTGTACCAGTGGCAGACAACCAATTTATCTGTCTCTCTCACATTCATCTCTCTCTCTCTCCCTTTCTTTTTCTACCCCTTCCTACCTTCTACCCTGTGTAAAAATCAATGGCAAAAAAATCCTCAAGTGAAGACTAACAAAAATATTAAAATAAATAATATTGGTACAAATAGTCTTTTTTTCTAGGTCACCATGCTCCTTGCCTTGTCTCTCTACTTTTCCTTTTTTGTCCTTTTACATCCGTTCTTGCTCCATCCTTCATTTCTACACAATTAGCAATGTTTATTCCTACCATTCTTACTCTGCCCCCCATTAATGTTTCCAATCAGGCAGAGATCAGCGAGCAACAGAAGCCTCAGATCAAGAGAGAAACGAGCATGGGAGCAGCTGTGATGGCTTCAGGAATCGTGGTGAACATGAAGAAGGAGGTAACATGCCCCATCTGCCTGGAGCTCCTAACAGAACCCATGAGCCTGGACTGTGGGCACACATTTTGCCAAGCCTGCATCACTGCACACAACAGAGAGTCCATGATCTGCCAAAGAGAGAGCAGCTGCCCTGTGTGCAGGAGCACTTACCAGCCTGAGAACATGCGTCCCAATCGACATGTGGCCAACATTGTGGAGGCGCTTAGGGAGGTCAAGTTGAGCCCACAGGAGGAGCAAAAGACAGATCTCTGTGTGCGCCATGGGGAAAAACTCCGGCTCTTTTGCCAGGAGGATGAGAAAATCATTTGCTGGCTTTGTGAGCGGTCTCAAGAGCACCGTGGTCACCACACCTTCCTCATGGAGGAGATTGCCCAGGAGTACAAGGTAAGAGACCAGGATGGAGGAAAGACAGGGCAGAAAATAGTACTTGATGGGAAATCTCAACTTTTGTATTTGACAGTAATTTTCTTGCCACCACAGTCCTGAGGCCTATGATCACTTTTCTTCCTATGTTCGCCTTCCAAAGCCTGAAGGGCATTTCTATACATTCCACACAATTACAAATGATGAGCAGACTGTAAAGGAGTAGATATTTTCAGACCTTGTGCTAATAGGTAGAGGTTTGGTGCACAAGCAAAGCTGTCATCATCCCTTTAGACATGAGGGGTAACTGCGCAGCTGGATAGATCAAGACCTAAGTTCTTTCCTTATTACAGTATCAATATTTTCTTCTAGGGCAAAGAGAACCAGTCTTCTCTTGATATAGTAATGGTGACTTCTATCATGTGAGTTTTAAAGAACATATAACCACATCAGGTTTCCTTCAAATCACAGGTTCTAATGGTCATTTTACAGTTTCTTTAGAGATGACCCTTGTTTCTTCCCATTAATCCTCTCTTCTGATGAGGAGAGAGCCCATAGCTTAACCCTGAACTGATTCCTCTCCCATAGGAAAAGCTCCAGGCAGCTCTGGACAGGCTGAAGGCAGAGCAGCGGAAAGCTGAAAAATTGGATAATGACCTTGAAGAAGAGGGAACTTCCAAGAAGGTAGGAGGAGACTCTTTCTGGTAATTAACCAAGAATCGGGGCAGGACTTTGGGTTTTAGTCACAAGGAGCTCCCTTCTTTCTTGTTTTCTGACAGGTGATATGTCCAGAGTCATTGATCAGCCATTCTTTATGCTTTCCCTGGTAGGGACAGGGCTGGAAGTAAGCATGTCACAAAGTAATGCTCCTCTGCTTCCATTTCATTCCCTCTGAGAACATCCAGTTCAGATACTTTCTTTTCTGGCTCCCAGTCTGCCTGATAACCTGAGTCCATGTCTTTCTTTCTCACTCCTGAAGGATCAAATAGAAAATGAACTGAAAAGTTTCCATAATTACTTTAAACAACTGAGGGATATCTTCACCAGTGTGGAGCAAAAGGAGCTGCAAAGGCTGAAGAAGGAGGTGGCAGAGAATCTCAATGACCTGGCTCAGGCTGAGAGTGAGCTGGCCCAGCAGAGGAATTTGCTGAGAGATCTCATCTCAGATCTGGAGCATCAGTTGCAGGGATCAGCAGTAGAGTTGCTGCAGGTAAGACTTAGAAATAAGCCCCAGCATCTGAACTTAAGGAAAATTAAGACTAAGTTTCCTTCTCTGCTGTGTGGCTGTGTTGTTTGTGGTGCTGCCACTGAGGTTCCATTGGTCTTGCCGTGACCCTTCCCTGCATCTGTGTTAAAGGTTATTGAAATTGTTGAATGCATGAACAACAAAGAAAAATCTGCTTCTTCATAGCAGCACAATTCACCATAGCTAAGATCTGGAAACAGCCTAAGTGCCCATCAGATCTGGAGCATCGGTTGCAGGGGTCAGCAGTAGAGATGCTGCAGGTAAGACTTAGAAATAAGCCCCAGCATCTGAACTTAAGGAAAATTAAGACTAAGTTTCCTTCTCTGCTGTGTGACTGTGTAGTTTGTGGTGTTGACCCTGAGGTTCCATTCGTCTTGCAGTGACCCTGCCCTGTATCTGTTTCAGAGGTTATTGGAATTGTTGAATGCATGAACAACAAGGAAACGTCTGGTTGCTTCTTATGTATCAATTAAAGTACAAAATTGACTGTGAAGAGAAGATTCCTTGTATTCTGTAGGCCCCTGTGTCTGTGATCTAACCTAGAACTTTATTCAGGTATCTCTTCATGATCCATGACTTGTTCCTTTTCTTTTCAGAATAAGTTGAAATTTTTCTGTTCTTTCTGAATTTTCTGAATAAACAATTGTGATGAATTGGCATTATGTATTTTTTAATTATTCAGTAGATTCACCAGTGAAACCATCTCACTCTGAACCTTTATGTTGATGGCAAAGTTCAAAATATTTTTTTTTACTTGTATTAGGTTTTCTCAGTTATATATATATATATATATTTCTTGAGTCAGTTCTGGATAATGTATATCTTTATAGAAATTTGTCCATTTTAAGTTGTCAGATTCATAAGCATGAAATTAATCATTATAATTTATTAGAATATTTTTCATTTCTTCAATACTAACAGTAATGGCTCCTTTTATTCCTGATTTTGTGATTATTTTTGGCCAAGTTAGTTATCATTGGTCAAGGTCACTGATTTTTCTTTGTTTGTTTTTTAATATATTTTTATTGATTTTAAAGAGGAAGACAGAAGGAGAGAGAGATAGAAACATCAATGATAAGAGAGAATCATTGATCGACTGCCTCCTGCACACCCCTACTGGAATTCGATACTGCAGCCTGGGCATATGCCTTTGACCGTAATTGAACCCAGGACCCTTCAGGCCACAGGGCAACGCTCTATCCAGTGAGCCAAACCACCCAGGGCTCATTGATGTTTTTTAAGTATAAATTTTACTGCTATTAATTAATTAATTAATTTATTTATTTACTTTTAACCTTTCTATATCACAGGTTTCTGCTCTCACTTATTAGTATCCTTTGTGTGTGTATATGTAAATGCACATTCATATATGAAAGTGTGCATGTGTTTCTGAGTGTGTGCACTGTATTTAATTTGTTCTTTTTCTAATTTCTTAGAGTGAGATATTTTTGTTTATTTCATTTTGTTAATCTTCACCCATTAATTTTTAGAAAGAGTGAAAGAGAGGGGGGGAAGCAGGTAAGGAGGAAGAGAGAGAGAGAGAGAAAGAGAGAGAGAGAGAGAGAGAAACATCCAGTGAGGGAGGGGCACATTCATTGGTTGCCTCTGGCACACACCCCAAAGGAGGCCAGGGATCAAACCTGCAACACAGGTACAGGCCCTTCACCAGAAATTGAATGTGGGAGTCTTTGGTTCTGGGGACAACACTCTCACCACTGAGCTATACCACCCAAGGCTTAAAGTAGGAATTTTGACCACTGATTGACAGTCTTTTCTCTTATAGTTTTTAATGTTATGAATGCATTGTCTTAGCTATATTCCATACTTTTTGGATTATTTACTCATTTGTTTGTTTTCTACTGACTTCAGAGAGAAATTGAGAGAGAGAGAGAGAGAGAGGGAGAGAGAGAGAGAGATAGAAACATCAATGATGAGAGACAATCATTGATCAGCTATCACTTGCATGCCCCCTACTGAAGATGGAGCCTGCAACCCTGGTGTGTGCTCTGACTGGGAATTGAACCTTGACCTCCTGGTTCATAGGTCAGCCCTTAAGCACTGAGCTCCACTTGCTAGGCCTTGTTATTTTGAATCAGTTTAACTTTTTTTCAAATTTTCTTTGTTATTTCTATCTTAACCTTTGAAATATTTGAATTGGTGTTGTTTAATGTACAAACACCTGGTGATTTTTCACTTATTTTTGCTACGTATTTTAAATTTAATTCAGTTCTAATCAGAAAGCGTATGCTTTATCATTTCAACCTTATAGATGTGTTGACTTGTTTTTTCTACTAAAATTTTATATGTCCATATTTTTTATGTGAATTTGAAAACAACTTGAATTGTGTATTGATTGGGTGAAAGGGTCTTTATTTGTCAGGTGGAGATGGTTGACAATGTTGGTCATGTATTCTACATCATGATGATTTTCTTCTTTACATTTTTGCTTTTTATTTTCTCCTTTTCTTAAGTCTCTTTAACCTTCCTTATAATACTGATTTGGTGGTGATTATCTCCTTGAGCTTTTTCTTATCTAGGAAGCTCTTTATGTCTCCTTCAATTTTAAATGATAGCTTTGCTATTAATAATAATCCTATCTAATAAAAGAGAAACATGGTAATTAGCTGTAACTTCACTACCCTTCCCATTGGCTAATCAGCAAGATATGCAAATTAACCTCCAACCAAGATGGCGGCCAGTAGCTAGGCAGCTGACGCGAACAGGGAGGCTTGCTTGCTTCAGTGACGGAGGAAGCCAAGGTTCCCCGCCTGCCTTGCCGGCCTCTCAGCTGCACTCTAAGCAACATTGTAACACATAC
>NW_006293959.1:16707-19573 GCF_000327345.1 Myotis davidii
AGCTCCCTACCCCCCTGATCACCCTGCGGCTCTGTGTGTGACAGTGTGCAGCGCCTCAACCCCCTGATCGGCCCTGCTCTGTGGGTGATAGAGGGAGGCGCTCCAACCCCCTGATGGGCCCTGCTCTGTGTGTGACAGGATACGGAGCCCAAACCCTCCTGATGGGTCCTGCTCTGTGCATGACAAGGGGGAGCAACCCAACCCCCTGATATGCCGGCTCTGTATGTGACAGGGGAGGCACCACAACCCCCTGATCTGCCCTGCTCTGTGCGTGACAGGGGGTGGCGCTGCAACCTCCCCATCGACCCTGCCTTGAGTGTGACAGGGGGGGGCACCCCAACCCCCCAATCTGCCCAACCCTGAGCGTGACTGAGGGTGGCATAGCAACCTCCTGATCCACCCTGCTTTGTGCATGATGGAGTGGTGCCCCAACTCCCCAATTGGCCTTGCTCTGAGCCCAACCAAGGGCTGCACCTAGGGATTGTGCCTGCCCTCTGCCACCCGAGAGCAGGCCTAAGCCAGCAGGTCGTTATCTTCTGAGGGGTCCCAGACTGTGGGAGGGTACAAATGGGGCTGAGGAACACTGCCCCTCCCCCCGAGTGCACAAATTTTTGTGCACCGGGCCTCTAGTAATGATAATAATAATAATAAATAGTCTTGCTGGGTAGAATAATCTAAGTTGTAGGTGTTTGCTTTCCATCACTTTGAATATTTCATGCCACTCCCTTCTGGCCTGCAAAGTTTGAGTTGAGGAATTAGTTAGGATTCTTAGGGAGCCCCCTTATAGGTAACTAACTGCTTTTCTCTTGCCACTTTTAAGACTTTTTTTCTTTGTATTTTTCATTTCTCACTGGGTGTTTTTTACGCTTTTTATCTCCATTCTATGTTTCCTCTCTCTTTGTTGAAGTTCTCAGTCAAATAATCTATTCTTTCCCAAAGTTCCTTGAGCGTTCTTATAACCAGTGTTTAGAATTCTACATTTTGTAAATTGCTTGCCTCCATTTTGTTTAGTTATTTTTCTGAAATTCTGTCCTGATCATTCATCTGGGACATGTTTCATTGTCTCCTCATTCAGCTGCCTTCCTATGTTTATCTCTATGTGTTTGGTATATCTGCCACATCTCCCAACCTTGGCAGAGTGGCCTTATGTAGCAGGCTTCTCTTGGGGCCCAGTGTTGCAGCTTGTGTTCATCTGAACCAGGTTCTCTTGGGGTGTCTAACGTTTGGGGTGTGCATGCTTTCTTGTTGTAGTTGAGCCTTGATTGCCCTTGGCACATCAGTGTGTGGGACTGCCTCTCATGCTGAGTTGGGGTCCCATTTCATAATGTTCACCTGTGGGTGTGGTACCAGCCAGTTTCATTTTTCCCTCCTACCAGCCTTGTGGTGACATTTAAAAAAAAAAATGTGTTTATTGATTTTAGAAAGAGGATGTAACAAGGAGAAACCTGTGATGAGAAACAAGTTCAGATGACTGAAAATAGCTAGCAATATGGAATAAACTGTTTGGACCCTGAAACACAGTAAACACTGTAGTGTTTAGAATAGTGACCAAGTGGATATTGGTAACATGGACGAAGGTATAGAAAAGAGGAGGTAATTTGTTTGTTGAAAAGTAATATACATAGTAAATATCCTAAGTTACTGGTTCCCGTGGCTTCCTTACTAGGCATTATATTAACCTGCTCTCACATGAGGACCATCTCTATTCCCACCAGATCAGGGGGTTGGAGAGGGGAAATGTGTTGAAGTTTTGTTAGTGAAAGAGCTTATTACTTCATGACTCATAGTGTCTCTTTCCTCCTTAGGATGTGAAAGGCATTATGGAAAGGTATGTATGGGAAACCAGAGATGGTCTTTTTGTGCTGTAAAAAGTATTTAAAGACATTAATGATACCTGGTGATTAATAAGAATAAACTATTGCTCAGGGCAGAAACATTTGGATGTAGTTTCACCTTAAATTTCTGTTCACATATGGCTTGTGTATTGTATACCTATTGACAATGAACCAGATTTTATGTAGGCAATTTACTTGAGGGGAGTTGCAAAGTTTGGGTTAGTAGCAGTTAAACATAAGATGTTGCAGTATCAGACCCATCTGACTTCATAAATTCTATGCATTCAGCATGCCTGTATCTAACTCAGATTTTCACATGTAACAGGTGATGTATTGACCATGGGAATGTCATGTCTTCTTTACCTCCTAAGGACTCAGAATTTGAGACAACTCCTTTATATTTAAATTTCTGCTCTCTGAATAGAAGATAGGGTTCTCTTTATTTTCCAAAAGCTGACTTGAATATCAAGGAATATTTTGACCCTGGGAAAAACAGTTGATCCATCTTGGTCATGCACTTTTGAAATCTGAATGGAAGGGCAGTATCTTTGTGTCTAAATTTGAACACCTACTTGACTGCTTTAATCTATTCCAAACACATGAAATTCAGACCACTAGTAGTATAGCATTCAAAATATCTTATTTTCCAAGTGTTATATATTTTTTCTCAGAGTACCTGAAATCTCAGATGTAGTTCTGGAGGCCTCCTACTGGGCAGTGGAATTTAAAGGTCTTGGTTCTTCCCAGACAGTATTCCCACACTTGATATATCTCAAACATAAGGAACCATGTTCTGCATCCTCACATTCTTGTCATATTGCTGGGAATTTACATCCATGTCACGATGTTTCCTTATACTAATTTATTTCAAGGTACCAAATTTTGCATTTTAAAGAAATGCACTATGGCACATAATTTCATATTTTTAGGAGTTAGAAAGGGAGAGGATAGTTATCACTGTGAAAGGAATAAACTACTTCTGAGAGGTCAATGCATTTCCAAAGGCAGACAGCAGTCAACTGGGAAAGCGG
>NW_006293959.1:19672-21768 GCF_000327345.1 Myotis davidii
TGTGGAGAGACAAAAATTCAGAGGTGTGTGGATCCATTTTGTTGTCTCTAGGAGTAAGACCTTCACTCTGAAGAAGCCAAAAACTCTCCCCATGAAGCAAAGGAGAATGTTCCAAGCTCCTGACCTGAGAGGGGTGCTGGAAGCCTTTACTGGTGAGGAATGCTAGAGCAATGGGTGGCTGTGAGATTTTTTTTATGGTTGGGGTTAAAGTTCAGGTTTTAGGTGTTGCTGGAAGAGAAAAAGGAAGACGAATATTACATGCTGGTTATAAGAGCATATTCAATGTGGAGTGGTCAGTTGTCTTGTTCACCCCTATTCCATGTACTAACTTACATAAACCCCAGTCTTTCCCTGATATGCAGAGAAAATAGATGTTGATGCAGAATTTTTTGCCTATATTTGATGTTATGGACTTTTCTAATTTCAGAACTCACAGATGTGCGACGCTACTGGGGTAAGGAGAAATCATAATATCACAAAGTCACCTTGTCCTCATTTTCTTTTAGAATTTTGCATTTTCTGCTAGGTCTCTAGTATAAAGACCCAGGCTTTTCCTCCCAACACCCACATACATATTATATTTCCGCAGTGTTTACTGCTCCTCAAGAACCAAATCAAATGCTTCCCATTTCCCACTCACTTTATTCTCAATATCTGTCTTACAATGCCATAAATAAAGTATGTCAGATTTCTCACCCAACCCTGTAATTTTTCTACAGAACACGTGACCCTGGATCCTCTCATGAATAAATCAAACGTTCTCATTTCTATGTACCGGAAACAAGTGAGACCTGACCATTTTTGGTTACTCAGAGGTGATAATATGGATTTTGGTGTCCTGGGATCACCTTCTATCACATCAGGGAAGCATTACTGGGAGGTGGATGTGTCACAGAAACGAGCCTGGATTATGGGGGTATATGGAGAAAATTACCCTGGCTCCATTAAAATGGATTTTATAAATCTCGTTAACAATAGTCAGCCTGTTTGCTCTAGATTTCAACCTAAATATGGCTACTGGGTTATAGGGCTACCGAACCATTCTGAATATAAGGCTTTTGTGGATTCTGCCTCTTCGGACTCCACGACATTAACCCTGTACCTGAGTGTTCCTCCCTGTCGTGTTGGGGTTTTCCTAGACTATGATGCTGGCACTGTCTCATTTTTTAATGTCACTAACCATGGGTTTCTCATCTATAAATTCTCTTCATGTTCCTTTTCTCAGAAAATGTTTCCGTATTTAAATCCTATGAAATGCCCTGCCCCCATGACACTGTGTTCTCCAGGTTCTTAAACCTTTTACACCTTCACCCACTTCTTTGGAATGCCGCTTGCCATGGGTTCATCTAATGAGCTGGGCTCACCTGCACTGTTCTTACTATCTTTTCCGGGCTTGTTTTTTTCCCATGTGAACACCCTTCATTCATCAATAAGGTGTACAATTTGCCGTATGCCATATTTTCCCAAAATCTTATTTGCATTCATAGAGAATCCTAATTCATCAGTTTTATCATCTCATGGAAAATGACTAATGCCTCATAACAAAGAGACATGTATGGAGGTAACATCTCTACCAAGTTCTACAATCCTATGTCCTCTGCCACTGACTGAGAAGATGAAGGAAAGCTTTTCAACAACTTTTATTGAAGACTTGAATAGAAGTCATTCACTACAGAATGAATCCTCAGAGGTCTGTCTGTTTACCCATGATGTTTGTTATTCATCAAGAAGTGAAGAAGAAGATATTAAATGTGGGGTTTTAATTGATTTCTTAGAGACAGAGGAAGGGAGAGGTAGAGAGAGATAGAAACGTTGATGAGAGACAAACATTGAAGGGCTGTCTCCTGCATGCCACCTACTGAGGGTTGACCTTGTGTCCAGGAAATGTGCCGTGACTAGGTATTGCACCAGCAACCTTTTGGTACATGGGTCGATGCTCAAGCACTGAGCAACATCAGCCAGGCAATAAGAAAATATCATTAACAATATGTACTAAGAGTGTAAGTTCTGTGTCCTCATTTCTGAGTTCACATCCAATTTCTCCAAATATGCACAGTGAATTTTGAATAAAATACCTGATTTTTATTTACTACATT
>NW_006293959.1:21828-22396 GCF_000327345.1 Myotis davidii
GATAAATGATTTTAAAAATACATATTAGTTTATTTTCAACTTTACTATTCTTGCTTTGATTTAAGAAATAAAAATAACTTGATGAGAGAATTGTGAAATCTAATGAAAAAGATAATCAATGAACAAAATGGAACCAGAAAAAAGGAACAGACTGGGCAGTATCTGAGGGGAGGTGGGTGAGGGGTGACTGGGTAAAGAAGGTAAAGGTGTTATCTAAAGAACATATATGCATATCCCATGGACATGGAAAAAAGACTTATGAAGACCAAGGGAGGGGGGTTTGGGAGAAGGCTAATGTGGGAAAAAGGAGGTTACAGGGGGATGTCTATCTGCAACAATGTCAACATTAAAATTTTTAATAAAAAATTTATTATTTGCTGGGGTCCAACCCCAGCAGGTCCAGGGGTCCCCAAAGGTGTGGACGGAGTCGGCGAAGAAGGAATGACACGAAGACATCGTTCAGTTGATCAGAAGCCTAGCCAGGATCTTTAGCCAGGATCTCCAGTGAATCTCCAGAGAAGTTCTGCCTAGGATCTCCAGGGCCAGGGGTCCCCATAGGTGTGGACAG
>NW_006293959.1:22496-24207 GCF_000327345.1 Myotis davidii
GTCTCTAGGATCTTCATCTAAGTTCTGACTCCTATTGTCTTGTTACATCTGTATTTATACCAGTTGATTCCAATCCTATCAATCTCTATTCCAAAGGGTAGGGTGTTTCTTATCTCCATTCCAGGGAGTAAAGATTATGTAGCTTAAGCATGATTGTTCGTAGTTAAAGTGATTAATTACCGGCCTGGCACTTAGTTAAGAGGTTTTATTCCCTCCCTAACTTCAGGGGAAAATCCCTACCTGGGGAAATAACCTTTCTCAGAGACCTTGGTTAAAACACATAGTGCTAAGAAGGTGAGCAAACTATTAAGAACAGTATGCCATATATGCCAGGTCCCTAGAAACAGCAAGGATGGACTGGCTCCCGGCAATTATTCACAGAAATGATTTAAGTACAATTGTGGGATTTCTTAACAGTGTTTTGTTGCCAAGTTCAGCCTTACTTTTGTAGTGAGGTTCAAATTTTCAAGAACAAGAGAAAAGCCAGTTCTCCAAAGAGATAGCAGGTGTGTCGAATAAGACTCCCTCCATGTTCTGCCTGGAGTAGGGTTCGGTATCTGAAAGAGGAGCCGCACAGCAAATGAGAGAAAAAGACACGAGATAATTTTGCAATATTGGGGGACCAGGCAGCCAAGTCCCGAAGGACTTCCTCCCGTTCTCAGGCCTCACCAAGCTTTTATTGATTCTGGGTTGCACCCATAGCATAGCCCTTAGGCAGGTGACCCCTGGCAACAGGCAGACTAGCCCTTCAGCAAGGATTTACATAATAATAAATGGGGGAGTAGTTTCAGCTACCACTGTCTGGACAAACAGAGGTGGCGCCTAGCTGACCTCTGCTAGGGCTTCAAAGGCACCCAGCCTTCAGGGGTGTTCTCTGTCTATGTTTATCAGATAGTGAAGGCAATAAACAGTTTCCCACACAGGTGCATGATTTTGGCAACGAATATTCACACCATCCCCTTGTCTTTTGGAATTTTTATTCCCAAATCTGTCCTCAAAGAAGTAAAAGTTAAAATAAATACATTAATGAATTAACTAATCAATTAAAAGGGCTCTCTTGTCAATTATTATCTGCTCTCATCTCTGTATGGCCACAGGGATATCTAAATTCCTCACCCTGGATTATCTTTGATGTAACAAAGGATTGCAAGGTGGATATTACAGAGAGAGAGAGAGAGAGAGAGAGAGAGAGAGAGAGAGAGAGAGAGAAACCAGGCACACTTTTTTTTTCTGGGAGAGAGAGAGAGAGAGAGAGAGAGAGTGTGTGTGTGTGTGTGTGAAGTTGATCTAAATTTTCCCTTGGACCTCTGCCTTCCTTACTCTCCGTTGCTATGATGCATGGTGCTATGACTTACTAGCAATACTTCTCAATTATTGACAAATCAAATCCGGGAATTTTCAGTTATTGGAATTCTGGTCCTCCAATTCAGAATGAAGTCCGTAGTTACAAAGAAAAAAAGACCCGATGCTTAGATACCACATTTTTCAGGTCTTTGACACGACTGTCAAGACTGCTTAAGATCTGCCTCTGGTGAAGAGAGAGAGAGAGAGAGAGAGAGAGAGAGAGAGAGAGACCAGGCACACTTTTTTTTATTGTTTTCTCCTTATTGGCCTCACTCCCCAGTGGGCTGACAGACTAGGGCAGTCCCCAGGACTGAAGACAAGTCTGTTCTTCCTCCACTCCCTGCAGCCAAAGGGCAGGGAGGTGAAT
>NW_006293959.1:24960-35589 GCF_000327345.1 Myotis davidii
TTTTTTCAAATAAGAAACCATAATAAATTATGCTTCTCCCATCACTGAAAGTCATCTCCAGAGCTAAGCACATTGCGGTGGTCAACATCCCAGAATATTATGTTCTGAGGCCCAGGGAATAATACATTCTCCTCAGGGCTCTGTGTTCCCTTTAGTCCCCACATCTCCTGTTGGAAAGAAGTTCTCTGACTTCAGATCTATGATTTTTTTAACTGTTTCTGGACTGAAAATAGCACAGGGCGCAGGCAGTAATGTGGTTAGAGTGTGGTGGTGTAGATAAGAAACAGACATTGAGGTAGGTATCTGAATACATCTTAGGAACAACACAGAATGTGAGAAGAATTGTTGGTTAAAATTTCTTAAAAGAGTTTACATAAATGCTAACAATACCCTTTGATTTATTGATTTTTAAATATTTTTAAAATAATTTTTAGAGAAAAAGGTCTCAGAACGCACTTTGTGCAAAATTTACACACTTATCATTGCACTTGCAAACCATCATGAGTTTATGTGTTGTTAGAAATGAATTCATTCGTACCCATGAAATGTAAACTGTCAATATGGGTCACCAAATGCATCTATATAAATTGCAGCTCCTGCCTCACAGACATATGTGAATCAAGAAGAGTTTTAAGGCAAGGTTGCCTTACTGAACTATAGTTACAAACAATACTAAAATGCCTGTGCTTTCCTTTAAAAGACATCAACATTTCAGATGTCCCCCATGTCTCCTGTGAATTAATGTGTGGAGATTGCCCAGCTCTGCAGTTTGTCAGTCAGGGACCCTTGTCTGGAGCTTCCACCAACTTATAGCTACAGCATCTGAAACATGTTCTCAGAAGGTTGATAATAGGGTACAAAAATATATAGAGGAAATAGAAATGTTTCAGTTCTGCTTTTAAAAAATTACACTTATTTTTATTTTATTGCCATTTTATTTTTATTATAGTACTTTGCAATGCATACATTGTACTTAAAATTTATTTGGATATATTTTCAGTTCTGCTTTGATTGATGGTGCAAAAGGTCCAAGTGTTTCCCAAAGAAGTGGTGAAAGTGAACACTTACGGAGGTGTGAGTGTTTTCCGGAGAAAGGTTCCCCTTGAAGAGCACCATGTCTAAACCTCCATCCTCTTCCCACCTCCCAGTTGCTGGTAACATGTCACTGCCACAAATGTACCACATTATGTCTGGAAGGCTTTTGTTTCTAGGTCAGAAACAAAAACTGGTGGTTAACTGAAGGGCTAGATCAGATTTTAATGTGTTGTAGAAAAAATTTCTCAATTGGTTAAAAAAATTTCTAAATACAAGTTCTTAGTAGCTGCTATTTAAAAAGAACATTTTTTCCTAAAATTCTAAGGACAGATACTACCATTCAGCTCAAATATCAGAGTTCTATCACTGGTTATCTTCCCATCACACTCGGCATTATGGAGGGCAGGTACCCAGACTAAATGGATCATGATTTTATCCTTAGTGAGTAGTTCAGGACATGAAAATAGGATAAGCTTAACTAGTAGGTATAGAATTAAATTGAAATTACTAAGTATTTAGGAAGGCTGTGAAGTGTATCATTAGATTTTACATTCTTCTTATTTTAATATTCTTGCTAGACTAATCTGCAAAATGGATGAAAACATAAGAACATACTGAAGCATTGACTTCCCTAAGTGTCCTATGTTGTGACCTCCCATTGTTATTGTTCTTAAGTTTCTGTTTTGCTTCCTTTGTTTCATTTCTACTCCTATGAACTTAACTTTCATTTCTCACTCGGCTTCTGTGGAGAGCTGGTCACTAGCTTCGTGAGTGAATACTGACCAGACTTACAGCAGATCTCCTCCATTGAATTAAAACTCCAGCATATTTCCTGAAAGTAAGTGGGGCAGTTTGTGGGGACAAAGGACAGGAGGCTTTGGGGGAGCAGACTGACTGTGTTTGGTGTCTTACATTGTGATTCTGAAGCTGCTCTGCTGACTGTCTCTGCTGAGGTGGCAGAAAAGCAAAATACTGTGTCTGGGGGAAGAGTGATCTTTAGAGAAGGAGCTGTTTAAAAGAGCAGTCTTATTTATTTCTTGAAGGGGCCATTATTTCGCCAGGCTGAGTTACCTCAATTTCTCCCGTTAGATTACGTGGCTCAGGAGGTGGCATAAGAAATAGAGCCGAGTAATCAGAAAAGAAAGGAAGGAAGGAAAGTTTATTCTGCATCCCTGGGAGACCCAAGTACCCCCAGGGACAGGGCATGTGATTCACGCCAACAGGGAGGGGGGCGCTTTTTTTATACTGTGGTTGGGTGAAGGGCGGGGACATGAACTGAGGTATTCAGCTGAGGAAGTTTCAGCTGCAGGGGGTCAGCAAGGAAGGAGTCAGTATCTGTGTGGGGATCAATGTTGATTCAGGGAGAAGCCAGTATCTGTGTCTGGCATGCTGATCTGTTAGAAATGCCAGGGATAGTCCATTATCTCGTCACAGGTCTGCATGTATCTGATCCTGGGCTCTCTCTCCGACCTAACATCTCCCTATTCTGTAGTCTTGGCTTTCTACCTTTCCAAGGTGAGCCAGAATACTCCTTTCCCAGACAGCAAATCCCTCCCTCCTGTTCTCCAGGAAGCCTGTGAGATGAGCCCTGTTCTCCCTCTTCATAAAGCCCAAGCCCCTGGTGAGGCCAGCAGGAGTGAGAGCCCTTATCAGGAGGCCTGTGGGAGGGGCGGGCTCTTAGGGGCTCTGCAGGGATCAGAACTTCTTGAAGCTGGTCCCTTACTCTTTTGTGCAATTAGCATTATTTATTTATTTATGTATTTATTTTTACAAACCTTTATTCTTAAATGCACAATAAGCTCACAGACAACACTTCTTCATTCCAGCTGTATGTGGTAACAGATGTTATCATAAGGAATCCGGATGTTAAGACAGGAATGGAATTTAGGATCACCATTGCCCCAGGCACAAGGAACAGCTCATTTCTGGCCAGATTCCTTCATTTCATAAGTGTGTGTTTATTTTTGGTGGCGGGGGGGCAGGGGGAGGGAGTAGGGTGGCTTTCCCCTTGGCCTTTGCTGTCTGCTCCCCTTTTGCCATTGTAAAGCCTTATCTTCCTCACCCATCCCCTTAGCTGGTTTCTTAGGCTGCTTCAGGGGCTCTTTCTTGCTACCTTTGATACAGGACATGACAACTGACACCCCTTCCCTGAATGCTGATCCTTTACTCTTGTCTTGGTAACTTCTGGGAAGCTTTTCTTACAGAAGAGCACAGAAATACCAAGCAGGCTTCCTAGAGAAAGGGAGGGACCCCTTTCACTAGTGGTCTCCGCGAATAATTTCCAAATCAGAGTGAAGAAACATGCAGAGAGCCTGTCTATATATATCCTGCTGGGGTCTTTGTCTTGCAGATATGCCCCCTGCCCCCTTCTTGGCCTGCAGGAAGGCCCCCAGGAGTCAGGCCACATCCTATGGTCCCTCCAGCATAACAACCCTCCCCCTCTCAGGGCAGTGCATTGCTCACAGTTTCTATGGCCAGACACACCTTGCAAGACCAGTTTCCTCCTCACTTTCACAACCTTCCTGATAAGTGATCAACCTTTGGCCAGCCTGATGAGAGAGGCTGGATGACCAGATTGCTGCCCGTCTCTGTAGTCCCTGTAAGGTTCGTGACACAGGAAAACAAAGAGTTGAGTCAATCAGAAAGGAGGAAAAGAGAAGGTTTAATCTGGTTCCTGTTCCCAGGTGAGACCTACGAGCCCCAAAGGCAGGGCCAGTGAATTCGTGCCAACAGGGAGGGAGGCACTTTCTTTTATACAGCTGTTTAGTGAGGGGCGGTGGAGGAGGCATGAGCTGAGGAAGTTCCCGCCAGGGGTGTTGTCACATATTCCAGGAAGGAACTAGTATCTGTGTTGCCATCTGTCTGGCATGCTGACCTGTTAGGAAATCAGGGAGGGTCCATTATCTCCATCACCATCTGCCTTGCAGTGGCATGCATCCGCTCCAGGGCTTCCCTTTGACCTGACAGTCCCCATGTGGACACTTGCCTCTTAGAGGTCCAAGAAGAGGGAATTTATTCTCTCCTGAGGGCCATGGCTCAGTTACCTCAATGCCCCCTATGACTCTCTGGTGTCCTCTGTTGCTTTAGAACCAGTTCTGAATCATCTTACACATTCCCTTCCTCTGTTATTATATTGACTCTTTACTCACTTTTCCCTTTGCGTGCAGCTAGGAAAAGGAGTTAGTAATTTTTCAAAAGGAAGTCCACCTTTATTTCACCTTTGAGCAATTTGTACCTTGATCTCTGTGTTACTTAGATTTTGATGTGTACTTTCTTTTCCTCCCTCATCTCAGAGATGATATATCTGTTTTTTATACTGGGGACAAGATCCATGTCTGATGTATACTAACTGAATGCTCAGGGGCTATTCCAGGTCCCTCAAAACAGAAGAATGTAAATTTTTTATTAAGATCGCAATAACAAATGAATTCACCTGTGGTATAAAACTCTTAATTTCTATAGAATGCACCCAAATGACTTCTTTGAAACAAATTGACCCGGCAGCTAGTGTCTCCATAAATTGCGAAAATCCTATAAAAGGTTTAGCCAACATCCTTGAAACCTCTTCTGGTAAATAACCATCATTAAAAAGATGAACCTATTCTTGGCATCCTTATACTTGGGAACCTCAGAAAATTGCAATTCTTCCTATTCCTCTATATACAGATTTCTGTCTTCTACCCCACCTCCTTCCATCAAGGTTTTAATCTGCACCACATTAATGAACTCCCCCAAGAGTTCTAGCACTCAGGGGTGGTGGCCCTGCAAGGGGAATGAAGCATGGGCCCTCTCCTGTCAGCTTTGGCAGCCCAGCAGCAGCAGGGGGATGCAGCATGTACACTCAGGAGCATTGGAAGCCGTGGGCAAACTACGGTCCGTGGACAAACTACGGCCCGTGGGCCGGATCTGGCCCTTTTGGCTGTTCTATCCGGCCCACGGAGCCAAAAGAGCGGAGGGTTCTCTTGCTCTCTCCTCTGCTCCTTCACCAGCAGCAGTGTTAACATGGCAATGTCGGGAAACAGGGCCGCAGCTCCTTCTTCTGGGTCCAGTTTAAGAACCCATTGTGCCCCTCGAGTCAAAAAGTTTGCCCACCCCTGGGTTATAGGGAAATGGAGCCCTGCAATGGCAAGATAGAGGATGGAGCTCTAATGCCACCCCCACCTCCACATCTCTGCCTCAGGCGAGTCCAACAGGCTTCCACTCCTCCAGCAGGAAAGAGATCTCCTTCACACATGGTCTACCCCTGGTCGGCAAACAGCAGCTCGCAAGCCGCATGCAGCTCTTTGGCCCCTTGAGTGTGGCTCTTCTTAAGCCTTAGGAGTACCCTAATTAAGTTAATAACAATGTACCTACCTATATTGTTTAAGTTTAAACAATTTTGCTCTCAAAAGAAATTTCAATCGTTGTACTGTTGATATTTGGCTCTGTTGACTAATGAGTTTGCTGACCAGTAGTCGAGGCAATTCTCAAACCTCAGCTTTTGAGTGGGTCCTTGTGAAAATACTATCAGTCCATCAAGTCCTGTTTAGGAACCCTTTAAGAGGAGAATCTCCTGTTCCCTATACCTCTGTGGTGCTCCTGGGCATAAGCCTTGTTGGTTTTTGAAGACATTTTTTGAGCTCAGGTCTCTGGCAAGAGTTAGGGCAGTCATGGCAAACCTATGACACGCGTGTGAGAGGTGAAACGCGAACTCATTTTTTGGGTTGATTTTTCTTTGTTAAATGGCATTTAAATATATAAAATAAATATAAAAAATATAAGTCTTTGTTTTACTATGGTTGCAAATATCAAAAAATTTCTATATGTGACACAGCACCAGGGTTAAGTTAAGGTTTTTCAAAATGCTGACAAGCCGAGCTCAATAGGATCACCATCACTGAGTTAGGGAGCCTGATGTGGGCCACAAACCTCTCGGTCCTCAAGGATGGACGTGGGCATTTGTTATATCCCTCCAGCATAGATACCACTCATGTTCCCATATCTATCTCCCTGCCTGCTGTGGACCCACAGAGTCACTGCTTAGGTAGTGGTGAAGTCAAACTCCACGTGTGAGGACTCAAGTTCTTCTTCACTTTCGTCTTCTGTGTCCTGAGGCAGCAGCTACTCTGACCTTAGCTCCTTGTAGCCCCACCATAAAAATAAATTCTGCAGCCCCAAGGCAGCATGCATGCTTTTCCTCTCTCCTCTACAGGCTCCTGGTGGGTCTCAGTTTGTTAGATCTTGGATAGGATGAGAAATATTTGGAGGCTCTTACACCTTGTTTGGATTTTGTTGGAGCCATAAAATGATCTGTACCACCATCTCTGCAGCCAGGGGCTAACTGCATGTGGCCTCTGAGCTGTTTTCAGTATCTGGCCCACTAGCTGGAATACACTTCTGTTCTCCTTCGGCCTCATTCCTTATCAGGTTCCCTTCATGTATGATGAACATGGCATTAGTAGACAGTGCTAGCGGGTCTAAATTCATCTCCATGTAGCCTTTATAACTTTTCCCTCTGAGCACAAAGCAAAGGAAAAAATTATCTCATTGCAGATCTTTCTTTAACCTTCAAACTTTGGCAACCATAAAGACATGGATATCTACTGAGATCTTTTCTTTCTTTGTTTATTGCTTCATAGTCCTATTTACTTGGCGTTCCTTAGAGAGTTCTGAGCCTAAATTGTAGCCACAGGGCCATATTGAGTCCAGGTGGGAGAATGAGCAACCCTGTGTCACCACTCTATAATACCTTCCCTAACAGACCACCAGCATCCTTTCTAATTTAAATGGTCATTACCATCTATGTGACCTGATAGTTACCTGCCAGGGTCACTTAGCTGAGCTGGAGATATAGGACAGGAGACTGGGCATGCTGACATTGGCTTCCTTAGCTGAGCTATTAGTGATGATATTCTCAGTGCTATAGAAAGTACTTCATCCCTGTTATCTCTCAGCCTTTTGAGAAGCCAGACTTAGTGGATGTGTGAGAAACCAACAACAGTATGTAAGCCTAGAGCTACAGTGCAAATTATGTTGTGAAAGCCAGTAAGCATAATGTCCAAGGGCCTAAAAGAGACACAGGTGGCTAAAATGTCACAATCCCCTTATGGAAAATGAAGTCTAAGCTTGTTATCTGGCACTTGAGGTCCATGGGAAGTCCACCTAGTCTAATGGACTTTTCACATCAGTCTCATTTTGCTATCAACAATGTGGCCTTGAAGGCAGCTGACCATCTTATTGTAGCCTCATGAGTTCTCTAGAAACAAAAACAAAAAGCCAACTTATTAGAAGAATTATCCAATATTACCTCTATGGGAAGAAAGAGCCCAGGCTTGATGTTGCCCTTTTGTTACAAAGTATATAATAGAACTGCCAGTCTTTTCTTCTTACCTATTCCTATGTTTCACTCTTGCCCCCTGCTCCCCATTCCCTTACCTCCTTGTACTGAAAACTATCATCATGTCTCCTTGGAAGTTGTGCTTATATCCTACTCATCCTCTCAATTCTACTGAATCTATCTAATATTTCATAGCCCAACACTGACCATTCCTTTTACTCTTGGAAAAGTGTCTGAAATGTTAGAAAATTGGTGAATTGTCAAAGAGCCATATGTCATTATCACTACAGGCTCATGTGATACCAAAAGCCTAGCAGTTTTCTCACACCAGCGACATTGGCATTTTCAAAATCAGACAAGGTGGTGTGTCTTCAATGAACAGGTCATTTCCTTTACCTAATACTTTTTTTTTCTCTCCCATATGCCATATTTCCATAATATTCAGCTTTCAGTTTAACCTTTATGTTTTCAAGTTAGAATTTCTGGATAGCTCTATACCTGTCCCCATTATTTGATTTCCTAACACACACATTTCTCTAGTATTGTTTGTCACATCAGCTTGCATATAATTTGCTGTACTTTGCAAGTGAATGTCAGGGTCATAGTGGTTTGAACTCTCTGTTCAGACTCATTTTTTGTGTTTATGGGTATTAGTATTAGCATGTAATTTGTAGTGATGAAAAATTAGTTGAGCTCAGCCAGTGTTGCTCTGTAGTTGAGTATTGATCTATGAACCGGAGGTCATGGTTCGATTCCCTGTCAGGACACATGCCCAGATTGCAGGTTCGATCCCCAGTGTGGGACTTGCTGGAGGAAGCCTATCAATAATTCTCTCTTATCATTGATGTTTCTGTCTCTCTCTCCCTCTTCCTTCTTCTCTGAAATCAATAAAAACATACATTAAAAAAAGAAAAATTAGTTGAATGACCTTGCCTAATATTTTGAGATTTCTTTCCAAAGACTGATATCTATTTCATCTGAATTTCTAATTTTTCAGATATGTTACTTGCATAATTCTAATGTATATTTCTCCTATCTCCCTTTACCATCAACATACATACACACCATGAAGCTCCTATCAATGTCATTGGCAAATTTCCAGGAAAATGCGAAATGTTACCATTTATCAACACAAGAATTCTCAGAATTCCTAAGTTTCACCTTTGATTAACTCAATAATGTAGGAACAGACCCCCGATAGGGACCTTGAACATACTAGGTTCATTGCAACTCTGTGTATTGAAAATAAGATCCTTGTAAGTCACTTACTATCTCTATGTACAGATCTGATAAAGGGTTTGCTCTTGCCAGGTACACACAGTGTCACATATCATGTCAAAATAGTAAAAGAAATATTTTTAAACACACAGAAAATGATGGCAATCATTACACTGTAAATAAGCAAGTCAGAACAGGTCTTTCTGATAAAGGAACATGGAAGGAGATTGTTGACTGAAGTATGAGAAGGAATCCTACTGATACCAGGGGCAGCATTGCCTACTGAGAGAAGAGTGGGTGTAAAAGCCCAGACTCAAAAGTGGTTTGGTGCGTTTATTATTTAGGATGTGTCTGGCATAAGAAAGAAGAAGGAGAGATGTTGGGTCATGCAAACATCTTTTCTTTGTATAAAGGACCTCAGACCATCTTTTTGTTCAGTAAAAGTAAAGATCAATAACAACCATTGCACAGAAAGAAATGAAATGTGTCATGTTAAATTAACTGAAGTATTTAAAATTGCCAGGTCACTGTGATCCTTTCTTTGTCTCTCTACCTCTTCTTTTATGTACCCATATTTGTTCTTTCCCTGTCTTTGATTTCTATACATTTAACAATATTTATTCCCACTGTTCTGACTCTGCCCCCTTTTAACCTTTCCAATCAGGCAGAGATCAGTGAACAAGAGGAGCCTCAGTTCAGAACAGGTAGGAAGGAACAGGGACCAGCTGCGATGGCTTCAGGAATCCTGGGGAACATAAAGGAGGTGATGACCTGCCCCATCTGCCTGGAGATCCTAACAGAACCCATGAGCCTGGACTGTGGGCACAGCTTCTGCCAAGCCTGCATCACTGCAAACAACAAGGAGTCCGTGAACGGCCAAGGAGAGAGCAGCTGCCCCGTGTGCAGGATCAGTTACCAGCCTGAGAACCTGCGGCCTAGTCTGCATTTGGCTAACATAGTGGAGGTGCTCAGGGAGGTCAAGTTGAGCCCAGAGGAGGAGCAAAAGAGAGATCTCTGTGTGCACCATGGAGAGAAACTCCTGCTCTTCTGCCAGGAAGATGGGAAGATCATTTGCTGGCTTTGCGAGCGGTCCCAAGAGCACCGTGGTCACCACACCTTCCTCATGGAGGAGATTGCCCAGGAGTACAAGGTAAGAGGCCAGGATGGAGGAAAGACAGGGCAGAAAATAGCACTTGATGGGAAATCTCAACTTTTGTATAGGTAAGAGGCCAGGATGGAGGAAAGACAGGGCAGAAAATAGCACTTGATGGGAAATTTTAACTTTGCATTTGACTGTAATTATCTTGCCACCATAACCTGTGTTCACTTTTCTTCCTATGTCCACCTTCCAAGACCTGAAAGACATTTCTGTGCATTCAAATGATGAGCAGGCTTGAAATCAGAAGTAGACATTTTTAAACCTTGTGATAATAGGTGGAGGATTGGTGCACAAGCAAAGCTGTCAGTGTCCCTTTGGACAGGAGAGTGAATCAAGACCTAAATCCTTTCCTTACACAGGATCAAATTTTTTTCTACTAGGGCAAAGAGAGCTAGTCTTCTCTTGACATAGTAATGGTGACTTCTATCATCTGAGTCATTTTGTTGTTTTGTTTTTGTTTTGTTTTGATTAGTTAAATCTTTATTGTTCAGATTATTACATTTGTTCCTCTTTTTACCCCCCATAACTCCCCTCCACCCAGTTCCCACCCTACCTTCCTCCCTCACTCCCCACCCACTGTCCTCATCCATAGGTGCACGATTTTTGTCCAGTCTCTTCCCGCATCTCCCTCGCTCCTTTCCCCCGCCCCCAAGAATAGTCAGTCCACTCCCTTTCTATGCCCCTGATTCTATTATAATCACCAGTTCATTCTGTTCATCAGATTATTCACTTGATTTTCAGATTCACTTGTTGATAGATGTGTATTTGTTGTTCATAATTTGTATCTTTACCTTCTTCTTCTTCTTCTTCTTCTTCTTCTTCTTCTTCTTCTTCTTCTTCTTCTTCTTCTTCTTCTTCTTCTTCTTCTTCTTCCTCTTCTTTAAGGATTCCTTTCAGCATT
>NW_006293959.1:36136-39317 GCF_000327345.1 Myotis davidii
CTGTGCTAGGTGTTCTATAGGGCCCAGTGGCTCAGCCTCCCCAATTACCTGAGGTGGACACTCTTGGTGCACCCCCTTGTGGGCTTTGTGCACAGTCTTGTTGTATTTAAGCCTTGATTGTTGTAGTTATCACTGTGAGGAATTGACCTCCAAGCCAATTGGCTGTGAGAACCAGCTGTGTCTGCAGTGGGAGAACTTCTGTGCTGGAGACACCACTCTGGGGCTAGACTTGCTTCAGTGGGGCTTTGTTGCTCACTGAGTCTGCCTCCTGAGTGTGTCTTTATGTTTCCACTTAGCTGCAATCTGGATGGTCCCACTCTGACCTCTAGGTACACTGGCTCCTGGATCTCTAGGGAGATGCTAATCTAGCTTCTGCCTTAGGCTATCCAGCAAAAGCCTCCCTGCAGGGGATCAACAGGGCGGGGCTAGCAGTTATGGCTGCCCTCACAGGCTCCACTTCTCAATGTCCTAGTAATCGTTGTAAGCCCCTCTGAGAGAAAGCTGCCCTCAAGTTCTGACCATGCCAGACAGTCCCGCTTCTCCCGTATGAGTCTGGGTCCCCAGAGACTTGCCCAGAACTGGAGCACAGAGCCTGAGACTCCCTCCCGATTGAAAACGACAACCATGCCCTCAGCCGTCAGCCCGCTCCATGTGCGCCTCTGACCTTAGTATTTTACTTCTGCACTGTGCCTCCTTTGAGTCTCAGTATGTTTTTCTCTTTCCTTCTAGTTGTAGAATTTCCACTCAGCCAGCCTTCCTGTGGTTCTGGATGATGTCTCTTCCGTCTTTTAGTTGTATTTTTGAAGTGGTTGTTTGAGGCAGCAAACTCTGGTGTTTACCTATGCTACCATCTTGGTTTCTCCTATCATCTGAGTCTTAAAGAACACAGAACCACATCAGATTTCCTTCAAATCACAGATTCAAATTGTCATTTTGCAGTTTCTATAAACTCAAGTCTCCTTAGAGATCAACCTGAATTCTTCCCCATTTGCCCTCTCTTCTGATGATAAGAAAGCCCAAAGCTTGACCCTGATGTGATTCCTCTCTCACAGGAGAAGCTTCAGAAAGCTCTGGGCAGTCTAAGTGCAAAGCAGCAGGAAGCTGAAAAATTGAGAGCTGACCTTGAAAAAGAAACAACTTCCTGGAAGGTAGGAGGAAACTCTTCCTGAGGTAGCTAGACAAGATTCTGGGTAGGACCTCGGGTGTAGTCAGAAGGAGCTCCCTGTCTTCTTGTTCCCAGGCAGTTGATATGTCCAGATTTATTGATTAGCCATTCTTCATCCTTTCCTTGGTAGGGGTTGGGAAGAATATGAATCTGTTACAAACTATCACAGACATTTGTAGGTTAGTTATTGTCATAGAGAGATTATCTGGTGAGGAAGGCTAGTGAATTCTGTGTTCATGTCTCTGATTATTTTGAGCCTTTAACTCTTTCAGGGGAAGACGGTTGCCAACAGTTCATGTCTTTGATGTTCAACATTAGGCAGAGGTTGTGGTTGGGGGTCAGGGGTAATGCTGGAAGGCATGACTGCCCTGAGCAGCTCTGTGAGAGCTGAGCTACACCTTGGTGTCTCATTTTGTTTCAACAGTGCAGACTTGAGGCCATTATTTTTGGATGTGATGAGAAGAAATAATAAGAAAAAATAAGCCTCCCCAGTAATTGTTCCTGTGCTTGCATCTCCTTTCCCTCTGAGAACTTCCAAATCAAATACTTCTTTTTCTGGCTTCCAGTCTCTTCCTGATAGCCTGAGTCCCTCTCTTTCTTTTCCATTCCTGAAGGATCTAATAGAAAATGAAAGCCAAAGTATCCAGGATTGTTTTAAAGAACTGAGAGGTATTCTGGATAGTGAGGAGCAGAAGGAGCTGCAAAGGCTGGAGAAGGAGAAGAGAGATGTTCTTAGTTACCTGGCCCAGGGTGACAGTGAGCTCATCCAGAAGAGCCAGTTGTTGAGAGATCTCACCTGGGAACTGCAGCGTCGGTTGCAGGGGTCAACAGCAGAGATGCTGCAGGTAAGACTTAGAAAGAATCATCAGCATCTGAATTTGAGGAAAACAAAGACTCCTCAAATGATTTCCATAACCTCTGATGTGTGGCTGTGCTGTTTGTGGTGGTGATCCTGAGGTTCCTTTGGTCTTGCAGTAACCATTCCTTGCATCTTTTTCAGAGGTTATGAAAATCATCAAATGCATAAATAACAAGGGGAAATTTTATTTTTATAACTAGAGGCCTGGTGCACAAAATTTGTGCACTGGAGGAGGGTGTGGGGGTGTCCCTCAGCCCAGCCTGTACCCTCTCTAATCTAGGACATCCCTCTCACAGTCCGGGACCGCTGGCTCCCAGCATCTCTCCTGCCTGCCTGCCTGATTGCCCCTAACTGCTTCTGCCTGCCAGACTGATCACCCCTAACCACTCCCTTGGCAGCCTAACCTATGCCTAACTGCTCCCCCGCCAGCCTTATTGCCCCCAACTGCCCTCCCCTACAGGCCTGATCCCCCTACTTCCCTCCCCTGCTGGCCTTGTTGACCCCACTGCCCTCCCCTGCAGGGCTGGTTGCTCCCAACTGCCCTCCCCTGCCACCCCAATCACAACTAACTTTCTTCTCCTGCCAGCCTGGTCACCCCCAACTGCCTTCCCGTGCTGGCCTGGTTGCCCCCAACTGCCCTCCCCTACAGGTCTACTTGCCCCCAACTGCCCTCCCCTGCCACCCCTGTCACCCCCTAACTTCCTTCTCCTGCCAGCCTGGTCACCCCCAACTGCCCTCCCCTGCAGGCCTGGTCACGTCTAACTTCCCTCCCCTGTCAGCCTGATCGCCCACAACTGCCCTCTCCTGCCTGCCGTCTTGTGGTGGCCTCTTTTGACCACATGGGGGTGGCCATCTTGTATGAGCACATGACAGTCAATTTGCATATTACCTCTTTATTATAGAGGACTAGAGACCCAGTGCACAAAACTTTGTGCACTCGGGGGAGTGGGGGGAGGTCCCTCAGCCCGGCCTGTGCCCTCTCACAGTCTGGGATCCCTCGGGGGATGACCATCTGCTGGCTGAGGCCTGCTCCCCCCAGGGATTGGGCCTAAGCTAGTAATCAGGCATCCCTCTGGCAGCCCGGCAGCCCTCGGGGGATGTCCACTTGCCAGAGAGGAGCAGGCCTAAGCTGCAGTCGGACATCCTTAGCGCTGATG
>NW_006293959.1:39713-42901 GCF_000327345.1 Myotis davidii
TTGTTGTTTTAATTCTGGGATTTATTTACCTTCTATAGCTGTCACTGGAGCTGAGAGCCGGCTTTAGCTCTGTGGCCTGGCTTCAGCTCTGAGACCTCGGCTGCTGAAAACAGGTATCTGGGGTTTATTTAGCTTCTATAATTGCAACATTGTTGCTTAGACTGGAGCTCAGAGCTGGGCCGCAGCAGGCGGGGAACCTTGGCTTCCTCCATCGTTGGGTCAACCAAGCCTCATGTTCGCTTCAGCTGCCTGGCTGCTGGCCGCCATCTTGGTTGGCAGTCAATTTGCATATCACCCTGATTAGCCAATGGGAAGCATAACGGAGGTATGGTTAATTACCATGTTTGTCTTTTATTAGATAGGATGTACTAATTACAGTGCAAAAATGACTGTGGAGGAAAGATCTATTGTCTCCAAGTATATTCTGCAGGGCACTATATTTGTGACCTAGCTTCGAACTTTTTTTCAGATAGCTCTTTATTATCCAAGAGTTGTTTTTTCTTCATAGAATGAGTTGAGATTTTTCTCCTTTTTCTGACTAAACAATTGTTTTCTTAATAAGCAAATGAGAAGGATTATTATTATTTATTCATTAATTATTCAATAAATTTGCCAATGACACTATCTCACTCTGGGCCTTTTATAAGGAAAGGTTTAAAATATATATATATATATATTTTTTTTTTACTTGTGCAAGATTTTCTTGGGTATTTGTGTGTGTATATATTTGTGTGGAATCAGTTTTTTATAATGTTCATCTTTATAGAAATTTGTCCATTCTAGATTGTCATATTTATAAACATGAATTTAGTCATTATAGTTTCTTAGAATCTCTTTAATTTCTACAGTACTTACAGTATTGGCCCATCTTTTATTCCTCATTTCAGTGAATTTTTTTGTCAGTTTAGTTATATTTGCTTAATTTTATTGAAGTTTTTCAAGAATAAACTTGTTTTATTGGTTTATTTATTTTTAACCTTTCAATATCATAGATTTATGTTCTTACTTATATAGTTAACTTTGTGTATGTATATGTAAATGCACATTCATATATGAGTGTGTGTATGTATTTGTGTGCATGTGTGTATTGGTTTAATTTATTGTTCTTTTTCTAGCTTCCTAACGTGGGAAGTTTGACCACTGATTCAACAACCTTTTCTGTTATTTTTTAATTATATAAATGCATAGTTTTCATTATATTCCATACTTTTGGATTGCTTACTTGTTGTTTAGATTCAATTCAACGTATTTTCAACTTTTCTTTTTTATTTTCATCTTAACCCTTGAAATATTTGAAACTGTGTTGTTTAATTTACAAACACTTGGTGATTTTTACTTTTTCTTTTGTTGTGTATTTTAAAATTAATTCCTTTAAAATCAGAAAGCATATATTTTATTATTTAAGTCTTTTAAAAATGTTGATGCTAAAATATTGTATGTCCAAATTTTTATATGAATTTGAAAAAAATTTGTATTGATTTCCTAAAAGGGTCTATAGATGCCAGTTAGAATTAAAGCGAGCAGGTTGATAATGTTGGTCATGTCTTCTACATTGTGATTATTTTCTTATTTATATTTTTTCTTTCTTTTTTTTATTTTTCTTGAGTCCCTAACATTTCTTGTAATACTGCTTTGGTGGTGGTGAACTTCAGCTTTTATTTATCTGGGAAGCTCATTATGGTTCCTTAAATTCTAAATGATAGCTTTGCTGGGTAGAGTAATATAGGTTGTAGATCATTGCTTTCCATCACTTTGAATATTTCATGTAACCCCCTTCTGGCCTTCATAAGACTATCAGCTGCTTTGTTGAGAAATCAGCTGACAGTCTTCCAGGAGCCCCCTTATAAGTAACTGACTGCTTTTCTCCTGTTGCTTCAAAGATTATCTCTGTATTCATTTCTCACTGGGTGTTTTTTGTGCTGTCTGTCTTCTTTTTCAAGTTTCCTGACTCTTTGTTGAAGTTCTCAGTGAAATATTCTTTTCTTAAGTTCATTGAGTGAAGCAGAGGTCCCTCGGGGGTGAGGACGACGGAGCCCTAACGAGGCATGCACGACTCTGGAGACCAGGTTCAGTGATGGTGATCTAAGTTTATTGTGTAAGTGCAGCAACATATATAACATTCTGGACCAATCAGAAGTTTACACTATCCTTAGGGCAGCCAATGGTAGGAAAGATCAGGGTACTATGTAGTGGCTCTAGAGGTTTGCTCAGGCGGGCACTGCCACTTCCCGGTGTGCCGAGGAAGCTTGTACAGGCGGAGTGTGCTCATGCCATTGCATCCACCATTGCACTGAGATAAATCTCCTGAGCTCTTCCCACAATTGAGCATCTTTATAACCTGTGTTTAGAATTCTGCATTTGGTAGATTGCTTGCCTCTTTTTTGTTTAGTTGTTTTTCAGAAATTTTGTCCTGATCTTTCATTTGGGACATGTTTCTTTGTCTCATCTTTTTTGCTGCCTTTCCATGTTTATTCCCATGTGTTTGGTGTATCTGCTACATCTCTCAGCCTTGGCAGAGTGGCCTTGTATGGTAGGTGTCCCCTGGGAACCAGTGGTACAGTTTCCATATTCATCCGCAAAAAGGTGCTACTGGGTTGTGTGTGCTCTCTTATTGTAGTTGAGTCTTGATTGCTGTTGCACATTGGTGGGTGGAATTGCCCCTCAGGCTGAATGGTTGTCTCATTTCTTAACCTCCACACATGGGTATGTTACCAGACAGTTTCGTCTCCACCCTTCCTACCAGCCTCAAGGTGGCTTCTTCAAATTTTTAGTTTCAGCAGAATGTCAGCTTGTTATCATGTGGTTCTCAAAGGTGGTTATTTATAATTTAATTATAATTTTGATGTGAGTTTTGGAGGAAACAAGCACATTCTTTACCTAGTGCACCGTTTTGTTCAAGATTTTCTTTTTATTTTGCCAAATTTGTATCTTTGAATCCAAAATGTCTCCTGTAGACAGCAATACTGTAACTTGCTTTTTAGATAGTCCAGCAATCTCTGTCTTTAAATGGTCAATTAAGACAATGACATTTATGGGAGAACCAAGATGGCGGCATAGGTTAACGCCGGAGTTTGCTGCCTCGAACAACCACTTCAAAAGTGAAACTAAAAGACGGAACGGACATCACCCAGACCCACAGGAACGCTGGCTGAGTGGAAGTCCTACAACTAGGAGGAAAGAGTAACGCA
>NW_006293959.1:43904-64320 GCF_000327345.1 Myotis davidii
CCACCAAACCATATTATATGAAATGCTGAAAGGTATTCTTTAAGAAAAGGAAGAAGAAGAAAAAGGTAAAGATAAAAATTATGAACAGCAAATACATATCTATGAACAAGTGAATCTAAAAATCAAGTGAATAAATAATCTGATGAACAGAATAAACTGGTGAATATAATAGAATCAGGGGCATAGAAAGGGAATGGACTGACTATTCTTGGGGGGAAAGGTGTGTGGGAGATGCAGGGAGAGGTTGGACAAAAATTGTGGACCTAAGGATGAGGACAGTGGGTGGGGAGTGAGGGCAGGGGTGGGGCGGGAGGAGGGGAGTTATGGGGGAAAAAAGAGGAACAAATGTAATAATCTGAACAATAAAGATTTAAATTAAAAAAAAAAGACAATGACATTTAATGTAATTGTCAATGTAGCTCTATTTAACTTATATTGTGCTATTAGCTTTTAAATGCCACCTACAATTTTCATTGTTCTCTTTAACCCAGCGGTTCTCAACCTGTGGGTCGCGACCCCTTTGGCGGTCGAACGACCCTTTCACAGGGGGCGTCTAAGACCATCCTGCATATCAGATATTTACATTACGATTCATAACAGTAGCAACATGACAGTTATGAAGTAGCAACGAAAATAATTTTATGGTTGGGTCACAACATGAGGAACTGGATTTAAAAGGCCAGAAGGTTGAGAACCACTGAGTTAACCAAATATTTCTACTATAAAATTTACTTTACGCTTTTGATTTTTGTGGTTGTTGTTTTTCTCATTACAATATCCATCCTATTTTATCAAGATCTATTGCATCTTAATACTAAATTAATTCCAGTAAAATATGGATACTTGCCTCCAACATTGCTTTATATTACTTCAGTAACAATGCAGTGATACTTTTAATATGGACACTTAGTCCAGTGCAGGCCAATGCCATGCAGGCCTTGGAGTTATTTGATACAAGGGGGAAGACATACTTTTGTTGGGAAATTTGTCTGAGGAGATACTTTTTTTTGTTTTCATGAACTGAGGATAAAGTCTATAAAGAGGTGAATAGACTTTGGAGCATGACATAAACCAGATCCTGATGACAATGTTTGAGCTTCAAAACGAAGCTTGATTAATACAACTGTCCCCCAAATTCCTTTTCATCTTCTCTACTTTATCTATTTTTAATTTCTTTTTGTCATGTACAGCAAGACCCTAATGCAGAGAACAAAGCAATTTTTATTTTTTATTTTTGTATGTAGATCCACCGGTTGGCCTAGTTTTGGGTGTCATGAAAAAAGTTAGTCTCAGGTGATACCAAATGTATTTGTGCATATCTGTTTAAAGGAATAAAGCTTTGATGATAAACAAGTTCGGATGACAAAAAAATTAACAATATGGACAAACTGTCTTGTTAGAGACTGAAACGCAGTAAATATTGTACTATTTAGAACAGCGACCAAGTGGATGTTGGTAACATCAACAAAGGCGTATAAAAGAGGTAGTAATTTGTTTGCTGAAAAGTAAGTTACATAGTAAACAGCCTAAGTTACTGGTTCCTGTGGGTGCTTTCCTAGGCATTATTGTAACTTGCATTTAAGAGACAAATCTGAGTAAAAATAAAGACTTTGGAAATAAATTATACGTAAATGTGTGTCCAATTTAAGGGTGTGGATAAGATCAACTATAGATAGTGGGTGACACAAGAAGGGAGATTTGAGAAATGCCTACATTAATACATTTGTTTGCTTGTACATTCAGTGGAAGCCATATGAATTTTTGAAGAATACTGTAACTACTTGTCTTTGATTCTTACAATCAACTCATAAAACTTGACAAGTAATAGTTAATCAATTTACACTTGTGTTGAATAAATGAGCAAAGCATGAATTATTCAAATCATCTCATAAGGAGTCTTATGAACATGGGGAAAATACCAGGGCCCTCATGCTTTTCTTATAAATATGTCTCATCTCCAGATACTGGAAGCTAAAGGTGTTCTTCCACAAGGGTCAAAGTTGTTTCTATATTTTAGAAAAAGTGACAACTGTTCATGAATCTTCTGAAATGATACACCTGGGTCTTTTCTTTATTAGTTTGTTCTCACATTAGGACCATCTCTATTCCCACCAGATCAGGGGGTTGCTGGGTATGTGATGAAGCTTTGTAAGTGAGGAGGACTTATTACTTTTTGACTCATGTTTTCTCTTTTGTCACTAGGATGTGAATGGCATCCTGGAAAGGTATGTGTGAAAGATGAACAATGAACATTTTGTCCTGTAAAAAGAGGTTTAAAGCCGTTAAAGTTATCTGGTAGTTAATTATAATAAAATATTGCTCAGGGAAGAACAAGCTGGTTGTAGGTTTACCTTGAATTTCTGTTCACGTATGGTTTGAGTATTTTATAACTACTGAGAATGAACCAGATTTTATGGTAGGGAATTTAGATGGGGAGAAGTTGCAGAGTTTGGATTAGAAGCAGTTAAACATAAGATGTTGCAATATCAGGCCCATGTGACCACATTAATTTTGTTCAATCAGCATGATTGTATCTAACTCAGATTTCTGCAGTTCATAGGTGATGGATTTATTCTTGGAATGTCATGTTTTCTTCAGCTCCTAAGCAGCCAGAATTTGAGACAACTCAGTTATATTCCTTTTATGTTTCTCTGTATTTTCCAAAAACAACTTTAAATATCAAGGAATATTTTGACTCCAGCACAAACAATTGATCCATCTTTCTCATGCCTTTTTTTAAAAATTTATTTCATAGTGGGAGAGATAGGGAGAGAGAGATAGAAACATCCATGATGAGAGAGAATCATTGATTGGCTGCCCTTTCATGATCCCCCCCCCTCCACTCCGTATACTGGGGATCAAACCTGCAACCCTGGGCATGTGCTTTTGACTGGAATTGGACCTGGGACCCTTCAGTCCACAGGCTGGTGCTCTATCTACTGGGATACCCAGTCACATGCCCTTGATAGGACTAGAACCTGTGACCTTTCAGTCCTCAGGCTGATGCTCTAACCACAGGACTTAAGCAGATACTGCTATGTCTAAATTTGAACATCTACTTGGCGACATCAATCTCTTCCAAGCACATGAAATTCAGACCACTGTTAGTATAGTGTCTATAGTGTCTTTTCCAAGTGTTACATTTTTTTTCCCAGAGCAACTGAAATCTCAGATATTGTTCCTGGGGCCTCCCTTCTGGTGATTATCACCTAAAGGTCTTGGTCCTCTCCCGAGAGTATTTCCATACAGTATGCCTCAAAGCACCAGGAGCTAGGTTCTGCAACCTTCCTTTCTTGTCATAATTCTGGGAATCTAGACCCATGCCATGGCTTTTCCTTACATTAATTTATTTCAAGGTACCAAACTTTGCATTTTAAAGAAATACACTATTGTATATAATTTCATATGATTTTTAGAAGTTAGAGAGGGAGAGGACATTCACTTTGAAAGGAATAAATTGTGCTTCTGAGAGGTATACTCCTTCCCAAGATCAAGCAAAAGGCTCCGGGGAAAGTGGACCAAGCACAATTTTTCTGGCTCTAAGTTCAGAAGCCTAACCTCTAGTTCCTCAGTGGTCCATGAAAGGGCTCTAAGTGCAGAGGTCTCCTCTCTACTTTCTCAGGGGCCCATGAATGGGGGCTCAAGTGTTCAATAGGGTGAATGGATAAAAATCAGTGGTTTTGGAGGACAAAAACTGCAGAGGTGTGGAGATCTTTTTTTTTTTTTTTTGTCATCCCTAGGAGTAATACCTTCACTCTGAAGAAGCTAAAAACTCTCCCCAAGAAACAGAGGAGAGTGTTCCAAGTTCCTGATCTGAGAGGGATGCTGAAAGTATTTAATGGTGAGGAATGGTAGAGAGAGAGGGTATCTGTGGATTCTTGTTATGATGGTGGTTAAAGAGGAAGAAGAGTTCACTTTCTAGGTCTGGATAGAGGAGACAAAGGAAAATGGATATTATGTGCTGACTATATGGGCATATTCACTGGGGAGTGGTCAACTGCCTTGTTCACCTCTCATTCTTCCATGTACTACCTTACATAGACACCAGTCTTTCCCCTGATCTGGAGAGAGAATAGATTTTAATGTAGACTCTTTTGCTTATATTTTATATTATGTATATTTTCTACTTTCAGAACTGACAGACGTGCGCCGCTACTGGGGTAAGTAGAAATCACAGTATCATGAAGCTACCCTGTCCTCATCTTCTTTTAGAATATTGCATTTCTATTAGGTCTCTTTACTAATGCAAATAATATCTTGGGATAAATGTAACGGGAGGCAAATTGTACATCCTACTGATGAAGGAAGGGTGTTCAAATCAGAAAAATCAAAAGGCAGCAAAAATAAGATGGTGACAGTGATGCAGATAAACTGAGGTTGTTAGATGCACCCATGGAAAAATGCTCCACACAGAAGTGGATGAGGGTGTGAGAGGTTGTTAAGATCCATGTTTTCCTTCCAACACACATACATATTATATTTCTGCAATGTTATCCTGCTCCTTAAAAACTAAAACAAGTTTTTTTTCCAGTTCCTACTCATTTTTTTCTGAAGATCTCTCTTGCAATGTCATAAGTAATAGTACATCATTTTCCTGACACAACACTGTAATTTTTTTTACAGCAAACATGACCCTGAATCACCAATCAAATGTTGACATTTCTGCATATAAGAGAAAAGGGAGAAGTGACTTCTATAAGAGAGCACATTGTCCACCTGAGAGAGAAGATTATGTTGTCCTGGGATTCCCACCTATCACATCAGGGAAGCATTACTGGGAGGTAGATGTGCCACAGTGTCAGAACTGGATTTTGGGAGTATGTAGCAGGAGATACCCAGTCTCCACTGGGATAGATTTTGGGGGAAAAAATCAGCCTGTTTGCTCTCGATATCAACCTAAAAATGGCTACTGGGTTATAGGGTTACAGAAGTATTCCCAATATCAGGCTTTTGTGGATTCTGACTCCCCCAACCCCTCTCCATTAACCCTGTTCCTCACTGTTCCTCCCCGTCGTATTGGAGTTTTTTTAGACTACACGGCCTCCACTATCTCATTTTTGAATATCACAAACCATGGGTTTCTCATCTATAAATTCTCTTCATGTTGCTTTAATCAGGAAATTTATCCATATTTCGATTCTATGGAATATCCTGGCTCCCTGAAACTGTGTTCTCCAAGCTCTTAAACCTCTCATACTCTCACCCACTTCTGTGTAGAACCTCTTTCCTTGAATGCATCTAACAAACTGAGTTTTTCTGCATCACTGTCACCATCACATCTTTGCTGCCTTTTTTCTTCTGATTTGCACACCCTTCTTTCATCAGTAGGGTATACAATTTGCCTCATGATTTCTTTATCCAATATCTTATTTGCATTAATAAAGAATCCTAATTCATCATTTCTATAATTCTAAGGAAAATGACTAATGTCATTTTCCCTGGCCGGTTTGGCTCACTGGATAGAGCTTTGGCCTGGGGATTGAAGGGTCTCAGGTTCGTTTCCGGTCAAGGGCATGTACCTTGGTTGCATGCACATCCCCAGTAGGGGCTGTGCAGGAGGCAGCTGATCGATGCTTCTCTCTCATTGATGTTTCTAACTCTCTATCCTCTCCCTTCCTCTCTGTAAAAAAAAAATCAATAAAGTATATTTTTTAAAAAGAAAAGAAAGTGACTAATGTCTCTTAAAAAATGACATGCCTGTAGATAACATCTCTACCAATTTTTTAAATCTCATGTCCTCTGCCTCTGACTGAGATGATGGAAAGCTTTCTAACAACTTTTGTACATTATTGAAGTCTCTGTATAGGAGTCATTCACTACAGAATGAGTCCTCATGTGTGTGTCAGTTTACCCCTTTATGTTTATTATTCATCAAGGAGTGAAGGAGAAAATATTATAAATAATATGTACCAACAGAGGAAGCTTTGCGTCCCCAGTGTCTGAGTTCAAGTCCAGGCTCTCCAAATATGCACAATGAACCAGGAATAAAATACTTGAATGCTGATTGTATTTTATTTAAATGGTCCTGGTAATAAAACCCACCATAGTTAGAATCATTGTGAGAAGAAAAATGCCATTAAGTGTATAACATGTAAGTGCCTCAACTGAATAAACATTTCCCCCACTAATTACTGAGAAATATAAACTGTGTCAGTGTCTCATTAAACAGGTTTTTGTGTTAAGGGGTGCTTGGTGGTTTTTACTGAAGTCTCATGTTTCAGATGCCAGATACCTCTGTGCTGCTGTCTAGACACGTCCAGGTCTGCCAGTGATAGATAAGACTGTGTATGTGAATGCATGTGTGTGTATGACATTGAGCACTTTATTATAATTCTACTGTTACTACATATTAGTTCTGATCAAATAAACTAAATCCTAGAATATTATATTTCACATTTGTAAAAATATATATATGAATCGTACTTGAGGTATTGTGGTAATTTTACAACAGAATCTTTTTAATAACCTCTGTCATTGCTAGTACATAATTAATAATCAGGTATGCTATTCTCTTACTGTGATGGCAATAAATTATTTTAAGAATACATATTAGTTTAGCTTACTTTCACAATTATTATTCTACTTTGTTGTAAGAAATAAAGTAATTTGATGAAAGAATTATAACTTTCTTTGAATTTTAGTTAATTAAAAATAAGTATTTTTGTACAGTTTCCTAGTTAATATTTCTCATTTTTCTACAGTAAATATATGTCATTGAAATTGAACTTGAATTTGGGTTATATTTGTTCTGCATTAAAAAGTTATTATTGCCCTCTCCAGTTTGACTTTTGGCCAGCAGATTGAATGGTTGCTGGTTCGATTCTGGTCAAGGGCACATACCTTGGTTGCAGGCTTGGTCTCGGTCCCAGTCGGGGCGTGTGCAGGGGGCAACTAGCTGATGTATCTATCTCACATCGCTGCTTCTCTCTCCATGTCTCTTCACTTCCCTTTCACTCTCTCTGAAAATTAATGTGGAGAAAATATCCTTGAGTGAAGATTAAAATTTTTTTAAAAAATTAGTATTCACAGAAATACAGTAGTGTAACCAGTACAATTGTGTGATTTCTAAACAACTGTTAGGTAAATTTCTGTTGCCAGGCCAGCCTTACTTTTGCAGTGAGGTGCAAGTTTTAAGGAACAAAGACAAGCCAGTTCTTCTCCTCCAATGAGGCAACAGGGGCATTATTTCTGCAATGGATATTCCCACCAATTCAGAACTTGTGGAACCCCCTTCTCTTTGGAATTTTTATTCCCAAATCTTTTTCCAAAGAAGTAAAAGTTAAAATAAATAAATAGATTAATTAATTGATTAATTAAATGGTTCTCTTATCAATTATTAGCTGCTCTCATCCCTGCATGTCCATAGGAATTTCCAAATGACTCACATTGGATGATCTTTGATATAAAAAAGAGTTGCAGCTCTTTTCCTCACTGGCTGCTTGAAGATCAACCTTCATCATGAATGACACGTTAACTATCCAGACCAGGAAGTTCATGACCAACAGACTACTTCAGCAGAAGCAAATGGTCATTGATGTCCTTCACCCTGGGAAGGCAACAGTACCCAAGACAGATATTCGGGAAAAACTAGCCAAAATGTATAAGACCACACCTGATGTCATCTTTGTGTTTGGATTCAGAACCCACTTTGGTGGTGGCAGGACTTATGATTACTTGGATTACGCAAAGAAAAATGAACCCAAACACAGACTTGCAAGACATGGCCTATATGAGGAGAAGAACAAGACCTCAGGAAAACAGAGAAAGGAACTCAAGAACAGAATGAAGAAAGTCAGGGGGATTGCCAAGGCCAATGTTAGTGCTGGCAAAAAGTGAGCTGGAGATTGAACAACAGAAGGAGTAAAGATTCTTCGGTGACTTTATCTGTGATGGTTGTGCAGATTTTTCATGAGTGGATCAATAAACTATAAACTTATATTAATAAAAATTGCAAAGCGGGCATTCCTCTGTGTGTGTAAAATTGATCTTCTAAAATTTCCGTTTGAGGTCTGCCTTCCTTTTACCCCCTTACTATGATGACTGAGACTGTGATTTACTAGCGATACTCTTTAATTATTGACAAATATCAACCCAGGAATAGTCATGTCTTTTCAGTTACTGGAATGCCAATCCTCCAATTCAGGATAAAGTCTCTAGTTGCAATGAAAAAGGACCTGAATTTTCAGATACAGCACTTTTCAGTTCCCTGACACCACTGTTAAAACTACTCAAGCTCTGTCTCTGATAAATACACACACACACTCACACACACACACCACGCATGTACTCTCAGGCATACTTTTGTTTTCAGTTGTTTTCTCCATGTTGGCTTCAATCTTTCCTGTGAGCTAATGTACTACGGCAGTCCCCAGGAAGGAAATAAGCCTATTCTTTCACCCCCAGCCCCTAGTGAGAGAGGAGTTGAATCTGCAGTGGATATTGATGCAGAGCTTGATTGGATAACCATGTCTGGTTTTCTGAAATACAGACAGATCATTGTTTTTCAGTAAAGAGTACAACTAGATTTCCTGGTTTTTTGGCAAATAAGAAACCATAATAAATTATGCTTCTCCCATCACTGAAAGTCATCTCCAGAGCTAAGCACATTGCGGTGGTCAACATCCCAGAATATTATGTTCTGAGGCCCAGGGAATAATACATTCTCCTCAGGGCTCTGTGTTCCCTTTAGTCCCCACATCTCCTATTTGAGAGAAGTTCTCTGACTTTGGATCTATGATTTTTAACTGTTTCTGGACTGAAAATATCAGGGCACAGGAAGTAATGTGGTTAGAGTGTGATGGTGTAGATAAAAAACAGACATTGAGGAAAGAATCTGGGTACATCTTAGGAACAAAACAGAATGTGAGAAGAATTGTTAAATAAAATAGATCAAAGGAGGTTATATAAATGATAATAATACCATTTTTATTAATGACCACAGCAATTATGTTGACAGTAACACCAATGATAGAACAGAAATATGATCATCATAAGCATGCTCAATGTAATTAAAATTATATCCATTACAATATAACTGTATGTCTTTCTATTTAAATATCATTCCCATATACCAATATTTTGTAATGAATCTGGCATAGTAAAGGATAACAAAGAAGATCCCTTCCTGCCTTCATAAATCTAATAGTTGGATGAAGGGGCTAGATGAAGAGGGATACTCAAAAAGAGTATTATGTGATGATAAATATGATAAAGGAAAGAATGCCAGCTCTCAGAATGCACTTAGTGCAAAATTTACGTGCTTATCTTTGCATTTGCAAAGCATCAAGATTTTATTTATAGTTAGAAATACATTCATTCCTATCTATGAAATGGAAATTGTCAATATGGCTCAGGAAATACACTTATATAAATTCCAGTTCCTGCCTTGTAGACATATGTGAACAAAGAAGAGTATATAAGGCAAGCTTATGTTCCTCAACTATGGGTTATAAACAACATAACAATATCTGTGCTTTTTATTAGAAAAACACCGACATTTTGGATGCCCTCCATGTCTCATATGAGTTAATGTGTGGAGATTGCCCAGCTCTGCAGTCTTGTCAGTGAGGGACCCTTGTCTGGAGCTTCCACCAACTTGTAGCTGTAGCATCAGAAACATGTTCTCAGAAGAACAAAATTGATAATAGGGCACAAACACATGTAGAGGAAATAGAAATGTTTCACTTCTACTTTAAAAAATATTATGCTTATGTTTTGCCATTCTATTTTCATTATAGTACTATGCCATGCATACATTGTACCATGTTAAATTTATTATTTTCAATATTTTTCAGTTCTGCTTTTGATTGATGGTGCAAAAAGGTCCAAATATTTCCCAAAGAAGTGGGGAAAGTGGCCACTTAGGGAGTTGTGTGTGTTTCCCAGAGAAAGACTCCACTTGTAGAGCTCCATGTGTTAATCTCCATGCCCTTCCTGCCTCCTAGTTGCTGGTAACATGTCACTGCCACAGCTGCACCACATTATGTCAGAAACAAAAACTGGTAGTTATCCAAGGGGCCTGGTCAGATTCAATGGTGTTGTGGAAAAAATTTGTCAATAGGTTCAAAAATTTTCTAAACACCAGCTCTTTGTAGCTGCTATTTGGAAAGAAGGATCTTTCCAAAAATTTCAATTTTACCTTTCACAAGGACAGCTGCTACCATTCAGCTCAAACTAACTAGCTCTGCAGTTGATTATCTTCCCCATCACACTCTGCATTACAAAGGGCAGGTACCCAGACTTCCTAAGTCATGACTTTATACCCAGTAAGATTTCTAGGACATGAATATAGTATAAGCTTAAGTAGTTGGTATAAAATTGAATTTAAATTCTGAGTAGTCAGGCAAGCTATAGAGTGTGTCATTGGATTTCACATTCTTCTTATTCAAATATTCTTGTTAGAATAATCTACAAAAGGGATAAAATTATAAGAATATGCTGAAGCATTGGCTTCCCTAAGTGTCCTGACTGGTGACTTCCCATTGTTATTGTTCTTAAGTTTCTGTTCTGCTTCCTTAGTTTCTTTTCCACATCTATGAACTTAATTTTCATTTCTCACTCCACTCCTGTGGGGGAACTCCTCTGTGGAGAGCTAGTCACTGGCTTGCTGAGTGAATCTTGACTAGACTTACAGCTGATCTCCTCCACTGAGTTAAGACTCCACCTATACATTTTCTGAAAGTAAGCAGGGCAGTTTCTGGAGACAAAGGATGGGAGGCTTTGGGGGAGCAGACTGAATGTGTTTGGTGTCTTAAATTGTGTTTCTGAAGCTGCTCTGCTTGTGGGTGTCTCTGCTGAGGTGGCAGAAAAGAGGAACACTGAGTCAGGGGGAAGAGTGATCTTTAGAGAAAGGGGGTTTAAAAGAGCAGAGTCTTATTTATTTCTTGGAGGGACCATTATTTCTCCAGGCTGAGTTACCTCATCTTCTTTCTATTCTGTAGTTTTGACTTTCTACGTTTCCATGGTGAGCCAGAATACTCTTTTATACCCAGACAGCAAATCCCTCCCTCCTGTTCTCCAGGAAGCCTGTGAGATGGAGCCCTGTTCTCCCTCTTCAGAAAGCCCAGGCTCCTGGTGAGGCCAGCAGGAGTGAGAGGCCGTATCAGGAGGCATGTGGGAGGGTCGGGCTCTTAGGGGCTCTGCAGGGATCAGAACCTCTTGAAGCTGTTCTCTTACTCTTTTGTTAAATTAGCATTATTTGTTTATTTATGTATTTATTTTTACAAACCTTTATTCTTAAATGTACAATAAGCTCACAGACAACACTTCTTTCCAGCTGTAGGTGGCAACAGATGTTATCATAAGGAATCCAGATGTTAAAACAGGAATGGAATTTAGGATCACCAGGCACAAGGAACAGCTCATTTCTGGCCAGATTCCTTCATTTCAAAAGGAGTTATAATTTTTTAAAGAACCCCATCTTAGTCTCACCTTTGAGCAATTTGTACCTTGATCTTTGCGTTACTTAGATTTTGATGTGTGCTTTCCTTTTCTCCCTCATCTCCGAGATCAGATATCAGTGTTTTATACCAGAACAAGATTCATACCTGGTGTCTACCAACTGACTTCTCAGTGGCTATTACAGGTCTCTCAAAACAGGAGAAAGTTCATTTTATAAATATTGAAAATTTTTAATTAAAATCACAATGACAAATGGATTCACCTGTCATGTGCTCAGGCCTCACCAAGCTTTTTGTGGTGAGAGGTAAACAAGGTAGTGATTACCATAGTTACACAGTTCTTGTGAGTTTCACTTGTTTTGACCGTAGTAACACTTCCTCAGCCCATTAGCTTCCCAGATAAGATCTGGGGAGTGTTATAAGGTCAAGCCTAATTATGCTAAGAGGACTGTGCCCTCTAAGCTGGGACTTGTTTGTGACTTTGCCAACAGGTCAGTACGTGGCTTAACCCTATATCAGTTTCCCACAAATTTATGCACAGCCCCTTTTCCAGATTCCTGAATGCTTCTAGATGCTGAGAAATACCCCAGCAGTTTCCAAATAAAGTGACTCTCAAACATTCTGGGGGTTAGATTTCAATATCTATCAGAAGGACACAATTCAACTCATAATGGCACGTAATGTGTTTGGAATAGGACAGATTTTATCTCTCCAGTGTATAACCAGCCTTAATATTGAGTCTTTTCTCTCCTAATAACAGATGCCTCATTGGAATTTGTGTTTCACAGGTCTCTGTCATGTGTGTCATCCAGAGTATATGAATACTTCTCCACCTGCCTAAACACACATAGCTTTAGGTGACTGCTGACACATTGCCTTATGTTCAGGCCAAGGTAAAGACCCACTATCTACAGACACAAAACTCCCAGGACTACCCAGATGGTCTTTCTCTCTCTGTTTATGCACCCCAATAGCAATGGGTATCAATCTAGTTCCACGGTAGGGATGTTTCTTTCCTCTGTGAAATGAATAAAACAATATATTTTTAAAAAGTACAAATTGGTAGTTAGAAAATAGTCACAGGAAAATAATCATCTAATTGATGATTAAAATAAAATATTAAATAAAATATTAAATAAAAAATTTAAAAAATCAAAAAGAGCACCCCTTTCTTCAGATGTGTAAATAAATGGCTTGTGTGACTCAGTAGTTTAGCATTGACTCATGAACCAGGAGATCATGGTTTGATTCCTAGTCCAGAACATGCCTGGGTTGAGGGTTCAGTCCCCAGTAGGGGCTGTGCAGGAGGCAGCTGATCAATGATTCTCTCCATCATCGATGTTTCTATCCTTCTCTTCCTCTCCCTTCCTCTCTCTGAAATCAATAAAGACATATAATATAAAAAGAAAAGAAAAATAGAACATTTTCACTAACTTTCTCATTTCCTAGCACATAAGCAGTAGTCGAGAATCATGTTGATTAATTTTCTGTGATTTCAAATAGTGAATGTTAGGAAAGAATATTAATCTACTTCAAATATTAGTACCTTTGTTGTGCTTTGAAATAGAATAACTTCATGAAGGAACCACATTCTTTTTTTTTTTCAATATGTGTTTATTGATTTCAGAGAGGAAGAGAGAGGGAGAGAGAGATAGAAACACCAATATGAGAGAGAATCATTGTTCCATTGCCTCCTTCATGCTCCCTACTGGGAATGAAGCCCACAACCCAGCCACGTGCCCTTGACTGGAATCAAACGTGGGACCCTTCAGTCCGAAGGCCAATGCTCTATCCATTGAGCAAAACTGTCTAGGGCAGGAACCACATTCTCTTTAATCTCATCTTCTTGCATAATAAATATTCTGTTTCTAAATATATTTAATCTCATGATCTTTAGTTTTCTAGTATACAATAGTAAGTTGTAATTTATTTTTTCTAAACATTCTCTTTGAATTTGCTATTTAATAGCCTACTATTAATCTCATTGTTTTTTTCAATTGGAGTAAAAACAATATAAGATCTAATGCCTTAAATTTTTAGGGCCCTGCAGTTCCACAGGTTTAAAATTTCAGTTATGCAAGAGGAATATATTCTAGAGATTTACTGGATAACATCATGCCTATAGGTAACTGTACTGTATTGTGCTGTGAGTAATTAATTCTTTATTTTAAAAGTAAGTGTTGCCCCAACCGGTTTGGCTCAGTGGATAGAGCATCGACCTGCGGACTGGAATGTGGGAAGAGCTCAGGAGATTTATCTCAGTGCAGTGGTGGATGCAATGGCGTGAGCTCACTCCGCCTGTACAAGCTTCCTCGGCACACCAGGAAGTGGCAGCGCCCGCCTGAGCAAGCCCCCTAGAGCCCCTACATAGTACCCTGATCTTTCCTACTATTGGCTGCCCTAATGATAGTGTAAACTTCTGATTGGTCCAGAATGTTATATATGTCGCTGCACTTACACAATAAACTTAGATCTGCGTCACTGAACCTGGTCTCCGGAGATGGGCATGCTTCGTTAGGACTCCATCGGCCTCACCCCCACAGGACCCCCTGCTTCACTGGAAGGTTCCAGTTTGGATTCCGGTCAAGGGCATGTACCTTGGTTGCGGACACATCCCTAGTGGGGAGTATGCAGGAGGCAGCTGAACGATGTTTCTCTCTCATCTGATCAATGTTTCTCTCTCATCGATGTTTCTCTCTATCCCTCTCTGTTCCTTCCCTGTAAAAAATCAATAAAATATATATATTTTTAAAAAGTAAGTGTTCTCTTTTTTTGTAGCTATTTACTCCTTTATTTTAAGTACGAAAATAGCTTTTTTAATCTAAGTGAATATACTAGATAAAAGTTGAATTGAGCCCTGACGGGTTTGGCTCAGTGGATAGACCATCAGCCTGGGGACTCAAGGGTCCCAGGCTCAATTCTGGTTAAGAGCATGTACCCTGGTTGCGGGCACATATCCAGTAGGTAGTGTGCATGAGGCAGCTGAACGATGTTTCTCTCTCATCTGATCAATGTTTCTCTCCCATCGATGTTTCTAACTCTCTATCCCTCTCTCTTACTCTCTATTAAAAAAGCAATAAAATATGGAAGGAGTGTTCCTGCAGCACGCGTCTGGCATTTTTATTTCCCACTCTTCCCAACCTGCTTATCAGCCAAGAGAAATAGAAACACTGGGCTACTTGGCCAGGGTCTGCTCTTGTCCCTGTCTCACAAGAAATCCTTCAGTTCTCCATTTCTGGAAGACCTGTGGTGGGAGAGGGATTCCTAGGTAGTTTTGGAATAGATAATTGTCTATTAGATAGATCATTCTCTTTCTCTCTCCCTCTCTCTCTTTACCTCAATCCCCCCACACCTCCTCCATCTGTACTTTCCTCTACTGTGTCCTGTGGCAGCAGCTGCTTTGACCTTAGCTCCTTGTAGCCCCACCATAAAAATAAATTCCGCAGCCCCAAGACACAATGCATGCTCTACTCCTCCTCCCTCTACAGGCTCCTGGTGGGTCTCAGGATGGGTTGCATCTTGGATGAGATGCAAAATGATTGGAGGTTCCTACACAGTTTTGTGTCATGCTGGTGACATAAAACAGGGGGAGATGTTAAATGATATCTATCCTGATACAATGTCTATCTCTGACCCTGCTGTTCATCAGAGGCTGATCTGGACCACAGTCTCTGCAGCCAGTGCTAACTGCATGTGGCCTCTGGGCTGTTTTCAGTATCTGGACCACTAGCTGGAATACACTTTGGTTCTCCTTCAATCTCATTCCTTATCAGGTTCCCTTCATATAAGATGAACATCTTATATGAAGTTTTAGTGGGTCTAAATTCATCTCAATGCAGCCTTTATATTTTATTAATGCTGTATTTTACTAGTTATATTGTACCTTAAACCTATGTTATCACTTTGATATTTCTTACAGATTATTGAGGAACAAAGCTGAGAGATCAGGAGCAGGAGGAGCACATGGGAAATATTTCCATAAGGGACATGTTTATAACAATTCATACAGCATAATGAGAGGCTTGATTGGTGTTAATAATCTGAAAAAATATCAGAAGTGTCATGACAACAAAATCTTAAGACCAATGACAAAAGTGAGCTAAGGTACAGGTGCCTCTTCATTCATTTATTTAACTACCTCTCCTGTTAAAGACATAGCTGTGCCAAGACTGACTCAGTCATCTCCTGCCCCTCCTCCCCTCTCTCTCTCCTCTGGCTTCTCCTTATAGGATTTTCTCAAACTGAATTCAAGATGACTTTGTGTGTTTTCACCTCTATAACATTGTCCTTGTACCCTTCACTACCATCAGCCATTTTTAGGCACACACGTTTTGAAATTGCACTGTTCACCAGAGTCATCACCATTATCATTATTACATTTCACCTGTGCCACTTAACACATGACTTTAGAATTGTTCCATACTCTATTAGGGTTCTCCTGAGAAACAGAACCAATATTATAGATAAAACCTTCATATATGTGAAATTGGCTCATGTGATTATAGAGTTTGACTAGTTCCTGGCCAAGCCTTTTACAAACTGGACACTCAGGAAAGCTGGTGGTGCAGTTTAGTCCAAGTTCAACAGCTTGAGAACCAGGGTAGTTAATGGTGTAAGTCCTAGTCCAAGGACAGGAGAAAACCTATAGCCCCACTCAAGCCGGTAGGCAGGAAGGAAAAGGAACACCTTTCTTTCTTCCTCTGCCTCATTGTTCTGCTTAGCAGTGGTTCTCAACCTTCTGGCCCTTTAGATACAGTTCCTCATGTTGTGACCCAACCATAAAATTATTTCCGTTGTTACTTCATAACTGTAATGTTGTTACTGTTATGAATCGTAATGTAAATATCTGATATGCAGGATTGTCTTAGGCGACCCCTGTGAAAGGGTCATTCAACTGTCAAAGGAGGCGAGACCCACAGGTTAAGAACTGCTGGCCTAGACCCTTAATCTAATTTATTGTGACTAAAGATCCAAATGCTAATCTCATCTGGAAACAACACCCTCACAGACACACTCGGAAATAATACTTAATCTGGGCAACCAGTGGACAGTCATGCTGACTCATAGTTATTCCTCACAATTACTTTCCTGCTTCACTTCTATTATATTAAGACTATAAAGATTATATGCTAAATGGTATTAGAAAACATTGCCCAAAAATGACACTTCATGTAGTTTGATCTGTGCAGTCCATTTAGGAAAAGTGTCCTCTTGTCCTTATTGAATCCAGGTTCTGAAAGCCAGCATCATGATGCTACCACTCAATGATCCCCCCCCTGGCTGACCACCTGAGGTAACTTCAGATTTGGGCAGCCGTTCCCTCTCACAGATGGCTAGGACACAAGTTGGCCAGGGTCACTTAGCTTAGCTGGTAGGGACAGGACAGGGGAGAGCTGCCAGGATCACTGCCTCAGGTGGGCCTTCAGGGAGGGTGTCCTCCCTGTGTTGAAGGAGGTATTTCATTCCCTCCTCATGACACCTCATCCCTAAGGGAACAAGATGAGGTTGATGTGTGTGACAGTCACAGCTCAGGTCAGCCTAGTTCTCCAGAGGATGAATTACTGTGAGAGCCATGAGAACAGCTTCAGGGAGCAGAACTGAGATAGGATTAAGAATATAGTCACTGGCCCCTCTGAGCTAAGGCACAAAGGGCTGGTATTTCCCTGATGTCCTCTTGAAGGCCTCTCATTGGTCCATAGATTTTCTGCTTTCCTGCCCCTCCCCTAAGAATTTTAACTTTCATTTTCATTCTGCTCCTCCTGCAGCTGGTTTGGAGAGTGAATTATCACCACGTTTCCCCTCACGCTGAAACTCCACAAGTGAGTAGGCCTTTTTCCCTGGAAAAATGGGGGTGAGTTTTGCTCTGCTCTCTGTGCCTTATCTGGGGCGGTGGCCGGAGGGAGGGGGGTTGCTAGTCTGCCAACAACTGTGTCTTTCATTATTGCAGACCTCTGGGCATGAAAAAACGAATCCCCTCCCAACCCCAAAACCAGAGCCTTGGTCTCAATAGCTGGGGCGGGGCCTTGTTGGCTGGCAGAGGCCATTCCAGTAGGGTCCTGAAGGTGGGGCAGGAGTGATGCCTCTGGTAGGGGGTTGGGGCCTAGCATTCCGCTGTCAGCTCAGTGGGCGGGGCTGCAGCAGAGGAATGGGGCAGGCACACCCAGGAGCTCTGACTGGTTAGAGAGACTTGCAGCCCTGGTCTCATAAGCAAGGGGGTGGAGCACCAATGTCCCCTCCATTCCCCAGATCTCAGGCTCAGGTGAGAGTACAACAGGCTTCCACACCTCCTGCAGGAGAAGGATTTCCTTTTCACATGGTCTGGGCACTTCTCAAACCTGCTTTTGCGCGGGTCATGGAGCAAGTCCTATAAGATCTTTAAGCCCTGTTCACCTGCCCTTTCAAAGAGGAATTTCCTGTACCTTACACCCCTAGGGTTCTCTGGGCACAAGCCTTATTCCTTTTTGAAGGGAGACACTCTGTGGGTTCAGGGTTCTGGTGCAGGTGCCCAGAGAGCCTCATGTGGGGCACAAACCCCTAAGTCCTCAAGGATGGGCTTCACATGTGTGATATCCTTCCAGCGCAGACACCACTCCTGTTCCCATATCTATCTGCCTGCCTGCTAGGGAGCCCTGGTCACTGCTTAGTCAGCCGTGGGCAAACTGCGGCCCGTGGGCCAGATCCAGCCCGTTTGAAATGAAAAAAACTAAAAAAAAAAAAAGACCGTACCCTTTTATGTAATGATGTTTACTTTGAATTTATATTAGTTCACACAAACACTCCATCTATGCTTTTGTTCCGGCCCTCCGTCCAGTTTAAGAACCCATTGTGGCCCTCGAGTCAAAAAGTTTGCCCACCCCTGGCTTAGATAGTGGTGGGTCAAACTCCATGTGTGAGGACTCAAGCTCCTCTGCACTTTCCTCTTCTGTGTCCTGTGGCAGCAGGTGCTTGGACCTTACTTAGCTCATTGTAGCCCCACCATAAAATAAATTCTGCAGCCCCAAGGCAGAATGCATGCTGTGCTCCTCCCTCCTCTCCAGGCTCCTGGTGGGTCTCAGGATTGCTTGGATCTTGGATGAGATGCAAAATAATTGGAGGTTCCTACCCCAAGTTTGAATCATGCTGGAGTCATAAACCAGGGATAGATACTAAATGATATCTACCCTGATACAATGTCTATCCCTGATCCTACAGCCAGGGGCTAACTGCATGTGTCCTCTGGGCTGTTTTCAGTATCTGGACCACCAGCTGGAATACACGTCTGTTCTCCTTCAGCCTCATTCCTCATCAGGTTCCCTTCATGTATAATGACCGTGGCACCAGTAGTCAGTGTTCGTGGGTCTAAATTCCTCTCCATGCAGCCTTTATAATTTTTCCCTTTGGAGAACAGACCAAAGGGAAAATTTATTAACTTATTCTGCAGATCTTTCTTTTACCATCAAACTTTGGCAACCATCAAGACGTGAATATCTAGTGAGATTTTTTCTTTCCTTATTGCTTCATAGTCCCATTTACTTGAAGTTCCTGAAAGAGCTCCTGATCCTAGACTGTAGCCACAGGGCCATACGGAGTCCAGGTGGGAGAATGAGCATCACTGTGTTACCACTCTGTGATAGGCACTGGTAACTTAAGAAACATTCAAACCTGTGAAGAAGTTTTGTGTGTTTATTTAAGCCAAACTGTCCACAATGGCTGGAAGCAGATTCTCAATGGATTGAGATAATGCTCCAGAGAATGACAGTTTTGCCCCTTGTGTTATGCATTAGAATCAAAAGAGAAGTGTGTTACATGAAATCCATTGGTGATAGATAGATGAGGGAGGCTGAGGCAGAAGAAAGCAAAGAGGGGAGTGTATGGAACCTAGGAGATTGGATAAAAAGTAAAATGACAGACAATCTTCTTTTACTTAGGTGGCTGTAGGATAGTTAACAGTCAACAATTAGCTCAATAACAATGAGGGTATTTATGGTCTCCATACAATGATGCATGTGCTTTGAGGGGTCCGGAAAAAAAAGAAAAATTACCTTGACATTCCAACTATATGTTAATGTAGATGCAAAAGGACACTAGACAGGCTCAGTTAAAGTAAAGATTGACTTTGTCAGGCAAAAAGGCCAGCCTAGAATATGACTAACCACCAAAACTGCTCTTTTTCAGTTTTAAAATGTTTAATTTCAGAGTAACCATCTTCTGTGGTTACTTTAGGTCTCTGAATTTGCAAGGCTACCACACAGGCCTTTCCTGAGCTATTCAGGTTAGCATGTGGTCCTTTTTGTCCACACCTCTTTGAATGACCACCAGTATCATCTCCAATTTGGATGGTCATTACCATCTTGTGACCTGTGAGATATAAGCTGTCAGGTCACTTAGCTGAGCTGAGGATACAGTTCAGGAGGTAGGGCATGCTGACATTGGCTGTCTTAGGGAAGCTATTAGTGGTGGTCTTCACAGTGCTGTGGAAGGTACTTTATTTCTTGTTATTTCAGCCTTTTAAGAAGCCAGACTTAGTAGATGTGTGTGAAACCACTAAAGTTTATATAAGCTGAGAGCTACAGAGTGCAAATTACCTTGTGAAAGCCCATAAGCATAGCATCCATGGGCCATAAATATACAAGGACAGTTATAAAAGTCACAATCCCCTTATGAAAAATGAAATTCAAGCATATTAACTGGCATTTGAGGTCTATAGGAAATCCTTCTAAATCCAAATGCACTTTCTACATCAGGCTAATTTTGCTATCAACAATCTGGCCTTGTAAGGAAGCTGATCTTCCACTTTATTAAAGCCTCATGAGTTTTCCAGAGAAGAAAAACAAACGAACAACTTATTAGAAAACTTATCCAATATTACCTTTCTAGGAAGAAAGAACCCACGCCTGATGTTAACCTTTTGTTCTCCATAATCTAACATAACTTCCAATCCTTTCTTCTTCCCTCATCCTATATCTCACTCACCACGTGCTCTCCATGTCCTTCATCTTCTTGTCCTGAAAACCATCATCAGCTCTCCCCTGGGAAAC
>NW_006293959.1:67430-71300 GCF_000327345.1 Myotis davidii
CGGAGGTGGGAAATGTTGGTTTCCTCCGTCACTGAGGCAAGCAAGGCTCATGTTAGTTTAAAGCTTCCTGGCTGCTGACCGCCATCTTGGCTGACAGTTAATATGCATATCTCGCTGATTAGCCATTAAAAGGGTAGCGTTTGTACGCCAATTACCATGTTTCTCTTTTATAAGATAGGATTACTGTTACTTTCCAGGTGGATGTCAGGGTCACAGTGGTTTAAACTCTTCGTTTAGACTCATTTCTGTGTTTGTTGGTGTTAGTTTAGTTGTTAGAATGTAATTCATAGTGATGAGAAATTTGTTGAATCATCTTGCCTAATATTTTGAGATTTCTTTTGCAAGACTGATATTTACTTTATCTGTGTTTCTATTTTTTCAGATATGTGACTTGTGTTGTCCTATGAACATCTTTATGCATCTCCCTCCCCATCATCAATATACATACACACCATTAGGCTCCTGTCCATATCCTTGGCATATTTCCGGCAAACATGAAATTTTACTATTTATCCAACAAGACTCCCCAGAACCTCCTAAGTCACCTATTTTGTCTTTAATTAACCCTGTAAGGCAGGAAGAGGGACCCTGAATACATTATGATCATTGCAACTCTGTATTGAAAATAAATGGTCTCTGTAAGTCACTCACTAACTTTATGTACACATCTGATAAAGGGTTTGCTCATGCCATTTACACAAACACATTGTCACATATTACGTATACTAATAAAAGGCAATATGCTAATTAGAACAGATCGACCTGAGATCTTCTGGATGTCCTTCCAGACGTCCTTCCAGACAAAACCACAGTGGTGGGAGCCAAGACAGAGGTGTTTAGGGGCTATTAGGCTGCCAGGGGAAAGCTCTTAGGGATGATCAGGCCAGCAGGGGAGAGCACTTAGGGGTGATCAGGCTGGCAGGAGAGAGCAGTTAGATGGAATCAGGCCGGCAGGGATGAGCACTTAGGGGCAATCATGCATACGTGGAGCAGTTAGGGGCATCAGGCAGGCAGGCAGAGTGGTAAGGGGCGGTCAGGCAGGGGGCAGATGAGTGGATAGGAGCTAATGGTCCTGGATTGCAAGAGGGATGTCTGACTGCTGGTTTAGGCCCGATACCCAGAGCTGGTCTTTTTGATAAAGGAACACGGAAAGAGATTGTTAACTGAAGGATGAAAGTGAGTCCTATTGATACCAGGGTAGCAATGCCTGATAAAAGAACAGGTATAAAAGCCCAGACCCAAAAGTGGTTTGGAGATGTGTTTGGTATAGGAAATATTAAGCTGGAGTGATGCTGTGTCACACAAACATCTTTTCTTTGTAAAAAAGGCCTCAGGTCATCCTTTGGTTTAGTAAAAGTAAAGGGCAATAACAACCATTGCACAGATGAAAATGTTAAATAAAAGTATTTAAAATTCTTTTGTGCCTGGCTGGAATTTCTCAGTGGTTAAAGTGTTTGCCTGTGCATGGAAGGTTCAAGGACACTTACCAGGGTTGTAAGTTTGATCACCACCCAGATTTGTGTACCTGTGGCAGACAACCAATTTATCTGTCTATCTCACACTACCTCTCTCTCTCTCTCTCTCTCTCACTCTCTCTCTCTCTCTCTCTCTGTTTCTTTCTCTTCCCCGCCCTACCTTTCACTCTGTGTAAAAATCAATGTCAAAAAAATCCTCAAGTGAGGATTAACAAAAAAATTAAAATAAATAATATTGTTACAAATAGTCTTTTTTTCTAGGTCACCATGCTCCTAACCTTGTATCTCTACCTTTTCTTTTTTATCCTTTTATATCTGTTCTTGCCCCATCCTTCATTTCTACACAATTAGCAACATTCATTCCTACCATTCTTACTCTGCCCCCTTTCATCTTTCCAATCAGGCAGAGGTCAGTGAGTAACAGAAGCCTCAGATCAGGACAGATAGGAGCAGGGGAGCAGCTGCGATGGCTTCAGGAATCCTGGTGAACGTAAAGGAGGAGGTAACATGCCCCATCTGCCTGGAGCTCCTAACAAAACCCATGAGCCTGGACTGTGGGCACACATTTTGCCAAGCCTGCATCACTACAAACAACAGGGGGTCCATGATCGGCCAAGGAAAGAGCAGCTGCCCTGTGTGCAGGAGCACTTACCAGCCTGAGAACATGCGTCCCAATCGACATGTGGCCAACATTGTGGAGGCCTTTAGAAAGGTCAAGTTGAGCCCACAGGAGGTGCAAAAGACAGATCTCTGTGTGCGCCATGGAGAGAAACTCGTGCTCTTCTGCCACGAAGATAAGAAGATCATTTGCTGGCTTTGTGAGCGGTCTCGAGAGCACCGTGGTCACCACACCTTCCTCATGGAGGAGATTGCCCAGATGAAAAAGGTAACAGACCAGGGTGGAAGAAAGACAGGGCAGAAAATAACACTTGATGGGAAACCTCAACTTTTGTATTTGACTGTAATTTTCTTGCCACCACAATCCTGAGGCCTGTGATCACTTTTCTTCCTATGTTCGCCTTCCAAGGCCTGAAGGACATTTCTATACATTCCACACAATTACAAATGATGAGCAGACTGTAAAGGAGAGTAGATATTTTCAGACCTTGTGCTAATAGAGTTTTCGTGCACAAGCAAAGCTGTTATCATCCCTTTAGACGTGAGGGGTAACTGGGCAGCTGGATGGATCAAGACCTAAGTTCTTTCCTTACTACAGTATCAATATTTTCTTCTAGGCAAAGAGAACCAGTCTTCTCTTGACATAGTAATGGTGACTTCTATCATCTGAGTCTTAAAGAACACATAACCACATCAGGTTTCCTTCAAATCACAGGTTCTAATGGTCATTTTACAGTTTCTTTAGAGATGAACCTGATTTCTTCTCATTAATCCTCTCTTCTGATGAGGAGAGAGCCCATAGCTTAACCCTGAAGTCATTCCTCTCCCATAGGAAAAGCTCCAGGCATCTCTGGACAGGCTGAAGGCACAACAGCGGAAAGCTGAAAAATTGAATGATGACCTTGAAGAAGAGAGAACTTCCAGGAAGGTAGGAGGAGACTCTTTCTGATAATTAAATAAGAATCTGGGCATGACTTTGGGATTTAGTCAGAAGGAACTCCCTTCCTTCTTGTTTTCTGACAGTTGATATGTCCAGAGTTATTGATTATCCATTCTTTATCCTTTCCCTGGTAGAAATAGGGCTGGAAGTAAGCATGTCACAAAATAGTGCAGACATTGGTAGGTTAGTTATTCCCATAGTTAGACTCTCTGGTGAGGATGGTAGTGAATTTTATATTCATTTATCTTTTTTTTCTTTTTTCTTTTTTTTTGTGCCTTAAACTCTTCCAGGGAAGGCAATTGCCAATGGTTCATGGCTCTGTCCCAGGTGCTCAACATAGGCTGCGGGTGGGGTGGGGTGAGGAGTAATGCATGGAAGCATCACTGTCCTGGGCAGCTGTGAGAGCTGAGCCACACCCAGGAGTCCCATTTTGGTTCGGGGTTGGCCTCAATAATGTAGACATGAGGGCATTATTTGGAATGTAATGAAGATGAAATAATGGGGAAAATCAGCCTCCCCAAGAATTGCTCCTCTGCTTCCATCTCTCTTCCCTCTGAAAACATCCAAATCAAATACTTCCTTTTCGGCAGAGAATCTCAATGGCCTGGCTCAGGCTAAGAGTGAGCTGGCCCAGCAGAGGAAATTGCTGAGAAATCTCATCTCAGATCTGGAGCATCAGTTGCAGGGGTCAACAGTAGAGTTGCTGCAGGTAAGACTTAAAATAAGCCCCAGCATCTGAACTTAAGGAAAATTAAGACTAAGTTTCCTTGTCTGCTGTGTGGCTGTGCTGTTTGTGGTGTGGACACTGAGGCTCCATTGGTCTTGCAGTGACTCTTC
>NW_006293959.1:76416-76744 GCF_000327345.1 Myotis davidii
CCATCACTTTGCATTTGTGTTGAATAAATGAACAAACCATGAAATATTCAAGTCATCTCATGAGGAGTCTTATGAACATGGGAATATATCAGGGGCCTCATACTTTTCTCATAAATATGTCTCATCTCCAGGTACTGAAAGCTCAAGCTGTGTTGGCACAATGGTCAAAGCTGTTTCTATATTTTAGGGACACACAACTATAGATGAATATTCCAAAATGATTGACCGGGGTCTTGTCTCTATTATTTTGCTCTCACATTAAGACCATCTCTATTCCCACCAGATCGGGGGGGAGGGGAAGATGTGTTGAAGGTTTGTTAGTGAAAAC
>NW_006293960.1:0-7650 GCF_000327345.1 Myotis davidii
CCTTTGTAATAAAAAAAATAAATTAAAAATCAAGAAAAAATCTTTTCATCCAATATTTTATATTAATATTGTTGAATATGTGGGAAATATGCCATAGCCTAGGAGAAACAGGCAATCACTTAAACTGTTAAAAATTATTTCACCACTTAATTTTTGTTAATTAAAACAAACAGTAGTTCAATAATTCAGAGAGACAAAACTTTTTTAAAGTTATTTTTTTAATTAAAAAGCTTACGTACTTAAAACTTGAAAATAGTAACGGAAAATCATATTCTATATGTTACTGGAAAATAATTATTAAAGCCAGCAAGTAAAACTGGTATAATGGATACTTAAGTAGCTTGGTGCAGAACCTATGTAATACAAATTGTCTAGCAACATTACACCATGTATCTTCTTATATAATACACAGAAGATTAATTTTCTCTATTAAAATTTTCAGTATGTTAGCACTGTAAAAATCATTGGTTATATGTTACCACAAATAATTGAGACCCAGAGTTATTAGTCATTGAACTTCTCTCTGATTGTGTTTAAAATACAAAATTAGTTTTTACACAGAAGGTATGGGTATACACAATGGCCCTCTTTATGAAGTCAATGTTTACTAAATCCACTTTTAGTCACTTTACACAAGGGCAGTCATAGCTTACCACTTAAAGGAGTTTTTAGGGGTGAAATAAGCAGGTTTAGGAAATTTTAGGAATTACAGGGTCCATTGAAAAAGCATAGGGCTACAGAGCTGCAAAGGGTACATTTCCATAAGACAAGGGAGCTGGGAATAGCAAAAGGTACATTTCCATAAGATAAGGGAGCTGAGAGCTGCAGAAAGGTGTACATTTATAGAATAAAGGGAAGGAAGCCCCTCATTCAGAGAAGGAAGAAGAAAGCCCAGAAGGAAGAGGGAAACAATAGGGGAGAAGAAGGAGGGAACCTCACTTACCTCACATGAGATTTGAGCTCAGGAGTTGCTATGGTGACCAATCAAAGGGGACAGTGACCAATCAGAGGGATATCAGGCACAAAGAACTGCAGCCTTTATAAACCATGGAAAAAAGGGACTCTTCCCCCTCCCCACGTGGGAGTCTGTGCTTGTCTCTCAATAAATTTCCATCTTTTACTATACCATCTTTTCGTCCATGGTTTCATTCTTCGACTCCACCAAACAACAGCGTGGGAGCCATCCGGCTCAGAGGAACACTGTGTGTTCCAGTCCAATTTTCCCGTATCACCAAAAAGATAGCTGAAAAGAACAGTAGCAAGGAATAAATGTGCCCCCCACTGCTCTATAAAAAGTGTATGTGTCCATATGAAGAAGGTTGTATGTATAGCATGGCTGAGAAGCAAGTCCTGGATCTGCTGTGTAATATGTATGATCTCAAGTGGGGAAAACATCTGTCCTTTTGCCCTGAAAAAGGACCCCCTGTGAGCCTCTTCTCATGGCCCACTGTAGTTCTCTTCAACCCTGACGCTGCACAGGCTTTGAACTGATGGCTGTCTGTCACAAAAAGTTCATCTCAGGCCACTTTTCCCCAGAGATTTCATAGGGGTTAGTCTGAGGTGACCAACCATGGCCTAACAAAAAGGTTAGTGTGCCTGAAGCACAAAGCAAGACAGAAATGTGAGTGACCCTCTTTGTAGCATCTTGCCACACAGTGAGTGTAGTCAACTATAGACTGTGCAGAGGAGCCTGAGGGAGAGAGGACTGGAGAAGAAAACTGCCGTCACTTGGAAACAAGTACCCTTTAATGCCAACAAGCATTTTCCTAGAGTTTGAATTATTCTGCCTCCTTGACTCTTTATACAAGAAATATTAATAGAAATAACAACTTCTATGGCAAAATTAAGAATAGAGTACAATGTTAGGTTTCTCTCTGTAAAGTCTTTTTGAAGTTGTAGAATTATAACAGGCCCCTCCCTCAGGGTTACACATCCACCACCCTAATGCCAAAGTGGAAAACGCCTTTCCACAAAGGCTTTGACAGGAAGTCATGCAAACGTTTTCCTTCCTCTCCACCTCCCTCCCCTGGGCAAACACCTATGCATTGTTCAATGTCAAAGACAATCTCTTTTATTAAGTCTTTCCTAGCTCTGTCTTCCGCATATATACTGCTCTCATAGACTGATAACATTTAATTATTCTTATTATATGTGTGTCTCTTCTCACTGGATGATAAACTGTCGAGGATAAAGATTGTACACTTAACACAGTGTTTGACATATAGTAGGCACTTAACTATTTGTCCTGTAATTCTTGAACTCTTCCAAAGATGGAGAGCTACCACATGAAATGAAAGACATTTTTAAATAATTTTGTTGGGGAAGAGGGGGTGAAAGAAACTTGCTCTCTTTTCATTTCCACATCTGGATCCAAGTTCTTCCTTGTAGTGCTGAGCAGAAATGGTCTACCACAAACCTTAAGCCAACCACCCACTTTTCCTTTAATATCACCACATTTCTAGTTCTTGTTTTTTTCAACCTAAATGTTCCCATTTGCTTCTGCTGTTATTCCTACAAGATAAATTTTAGATGCTCTTCATCCTCATTTCTGTCCTCTAGAACTTCTTTAGTTTGTTAATATCCCCTTTAAAACACTACATGCATGGTTCAAACTGTGCATCACACAGCAGTACTACATAACTTTGTCCCCTTAGCCTTTTTGGTGTCCCTCCATCCATGCTTCTGAAAAAGATGAACAAGGACTTCAATGAGCCCCACTGGTGTGGCTCCATGGTTGAGTGTCAGCCTATGAACCAGGAGGTCATGGTTCAATTCCTGGTCAGGGCACATGCCCAGGTTGTGGGCTGGATCCCCAGTGGAGGGGATGCAGGAGGCAGCTGATCAATGATTCTCTCACATCATTGATGTTTCTATCCCTCTCTCTCCCTTCCTCTCTGAAATCAATTAAAAAATATATTTAAAATTTTTTAAAAAAGAACTCCAGTGAGATTAGGACCTCTGTTCTCTCAATGACCAATATATTTTATCAAACAAACAGGAAACCCCTTTTGTCCATCAACATCCACACATTCATACAAATATGGAGCTTTTTCTGAAAAGCCCAAGACTATAAGCAGTTGCTTTAAGTAATTCACCTGACTGAAAGGCAGGAATGAGGCAAGGGGAGTGGGGACAATATTACTAATTTCTTCAGGTTTGAAATTGAATTTTTAAACAATTCTCCTCTCAAAATATCTAACAACTAATTTAGACCTTTTCTGCATTTAAAACAACAAATAGGAGTCTTTGTTGAAAATATTAACACATAAATCACAGAGAAATTTTCATTCAATATTAAATACCTTGGGAGTCTTTCAGATAACTTAGATTATATATCATTTCTATGTAACTGGTTCTGTTCTACAGTCCAATATTTAGAGTTTTCTAGCCCAATTAATGCATTTCAATATTATTATGTTACACCATGACTTGCATAGGAATATTCTTTCTCATTTCTAGAACTGCAATATGTACTATTATTTTAATGAACTTGAGTTGAATTAGCACATCAATTCAGGCTACCTCTCAGCAGCACAATAGTAGGATCTATATAATTTCAAACCTTGGGTAATCTACTAGCCAGACACATGCAGCTATGTAGCTTTATAGATATACAATGATTATACCCTCTGTTCAGGATTCATTTTCTCATATGTTGAGATGGTATATTAAAATAAGAAATACTTGACAATTTCATCAAAGAAAAAGGCTGGATGCCTGAGCCTATTAATTTTTATTAAATTTTGTTCTATAATTCCTTGGGAAATATTTTATATGTTTTCCCTATGAAAATTATATCTGTAAAGCTAAATGACCATTTATCAGCTCTTAGAGTATTCTGAGAACTAAATATACTGCCAAATATATGAGAAATGCATTTCTTATAAAAATTTACAATATGCTACACTGAGGATTTAGGTTTGGCTAATTGTGAGAAATTGCCTTCTGTTAATGGTATAGTTAAAATGGAACAGTGTCCCCATGGAACACCTTCCAGCTTCAGTTCTGTTCATGAAGAATGTAGTGACTTGGACATGATGTTCATTTCCTTTAAAGAATTCTCTCCTGACAAATGATTTTTTTAAGAAAGTAATCTAATCCCCCAATTTGTTACAACTGGTTTAATATTCAATTTCAAATTCTGCCTTAATTATAGCTATAAGATTTTCACAGTCAAGGATGAAGAAACACAACTGACTTAGTGTTTAGCTATTGAAAAGGTAAATTTATAATTTTTTATAAAGTACCTCTCCCATAATCAGATGCAAACTATGACTTCTTAAAAAGTAAAATAAAGCCTGGCCAGTGTGGCTCAGTGATTGAGTGTCAACCTATGAACTAGGAGGTTACTGGTTTGATTCCCAGTCAGGGCACATGCCCAGGTTGCAGGCTCAATCCCCAGTAGGGGGTGTGCAGGAGGCAGCCTATCAATGATTCTCTCTCATAATTAATCTTTCTATCTCTCTCTCCCTTTCCCTTCTGAAATATATGTGTGTGTGTGTGTGTGTGTGGTAAAATATAGATAAAAGCAAATAACCTAATATTTTATGAAGCATATTTTCTGCAGACCAGACTAATTCTGAAAGTCCTAAAAGTAAGAGCACAAATATGAATAGTCTGCTCTAAGCAAATTCCAATCTCTATGGGTACTGAAAGACAGGGCAGGTCTAGGATCCAACAGAGAATTTACATCATCTTATGAGGAAACTACAGTTCCTAGCACTCTTCCTCAAGCCAACCTGAACCCTCCATTTCAGAATAAGCATCTATACTAATAAAAGAGTAGTATGCTAATTAGACCAGACGTCTTCTGGACGACCATCTGGACGCCCTTCCTGACAAAGCCAACCGGGCAAAGCTGCCCGCCAGCGCCTGCAGTTGGCTGCAGCCTGGGAGATGGAGAAGTTCAGGCTCCAGCACCTGAGACTGGCTGTGGCCCCGGGGAGACAGAGAAGCCACCCGCCCCATGGTCCCAGGTGCCAGCGCCTGCTCTTGGCTGTGGCCTGGGAAATGGAGAAGCCGCCCACCCCGAGGTCCCAGGCCACAGCCAGCTGGAAAAACCGACAACCCTTTGGTCCAGGGTGCCAGCGCCTGCTGCCCGGGGGATAGGTTCCCTCTTCTCCCACTGCAGCCATTACTCCAATATTGCCCTTCTGAATTTCTCTCTGCTGCCCCAACCCAACTCCACTTTTCATCTGAAGAATAAGGAACAGAGAGAGCAATGCTAAAAACTTATATTTTTAAGCAGGTGAGGTTGGTACTTAAACGGTATAAATGGAAAACTAGAATCTTTAAGGTAACAAAGTCTAGAAAGGGAGGGGACAGGGACAGGGCAAGACATATTATATTCAGCAATCTATGTGGGGACTGAAAGCTTTGCAATGATGACAGTCAGTGAAGATATGAATCACTAAAATAGTTGACAGGGACAATTCTTCCATCTTTGAAAATATCTATATCAAGTCTGTTTAAATAGATTTTCATCTGCATAATATAACACATTTTGACAATACCACCACCACCAATGTGGTCAGTGTTGTGCCGATAAATGTTTAACAACTGGCTCTCAATCAAAGAAAACAAAACTCTGATTTATACTATTAGCCAATTTCTGTGGCATAAATTCTCCATCCATGGCTGATTTCAGCTACTAATGTGATGCCACTAAATGCAGAGCTGAGGAGAAACGTGCAGTAATACATGAAGTCTGTGTATGACACAGCATAGTACTGAAACAATAATTCACTCAATTTGTTATAAACTGTTACTACCTCAATACGGTGTTGACAAAATTACTCTACTCATGCTGAAAGAATGAAAGTTTATTGATGAGAAAAATATCTTATTTTGCGATCTGCATGGAGACAGTCAATTTTGCTTCCTAGGCAGTAGGTGGTAATCTACTACTAGAAACTGAAAGGGGGGAAATGACCTCAATCAACATGATTGAGGCAATGTATTATTAGCTGGATCACAAAGCAGAGAGGATGCCATACATTCTGGGATACGTCTGCAGTAAGAGGCTTCACCTCAGGTATTAAATCTGGTCAACTAAGCATCGGACTTAAGAAGAATGGTGAGAAGGATTCTGAGGCTGCTTCTAGACTTAGCAGCAATAGAACTTTAATACATAAGCAACAGTTACTATGGTTAATGACGGCGAGAAAAAATAGACCATGACCTATACTAATAAAAGGGTAATATGCTAATTAGATTGGACATCTTCTGCGCAACCATCCGCACGTCCTTCCTGACAAAGCCAGGCTTGGGCAAAGCTTCCTGCCGGCAGTCCCAGGCACCAGTGCCTGCGGCTGGCTGCAGTCTGGAAGATGGAGAAGCCACCCACCCCGCAGTCACAGGCACCAATGGCTGCAACTGGCTGTGGCCCAGGAGACTGAGAAGCCACCTGCCCTGTGGTCCCGGGTGCCAGCACCTGCAGCTGGCTGTGGCCTGGGAGACGGAGAAGCCGCGTGCCCTGTGGTCCAGGTGCCAGCACCTGCAGCTGGCTGTGGCCTGGCAGACAGAGAAGCCACCCGCCCCACAGTCCCGGGCTGCAGCCAGTCGGAGAAACTGCCCACCCCTCAGTCCCAGGCACCAGCCCCTGTGGCCCGGGCGAAGCCACCTGCCCACCATCCCCTGCAGCTGCAGCCGGCCTGGGCAAAGCCGAGCTGGGTCCTGGTGCCTGTGGCTGGGAATGGGGACTAGCCAGGCACAAATGAGCTTGTGAGAGAGGAATGAGGACCAGCCAGGCTGCGGCCTGGGAGAGGGACAAGCCATCCCCTGCCCCATCCCCTGCAGCTGCAGCCGGCCTGGGCAAAGCCGAGCTGGGTCCTGGTGCCTGTGGCTGGCCAGAGGGAGGGTTCCAGGTGCCTGAAGCTGGCTGGAGGCGGGAATCCTGGGTCCTGGGTGCGGGACCGAGGCAGAGGTGGATAGGGCAATCAAGCCAGCAGGGGAGCAGTTTGGGGCAATCAGGCTGGCAGGCAGGCGAGCAGTTAAGAGCCAGTGGTCCCAGATTGTGAAAGGGATGTCTGACTGTCGGCAGTCGGACATCCCCCGATGGGTCCCAGATTGAAGAGGATGCAAGCCGGGCTGGGGGACATCCCCCCTCCCATGCATAAATTTCATGCACTGGGCCACTAGTCTGTCTGTATATGTGTGTGTATGTGTGTGTGTGTGTATGTGTGTGTGTGTGTGTGTGTGTATATATATATATACACACATTAGTATATATATATATACTAATAAAAGAGAAACATGGTAATTGGCGTCCGACCGCTACCCTTTTCATTGGCTAATCAGCGAGATATGCAAATTAACTGTCAGCCAAGATGGCGGTCGGCAGCCAGGCAGCTTGAAACTAACATGAGGCTTGCTTGCTTCCGTGACGGAGGACTCAAACGTTCCCCGCCTGCGGCTGTAGGCCTCTGAGCCGGCAGTTTCAGAAACTCTGTAACAAATACCTCCGGACTTCAGCCAGCAGATTCGCAACATTGTAAGCAAAGGCCAGAAAACTACTTTCAGCAGTGGAGGCCTAAGAGCTGGAGTCAAGCCTCAAAGCTAAAGCTGGCCCAGAATAAAAACAGAAAAAAGAAAAAAAGGAGTGGTTGGGAGCTTCAGTCACCCCCAGCCTGAAAACAGCCCTCAGCCCCT
>NW_006293960.1:8383-9607 GCF_000327345.1 Myotis davidii
AGTGCACCCCTACAGGGGGAGCTCTGCTCAGCCACAAGCCAGGCTGACGGCTGCCTGTACAGGGGTGGTGGTGGGAGCCTCTCCCACCTCCTCAGCAGCACTAAGGAAGTCCAACTGCAGCTTAGGCCCGCTCCCTGCTGGCAAGTGGACATCCCCCGAGGGCTGCCGGGCTGCCAGAGGGCTGCCAGGGATTGGGCCTGCCCTCTGCCACCCGGGGGAGCAGGCCTAAGCCAGCAGGTCGTGATCTCCCGAGGGGTCCCAGACTGCGAGAGGGCACGGGCCGGGCTGAGGGACTCTCCCCTCCCCCTGGAGTGCACAAATTTTTGTGCACCGGGCCTCTAGTATATATATAAAAGCCCAGCAACTAGAACAGTGGAACAACCATAATGACCAGAATGACCGGTGGCTATAGTGCACACTGCAGCAGCCAACCAGGCTGATCTGGGCCCCGATCAGTGGCCCCTGGCCTGCCCAGCCCCCGATCAACCCCCAACACCCTGAGTCCTGGGTGTGGGCTGGCCGGCCAACCACCCGCGGCCCCTCCCCCCACCTCACTGGCCCAGCCCAATGAGCCCCCATCGGGGCAGGCTGGCAGGACACCACCTGTGCACAAATTCATGCACTGGACCTCTAGTGTTCTCATAAAAACCTTCAGGTTAGAGCCAATGCCAAAACACAACAATATGATGATGATCCTCTTAACACTGAAATGCAAGTATTTGCCTTAGTCTTAAACTGATGTCTTTCACACAAGTGAATGCAAACTCTCTGTGTCTCCTGTAGGACAAAAGAAATCAAACATATTTAGCACTTCACCCTGGCCAATGTGACTCACTGGTTGCAGTGTTGGCCTGTGCACTAAAGGGTCACGGGTTCGATCAAGAAGCAACCATGGGAGAAACCAAGATGGCGGCATAGGTTAACGCCAGAGATTGCTGCCTCGAACAACCAATTCAAATTACACCTAAAAGGCGGAATGGACATCATCCAGAACCACAGGAGGGCTGGCTGAGTGGAAATTCTACAACTAGGAATAAAGCGGATATCATACCCAGACTCAGAGGAGGCGCAGTGCTGAAGTGAAATTCTCAGGTGCGTGCGCGCGCGGAGCGGGCTGGCGGCGCGGATGGCGCGGTTGTTGTTTACAATCGGGAGGGAGCTTCAGACTCTGAGCTCCAGATCCGGGCGAGTCGCTAGGAACTCAGGCTCAAACGGGAGAAGCAG
>NW_006293960.1:10828-15855 GCF_000327345.1 Myotis davidii
CATATATAAAAAAAAGAAGCAACCATGTTTGTTATATTTGTTGTTTGGTGTAAAAAAGAAAGATAAAGATTTTTAAAAGGAAAAAAAAAAAGGGTCACGGGTTCAATTCCCTGTCAAGGGCAACTACCTTGGTCATGGGTTAGATCCCCAGCCCTAGTGAAGGTAAGTGCAGGAGGCAATCAATTGATATGTCTCTCTCACATCGATGTTTCTCTCTCTCTCTGTCTCTGCCCCTCCCACTCTCTCTAAAAATCAATAGAAAGAATGTCCTCAGGTGATGATTAAAAAAAAATTAGCACTTCAAGAGGATTCAACAGGATTTAACAAGGAAGATGAAAACATAAGCAAATCCTGAGTATTTCCTTCTCTTCACCAAAGGATATATGTTTAAAAGAGGTTTTAAGACAAGAAACTTCCCAAATGTCCATTCTTTGAGAGTATTTTTTAAATTATAAACCCATTCTATTAAAGCAACAAAAGATGAGACAGTATCACTTTTAATATATTCTCACCATGTAATCTGAATCTTATCAATTTACAGGAAACACACCTTTGGGCTCTGAGCAGCACCACGGTGATCAGAGAAAACAAGAATAAAGGCAGCATGAAGGGAGCCAAGGTGAAAGGGGTTGATCCAGTCCCTAAGAAAGACTGGTATGGTGTGAAAGTACCAGCTATGTTCCTTGTGCAACAATATTCATCATGGTAATATTTATAAGGAAAAAATTGGAATTGATCTAAATATTCAACAATAAGAAAATACTTAAAAGAATTAATAGTACTTTCATAACATTACCTATTTGTTAATAATAATATTCACATGTAACTTCTAAAACCTAGAATAATGTAGTTTAGAATAAATAAATGATACTTTATAATATAACTAGAGGCCTGGTGCACAAAAATTTGTGCACCCAGGCTGTACCCTCTCGCAGTCTGGGACCCCTTGGGGGATGTCCACCTGCTGGCTCCCCGGGGGATCAGGCTTAAGCTGGCAGTCAGATATCCCTCTAGCAGCCCGGGAGCCCTCGGGGGATGTCCACTTGCCAGTGGGGAGCAGGCCTAAGCTGCAGTCAGACATCCTTAGTGCTGCTGAGGAGGCAGGAGAGGCTCCCACCACCACCGCTGTGCTGTCAGCCATCAGCCTGGCTTGTGGCTGAGCAGAGCTCCCCCATGTGGGAGCGCACTGACCACCAGGGGGCAGCTCCTGTATTGAGCATCTGTCCCCTGGTGGTCAGTGTGTGTCATAGTGATCAGTCATTCCCAGTTGTTCTGCTGTTAGGGTCAATTTGCATATTACCTTTTATTATATAGGATATTAATAGGAAAGGTTGGGTATTAATCTGTATATAAAATATGGGCCTAATATACAATAAGAATTTATTCTGGATTATGTATGTTTTTTCTTTATATTTTTCTCCATTTTTTTGTTTAAGGGAAGTACACTATTTTTATAATTTTGTAAAAAAAAGTTAATGTTTTTTAAAATCAAGAAAGCTTGACCCCTAAAAAATATATATTTCTCAAGAAAATTAGAGAAATTCAAATATAATAAATTGATATTAGATGACGTTAGAAAATTATTAATTTTCTTAGATATGATAACAGTATATTCTTAGAAATCTATGCTAAAATATTCAGTGATGAAGTATCATGTCTACATCTTGCATTCAAATGTTTCAACAAAACACATACAACTATAGAGATACAGAAATGTAAATACATAAACATAGCACATATAGAAAAATGTTAGAGTTGGATATTAAATAGAAAAAAATTAATTAACCCTACCAGACCGCTGTACCGATTTTTCGGTAATTTCCGAATCTGCCACTATACCGTTGTACCTAATTTTCGGTACTTTGCCTAGTACATGAAAAAAATGCGTAGATCTATTTTCCACAATGTCTCCAAGTTCCATCTTATTCTAACCACTTGTTTGCATGTAACTAACATTTTTCTGTATCATGTTGGTTTTTTCTCTTTAATGCTCAGGAGCCCAGGTATAGGGGACAGTTAGGTTCAAGGCCTCAGGTCTGGTAGACTTAAGACAGTACAAAAGAAATTTTACAATATTTTTATGTAAGAAAATAAGCACCAGCCCTAGCTGGTTTGGCTCAGCGGATAGAGGGTTGGCCTGGGGAGACCAGATGCTATGACATGCACTGACCACCAGGGGGCAGACGCTCAACACAGGAGCTGCCCCCTGGTGGTCAGTGCACTCCCACAGGGGGAGCGCCACTCAGCCAGAAGCCAGGCTCACAGCTCACAGCTGGCAAGCATAGCGGCAGTGGCGAGAGCCTCTCCCGCCTGCGTGGCAGCGCTAAGGATGTCCAACTGGGCTTAGCGGGGCGCGGGCCTAAGCTGTCAGTCGGACATCCCCCGAGGGCTCCTGGACTGTGAGAGGGTGCAGGCCAGGGTGAAGAATGCCCTCCCCGTCACCCCGAGTGCTCAAATCTCGTGTATCAGGCCTCTAGTATATTATAAAAAAAAAAAAGAAAAGAAGCTCCACTTTTATCAAAAATGGTGTACAAAAGGACTCATCTAAATAAACATAGTTAACTATAAACTATTACATAATAGTCAACATTCACTAGTTTTCAAAGAATGACATGACAATTCAAACTAACATTGCTAATTAATTTGGTTGTGATCATTAGTTCGCAATATATATATATTAAATCATATTGTTGTTCACCTTAAAAATCACTTTGTGCAATTTAAATATACACAATTTTTATCAATAAAGCTGAAAAAATTAAAACTTTGCAGCATATGGCTTATTTTTCCGTGGTTATTAAGAAAGCAAAGCAACTAAAGAGTATGGGAGGTTGCTATGAATTGACTTTCTGTCTCTGTAAATTTCTATCTTGAACAAATCCCCGACATCAGCTTGCTATATTTTTTGAATTCCTCTCTTATCTAAAAAAGGTAAAGAAAACCTAGATTCCAAATAAATAAAGTATTTTAGAAAGTGTGTGTGGTTGGGGGTGGGGGTATAGGCAGAGCAGTTATTTTGACATTTTAAGTTCCTTTGTAATCAAACAGTAGAAATGCAAATTTTATAATGAAGGACTAGCACGCCACCTCTCAAACTAATATTAGAACATTTAGGCATTAGGTGGCCAGAAAGCACCTGGATATGAACTGGTTGTGACCTAAAGGGACCACTTCATAATTGTTAACTACTAATAATTTACTCAAAACCATATTTACATGCAGGAAGTACAATAGCATTTAAGAATAAGAGAAGCCACTTTCAAGTTCTTAAATGGTCATGTCCCCACAAAACTGGTTTAAAATGTTATATCCAGTTAGTTTAATAAGGGCAACAATAAAGCAAAAGAACTATAGAGGGTGTTTTCTTTCAAAGCCTATAGCTTCATTTTACAGCAATATAAGCACTTTTGCTAGTTACCCCACTATAACTTCCCTGAAAACACTTCACTTCTTTGAAAACCTCTAGAACAGTGACTATTCTTTCCAAGTTACAGTCAAACACACTGTCATTAATATAATCATAAATTCTGATAGCTGAGCTTAGGAGGCATGCCAATGTGCCATCCTGTAGACATTAGAAAACCACCCCAATGAGGAAACTGATGAGTAACACAGTTAAATTACATTTTTGCTTTAAGTATGTTTTTAAAACCAGCTCATCTCTCAATGAAATCGTGTTTTTATATAAACACTAAAGTTCATACTAAGCGATTCTTCAACTACTCCAAAAAATACAGTAGAATGTTGATGGATTTCTGGCTGGGTTTTAAAACTAGCTCCCCAAGGAATAAAAGCAACAGAAACCAGTTTTTGCAAAGCCTTCAGAACAAAATTTCAAGAATAGCAAAAGTGCTTCAAGAATTATTATTATAATTAGAATACTCTTTTGTACTTAGAAAAGTACAATATTTTTCCCTTTATAGCACAAAAACTGAACCAGAAGCCAGAAGTGGAAAAGAACTAAAGTTGTTACATTAAATAAGAGGGAAATGTGTGTGTGTGTGTGTGTGTGTGTGTGTGCATATACTATAAAGACTGTACTCACCAAAAATTATTGATTTGTGGCAATGGGTAAAAAAAAATCAACAGACTTTTGAAGGAATTCTGAGAAAATTTCACTTCACTACTTTTAAATATCATCTGTTATTTTTTAAAACCTTTATTACTGAAAGTATTACATATGTCCCCTTTTTCCCCCATTGAACCCTCATAGCCCGCCACAGCCCCCTGCCCCGGGACTCCACACCCTCTTGTCTGTGTGTTAATTTATTTTTTTAAATAAGAATCTATTTTATTTTATTTTTAAATATATTTATTGGTTTCAGAGAGGAAGGGAGAGAAAATCATTGATTGGCTGGCTCCTGCACGCCCCTACTGGGGTTCAAGCCCACAACCTAGGCATGTGCCTTTGACCGGAATCGAACCCGGGACCCTTCAGTCCACAGGTCAACACCCTATCCACTGAGCCAAACCAGCTAGGGTTTAATTTCTTATATTACAGTTTGATCACTCCCCTTCAGAAGTTCCCTACAGTGCCAGTGAGGGTGCCAGGAGAGAGCACTTTCATTCACTTTCTGATATACAATTTAACTGTATGCATTATGGGCTGTACACATTTCATAAGGTTTGAATAACCAATTCCACTTATAGGTAAATATCAGTGAGTGATGCACACAAAGACTTACATGTCCCATTACTCATTGCAAATCCTATCTAATAAAAGACAAAAATGGTAATTGGCGTACGACCAATACCCTTTTCATTGGCTAATCAGGGCTATATGCAAATTAACTGCCAACTAAGATTGGCAATTAACTGCCAACTAAGATTGACAGTTAACTGCCAACTAAGATTGGCAGTTAACTGCCAACAAGATGGCAGTTAATTTGCATATGTAGGCACAATACAGGGAGGCGAAGGGAAAGCAGGAAGAAGCCCCCTGCCATTGACAGTGATCAGAAACCCAGGGGGGATCTAAGAACTGGGGGGCAGGGCACAAGCGGCCCTGGGGCCGCCTTTGCCCTGCC
>NW_006293960.1:16404-37374 GCF_000327345.1 Myotis davidii
GCGATCGGAGGGGTCTGGGGGTCCCCTGCCCAGGCCTGATGCCTGGGCCAGAGGCATCAGGCCTGGGCTGGGGGCAGAACCAGTGATGGGGGGAAATGAGGGTCCCCTGCCCAGGCAGGGTGATGGGGGTCAACGCCTGAGGGCTCCCAGTATGTGAGAAGGGGCATGCTGGGCTGAGGGACACTCCCCACACACACACACCAAGTGCACGAATTTCGTGCACCGGGCCCCTAGTGTATTTATAAAAGCCTGAAAATAATCTAGAGGTATAAAAAGATAAATTGTCAAATTATGGGCAATCCATACGAATATCATACAGAGATTTAGTATGGTTTTACAATGAGTGTATACAATCATTATAAGAAACTATTTTTTCTACTTTTACAAGAAAAAATTTTCAAGTTTGCTATGTTCTAGATATATAACATTGAGAACATTCATTTGAGCTACATATTATTAGCTCAAATGATTCAGACTCTACATAATAGGCTTTGATATAACCTAAATGCTTATTGTACTTAATCATTTCTGGTTAATATTATAAGTTACATTATTGTTGTTCAATTCATGGTGGAGCACTGAAGAAACAAAGAATGATGATCATACTCTCAAGGAAAGCAAAATATCATAGAATATTCTTAGTCAACATAAGAACAGTCGGCGTACCCTGAAATGTTCACAAAGAAAACTAAACAGCATTAACTAGGGAGGATTATGACACTAAAATGAAAGAAGTTTATATAAAATGTTATTCAATTGTTTTCCAAAAATTAAAGGAGTGCTCTGTATATAGTTAAGTTAGGTAGCTGCTATCATGGAGTTCAGCCTTTAGACCAGACTACTAGTAAATAACACCCAAAAGTTTGCTTTACTTGGCAGAGTGTTTTAAAAAATTATCTGAATGCTTTTCAGTGGGTTTTACACTCCCATCTGATGACAGGATACCCTCCCTAGTCTAACAAATGTCATGCATTACTTGCCTGCTATTTAAGTTTGCCTTCTGGCTTTAGACTTATGTCCTACCTGAAGAATCCCCACTTGCCCTATATTTTGTTCTCTTTCTTCTCCATCTCCTCTTTCCTACAAACTCATCAAGTTTTACTTCTGCAAGTTGGGAACCATATTTCTAAGTAACCTTTGACAATCTCATCTAAAATTCAGAAAACCTCCAAACTATTTCTCTGTGTATTGTCCTGGTGAAAAAAATCATCATCTACAACACAATTTGCTCTTAGCCATATATTTTTATCTAAAGGGAACTATTACTCCATGACAAAAGAAGTTTAGAAAACATATACATCCCCACTTTGGAGAATCACAATACATAAATCCTACAGTAAACTAATCTGTTTAACCAAATATGTCTCTAAATTTTCTTCCTTAGAACATTTAACATGAAAAAGAAATGATGTTCACAGGAGCATAGTTGGATGCATTGTAATACATAAAAGACAACTGAGTGGATGGACCACTGGTAGAAAGGCAATTCCAAAGGTGCTCATAAATAGATGGATGGCAACCAAAAGGGAAAGACTACCAGAAAGCCATGATGCTCTGTCCTGAACTCTTGTGCTCAGACATTTCATCACAGAATCAGAAGAAAAGGCTGTTGGTTGTTTCATCAAATTTCTAAATCATATAAAACCAAGAGGAGTTGGAAATCTATTGAAAGAATCATGATCCCAACAAATCTTGATGAGGGTGGAGTTGGGGATCTATATAAATAGATGAAATCTTAGTGAAAATAAATATAAAGTCTTGATTTATCTTGGAGGAGGAGGAGGAGGAGGAGGAGGAGGAGGAGGAGGAGCAATCCCAGCAGCTGACCCCTCCTTCCTCATCCCTCTCTCCAGCTTCTTATCTTGGAAGGAGGAGGAGGAGGAGGAGCCACAATACCATATAATCAAGAATAAGGAAGACAGGACTTAACAGTAGCATATACAAAAAATACTTTGCAGTTTTCATTAACGCTAAACTCAGAGTCAGTCACTCAGAATTATGGGACCAACAAGAAAATTACTATAATTTTAGGTTGCATTAGTTAGCATTATAGTATCTGGAACTAGGGAAGTTTTCTTATCTTTCCCTCTCATATATCCTATTAAGCCCCATCTGGAGCTATATTCAGATCTTAATGTGCAACACTTTAAGAAAGAAGTAAACAGCCTGGGTGGTGTGGCTCAGTGGTTGAGCATCAACCCAGGAACCAAGAGGTCATGGGTTTGATTCCCAGTCAGGCCACATACCCAGGCTGTGGGCTTCATCCCCAGTAGGAGGCAGCCAATTAATGATGTTCCTCTCTCATTGGTGTTTCTATCTCTCTATCCCTCTTCCTTCCTCTCTCTCTAAAAATCAATAAAAACATTAAAAAAAGAAATAAACAAAATGAAACACCAGAATGAGCTAAGGGCATTTATTCCAAAAATAAAAACATCAATAGAAAATATAATAGTTGATTTCAAACATTTGAAGAGTTGTCATAGTAGAGAAGCATTCCATTTAATTTTTATGATGTAGGGGGAATGGTGTACAGAACCAAGTGGTGGATGTACTTGAGAGATGAATTTAAACTTCACAAAAAGATGAGGCATTGTAACAAACTAGTCCAAAGAATGAATGGTCTATTCAAGAAATAATCAATCATTAAGTTGCATGACCATTTAGCCAGGATGTCACTGAGGAAATTCAAACATCAGATGCAACATAAGTCTAGACAGCTTTAAATACTCTCCCAACACGGAGATTCTAAAATACTATTGGAAGCAACATCACCACTTAAAGACATTTCCACAAACAATGCAATACACTCTGTCTGAATACAAGTATGTCATTGCAAGTGGCTGCTGAAAGCTGACTCAGGAGAGCTGACTGTTCAATTTTCAGGATTCTGCAAACCCACTGTTGACCACAGCCAATATCAAAATTCAAATCATATAAACTTACCATGAAATAAACTACATTTAAAACAAAGCTAATAAACACTCAAGTAATCACATCCTAATTGCACTTTGCTATCCTGAAATTAACCCTCATGGGAGAGTTATACCCTAAAAATCTTCAAATGCTACAAATGAGGGCTTTTTTTGAGAGCAGTTGTAAAATATTTGTCATCGGCACACCAGGTCTGTAGTATACTTAGTCAACAAGTATTTATTAAGCTACCAAATATACAGTTTGAAGCTGTGTAGAATAGGAGTAGGAACTAAAGGGGTATTCCTCGGGAAAATAGAAAGCATTATCAGAACTTTCAAGTGATCTACCTTCTTATTGAATACACTGTGGAACATTTATACAATACTCTACAGCCTTTAAAGAAGAATGCTGTGTAATAATTTGTATTGGGAAGACACACAATACACTGATAACACTAGTCTCCTCTGCAGAGAGAAACTGGATATTATATACTGTTTTTAACTCATATGTTTGCATTTTTGGTACATGCCTGTATTATTTTAACATAATAACAAAAGGCTGTAATCAAACACAAAGAAAGGAATCATCCTTGAGCAATACCTTGACCAAAAGGCAGCAAACAGAAGAATGCACAAGGGAGAGAGGAGAGGAAAGCACTCTTGACAAAGGCAGTGGTAGCAGAGATAAATTTCTTAATCCTCCACCCAGAAGGGAAGATGATACAGTCATCCCCCCATCCTCAGGGAATATGTTCCAAGACCCCCACTGGCTGCGTGAAACCACAAATAGTCCCAAACCTGATATATACAATGTTCTCCTATACATACATACATGTGAATGATAAAGAGCCATCTATAAAGTAGGCACAGTAACAACAATAACTAATAATAAAGTAGAACAATTATGACATTATACTATAACTAAACTTATGTGAATGTGGCATGATTAAGTAAAATAAGGGTCGCTTGAAGCACTGCAATATAGACACAGTCTACCTGATAACCAGCTACTAAGTGAGTACTAGGAGGGGAGCATCCACAGTGTGGAGATGCTGGACAAAGGGATGGTTCACATCTAGGCAGGATAGTGTGAGATTTCATCATGCTACTCAAAATGGCATGCAATTTAAAACTTATGAACTGTGTATTTCTGGAATTTTCCATTTAATATTTTTGGACTGTGGTTGAGCGTGGGTGACTGAAGCTGTGGAAAAGGGAGGGGAGATACTCTATATCCTGATTGTCCTGACAGCCCTCCATTTCCTACTCTTCTAGGGCAGCCCGCACAAATGTAATATTCCTGCCTTCCTTAGTCATTGGGCATTCTTAAGAGAAAGGTTCTCAACTGGGGGAAATTTTGACCCTTATGGGACATTTGGCAATTCTGGAGACATTTTGGCTGCAGAAATTGAGGGTACAACAGGTATCTAGTGGGTAGAGGCCAAGAACGTTGCTAAACACCATACGATGCACAGGACAGCCTCCCATGAACAAAGAATTATCCAGCCCAAAATGTCAATGATGACAAAGTGGAGAATTCCCTGCACCACTGTTGCTTAAGGCCACCTGAGGTGATCTCTGTCTTTATAACAAAAGACAGTCTAGCCAGTGTCTTCATTAGAAAATATGGCCAGAGAATTGAAGTGATGTTTAAGAGCGCCTGTGAGGCTCCTTAAAAATAACTGCTATGGAAGGCAGCCTGGGGAGGCTTAAAAATGTCACAATTGACCTAACAACTTACAGAGATCATCTTTTTTTTTTCAGAAAAACCATTTAATTGGTGTGTCACCAGCATTTCTGCAAAGTAGCATAATATTCATTAGAGAACTTTCCAATTTTCTTAGGGAAAAAAAAGTAAGTATCACATGATCTCACTTATATGTGAATCTAATGAACAAAATAAACTGACAAACAAAACAGATCCAGAGACATGGAAGAATTCAACGGACTGACAATTATCAGAGGGAGGGGAGGAGCGGGTGGGAAGAGATTAACCAAAGAACTTAAATGCATGTATACATTGTCTGTATACACAGACAATGGTGCAATGACGGCCTGAGGAGGAAGGAAGGGGGAAAAGAGGGTCAGTGCAGGGGGGAAGACATCTGTAATATTTCTACAGTAAGGATAAATTTTAAAAAATTTAAATACCAACTTCTCTAATGATCACAATAAATGTTTTATTAGTTAAATAAAAACATTTTTAAAGACTACTGTAAGGGCAAATGACCTGAGTACACACTTTTCCAAAGAGGACATACAGATGGCCAATAGACATATGAAAAGATGCTCAAGGTCAATAATCATGAGAGAAACGTAAATTAAAACCACAATGAATATCACTTCACACAAAATCAATGGAAAAATATCCTTGGGAGAGGATTAACAAAACAAAAAAATTAAAAGTGGAACTGCCTTATAACCCAGCAATTCCACTTCTGGAAATTTAGCTAAAGGAACCCCAAATACTAATTCAAAAGAATATATGTACCCCTATGTTCACTGCAACATTATTTAGTATAATAAACAAGATTCAAAAGCAACCCAAGTGTCCATTAGTAGATGAGTGGATAAAAAAGCTGTGGTACATTACACAAATGGAATACTACTTGACCTTAAGAAAGGAAATCTTACCCTTTGCGACAGCATGAACAGACCTAGAGAACGTTATGCTAAGTAAAATAAGCCAGTCAGGGAAAGACAAGTACCACACAATTTTATTCATATGTGGAATCTAAAGAACAAAATGAACTAGCAAAATATAGACAGACTCATAGGCAGAGAGCAGGCTGACAGCTTTTGGGAGTGTAGGGGGGTGGGGATGAAGGGATAGAGCAAAAAAGAAAAAAAACTCATGGACAGCCATAGCCGGTTTGGCTCAGTGGGTAGAGCGTTGGCCTGCGGACTGAAGGGTCCCAGGTTCGATTCCGGTCAAGGGCATGTACCTTGGTTGCAGGCACATCCCCAGTGGGGGGTGTGCAGGAGGCAGCTGATCGATGTTTCTCTCTCATCGATGTTTCTAACTCTCTATCTCTCTCCCTTCCTCTCTGTAAAAAATCAATAAAATACATTTAAAAAAAACAACTCATGGACAGGACAACACTGTGGTGATTGCTGGGGGAGGAGGGAGATGAAGGAGGGTATAAAGGGGATAAGTGGTGTTGAACGGAGGCTTGACTTGGGGTAGTGAACACACAATACAGTATACAGATGATGTGTTGTAGGATTGTGCACCTGAAGCCTGCACAGTTTTGTTAACCAGTGCTACCCCAAAATATACAATAAAAAGGAAAAAAAGATTACTAGATACATGACTCTTTAACCTTTGCCAGAGTTGAATTAGGTAATACCAGAGGTGAGTTACCACCCACAGTATATAATTTTTAGATACTAATTTCCAAAATTTTTAATATTTATAATAAACTCTCTCCTTTAAGCTAGTAATATGAGGCTATCAAAACATAAGCTGCTTTATTACATTAGAAAGATCATATGCCATGATCAAGTGGAATTTATTCCAGGGATGAAAGGCTGGTATAATATCCACAAATCAATAAATGCAATACATCACGTAAACAAATTGAGCGACAAAAGTCACATAATCATATCAATTGATGCAGAAAAGGCATTTGACAAAATCCAACACCCTTTCCTGATAAAAACTCTCAGTAAAGTGGGAATAGAAGGATCATACCGCAACATAATAAAAGCCTTATATGACAAACCCACAGCCAACATCATACTCAATGGGCAAAAACTAAAACCATTTCCCCTAAAAACAGGAACAAGACAGGGATGCCCACTTTCACCACTCGTGTTTGACATAGTACTGGAAGTGCTAGCCAGATTTAATTAAAAAAAAAAATACTGCTAAGAAAAATGTCTGAGATTTTACTGCTTATGTTTTCTTCTGCTGGTTTCAGGTCTTACATTTACGTCTTTAATCCATTTTCCGTTTATTCTTGTATATGATGTTAGCTATTTTAAAACTCTGTAGGTATCTATAAACATGCAAATTCTTTCTGAGTGAAATTGACGTCCCTTCCTCACTATGGATAAGTCCAGTTTTGCCTCCATTTTGACATCGATTACAATATTCTGCAACTATAAATGTGTCTTTAAATTCTCAAGTGAACATCTTGCCAGTTACATCTTCAATGGTATAGTAAAATTTTTAACAAATGTTCTCTTTTTTTTATCCTTGCCCAAGGATATAATTTTTCCATTGATTTTTTTAGAGAGTGGAGGGGAGGTATGAGGGGGAGAAAGAGAGAGAAACATCAATGTGAGAGACACACTGACTTGTTGCCTCCCGCATGCTCCCTGACCAGGGCTGAGGATGGAGCCTGAAACCAACCGAGGTACATGCCCTGGACCGGGAATTGAATCCGAGACTCTTCAGTCAGCGGGCCAACACTCTTACTTAACCACCGAACCAAACTGGCCAAGCTTTATATATCTGTATGATAGTTATAATTTTACCTTTTTTGAAAATTGTCTTTTAACAGTAATTTTTGAGAAAATAATTAGTTACTTTTTGAAATTTGGGAGAAGTCTGATATTTACCATTCTGTATTTTTAGTTATGCTACTGGATCTAATCTTAAGTATAGCTATTGCCCTGGATAGGCATAAGAGTTTGGGGGAACTAAGGGTAATAAAGTCACTGATTGATCAAATCAGAGGCAAACAGTAAGCCAGGTAGAGAGTGATCAATAGACTAAGATAGAGCTTCTGTTTGTACTAGAGAAGGGGAGAGAGGACAGAACTGAGAATGGCCTGAGTAGGGTGAGAATTCTTTAGTAGTATAGACCTTCTGTTTTTATAGTTTCCTAAATCCCTGGCTACCTCCCAAAGACAATCCCGTCCACTCTGCTCGCCAGTAACAGATCGCAGTAGGACAATGCTTGTTCACTGAGAGCCTGACAGAGTCCTTTCTCTGTGTGTGGATCTGTTTGCTGTGTTCACTCTTGGTTTTCAGGAGTCTAATGAACGATATTAATCTCATCACATCCTATAACCATGAATGCCATGTGAATATTCAAAATGCTAGTGGCATGTGACTACAATTAAACAAAAGTGAAGACTTGTAAAAGATTGAAAATGTGGAAAAAATTATGTCTGATACACATACATAGGGGGTAAATGTGGCTGATTATAAAATTTTTCTACCTAGATTTTCTTCTTGAAGATTTTCTTCTTGATGCTGGAATCAAGGGTTTTCTGCTCAGGCAGACAAAAGTATAATAGAATAAATCACATTCTTAGTCTAATGTGTCCTGGGCACACACATAGAGAATAGAACGCATACCTCAGACCTCTCAATTCAAGGGTAGTCTTTGCCATAAAAATAAATCATTTTTTTAATATTGCAAAAATTATAATATACATTTTACCATTAACACATAGCATTCTTCATACAAAACTTGGAGAACCAAACCAATATTCAGGAAAGTATCCTCAGAAGTAGCTAAAATGTAAAGTATTAAATAACTTTGCACAGAAGGAAACTATATACTAGAACATAAAAGCCCTGGTCTCGCTACGGATGTAATTTCTCAATGTTAGAGCTTTACTTTTATTAAAAACTTCCAGATGCATAACATGTATCGTAGTACTAAGCCATATAGTCAGGCTCGCTGCTTAAACTCCTAGGAAGTTGTCAGTATGTCTGGAGGGTTTTGGAAGTAAATTTAGGGGATACAGTTTGCTTGGTTCAACCTCTGTTTTATAGCTTATAATAGCTTTGGCTGGGATATATGACCTTTCCAGTCTTCAGTACTTGGTCAGCCTTCCTATCTTTGCTACTTTACTGATAATTATCTTCTCTCAAGAGGCAAGTAACTGAAATAGTTTTTTAAAAAGTCATGCTTCTCTTCCAGACTTCCTGGAAGTCCATAGATTGAGACTGTGCATTAAGGAGAAAATAAATTGCACAATAAAGCTCAATAACTTGTACAGATGCTGGGTCATTCTATTATCTGTCCAATAAGACAACTGAAGAAGGTGTTGCACTTGGCAAAACCTACTGTCCACAACTAGCTACTCAAACAGTAAGTAGCATTGCCGATGACCATGGACATGCCTTTCAATGGCAGGTAGGGGATTATCTTTCAAATTTCTGTTTGCAGTACTTGTTACAGTATGATTGTACCCAGATTTATACTTTCTCTCTGAAATGTACACACTGGGGACTGAACTTTCAGCAATTTTCTAACAGTGTCCTGTGATTCTCTGGAGATTACCACAGGGGTCATCTTGGGGAAAAGAGGTAGGCAGCAGAAAGAAAGTATGTATAGGGTTTTGGCCTCCAACCCTCAGACCTCCAAGGTCAATCAGTGTGTAGCTAACAGTGCATGGATGTCATATGCTGGGTTTTCTCATAGGATTTTGCTTTTTTTAAAAAAAGGTTCAGCCTCTTTAAGAAATGTTGAAAAATGCCTGAACTACTAGGTCTCTAAGATTTATATTAATTTCAATATGTTTTGGCTCACAAAGTGCTCAGAGAACATGTTACAAAGGCACGGGGATAAGAATATTGGTGTGTGTAAAGAGGTAAACCACAATAAAAGTCCTCAACCAAGTCAAGTTGACAGATCCTCATTATGATCATTATGAACTTTTATAGAGAACCTTCTAGAGAACTGTACTAAACCCTAGAGATGCACAGATATAAACCAGAAACCAGGCCATGGAGCACATAAATGAGATTGGTAGACTGGACTCCCAACGCACTCCCTCAGGAAGCGGAATGCAATTAAACCATGAGAACACTTAGCAGTTAGCATCAGGATCTGCCCACCAGAGTCACCTGATCTTTGACCCACTTAACTCACTTGACCCCCAACCAGGTGGATAACCATCCTCAGAAAGGCAGTTATTTCCACAGCTTGTTTCCATTCAAACTTTGTCAGCTCTGACTTTGAGCTAATTCTTTCAGTAAAAAAAAAAAAAAAAAAGAATTTGTAGCATTCCAAAGTTTGCTGGCAAAGCCCTAGAATTTGCCAGTATTTCTAGCATTACTTTCTAGTCAAAAGATTGGGTTTTGCACATGTAATAATAAATATATATATATTAAAAAATAAAATACAAGAAGAAAGATTGGGTTTTGTATGTGGTTTGTGAAAATGTTTTATCTTATGATCGTATCATGTACATCTAAAAAATGCCGACTGGATTCTGGAGCCCCTGAAACACAAATTGGAGTTTCATAATTCCTAGAAGGGTAATAAAAATATCTTACCTTTCAAAACTGCCAGAATTGACCTAAGATGTGGGAATATTGGGGGAAGAATAGTGTCAATTTTCCAGGCAAATTTAATTCTAGTGTCTTAAGGATCAAAAATAAGAATACCAATTTTTGTCTGTAAATAGAACTGAAGGAGAGACTCCTATGATATCTTTCTCTCCCACTGGCTGCTACTAGAGCAAAAGAATGGAGAATTCCTCTGACTCTCAGACCATTGTCCAGATTTACATTAAAAGAGGAACTCTAAAATGCCAGGCTTGCCAAGTATGATGGTAAAGATATTTGATTCCAAGAGATTAGGGGGTATGGGTGATTTTTCCTCCTGCTTTTACTCTCCTGCATGTGAACTCTTTGGTAAAGAAAGGAAAGATAGGCTCTACCCTGTCAGAACCAGGCTACTTCTAGTTAGACATGGACTTACTCTCAATGTTCCCATAATGCATAAACTAGAATGGGCTACAATTCATATAATTTACTCAGTCACTTAGCCTAAATGTGAAAATTGTATTGAAATATGTGCTGACCACATTTCAAACATAAGACTAAATCTTTGTGTACATAATCCAGAAGCCCAAAGCTCCTAAAATCTGAATTATTAATATCCAAATTAATAAGGCAATTCCTGGCAAATCAGACTACACAATCAAACTAAAGAACACAATGAGAAAAATAAAGAACATATTTCAACTATCATATTGTGTGGTAACAGAGGTTGAAACGGGGACTCCAGATGAAATCATGTCAAAAGCATGATAGTGACTACAAATGATTCTTGATTCTGAGAAATTATAAAACGTAAGCACAAAATCTCAACTGGGAAATTCAATTACATTTAGTTCATTAATTCTAGCTGTGGGACTACTATTTTCAAGTTCATATCTGTGAACTAAATAACTAAACTTTTTGACTAATAATACAAATGTAAAAACTACTACATTGTTTTAAATATCTTAAAACTGGTAGATAGGACAGTCTAGTCTTCAAGTGTAGATGAAAGAAATTACTTGTTATCTCCTCAAATCATTTCCATTGCAAAGAGAAGTCAAGAGACAGAAGATAGCTAGGACTTTAATTGGTAAGGAGCTGGAAGAACAGAGTAAGTCCCACTATGCAGCTCAGTTCCTCCTCCTTGTGGTCACAAAGGGAAGGTGCCTGTCATCTGATGGCATGTCTTCAGGGAATCCTATTATTTAAATGACTTGCAGAATAGTCATTGGAAGGAATATAGGATGCCAATGAAAAGTGCTCAATTTTAATTTGCTAGTGATTTCCAATTCTGCTTCCCACTCTTGGGCATTTCCTCCTTTTTAAAAATCAATTTTAAAATATTTTTAATTGCACTATTGCTGAACACATCCCAATGAAACAGTTACTTAAGCATGTCTACGGATTCAGTATGTGGGTACGCCACAGTCATTTCTAACACAAATTAGAAAGAAGAAAAAAGGTGTTAAGTATCATGGAGCATTAAACCACGGCATGGAACTGCTCCCTGTTGGCAAACCAGGGAGGGTGGGGCAGCTTCTCTGTTCAGCAGTCCCACAGTGGCTACAGCCTGCAACCTAGGCTGACTCGTCGATGGTTTTCAATTCTCAGCTTCCAACAAACCACCAAGTAAATGTTTATCAAGTGAAAGAATGGAATAAAAACACTTTTTCATAATGGGCTTTGGATGGTTTCCACATAAGATATTACAGATTGATGTTATTTTGATGAATGTCTAGTACGGTTCCCCTGCAACAGGAAATGCCCCCCTGAACTGTAAAACAGTCCTGATTCTGGCATGTTTTCCCCTTACGCCCTCCATTTACCTAATCTTGTTGATAAAAGGATGCCCTCCTCCTCCATTCCCAGACCTATATTTGACATTCAAATACTGTTTTTTCAAATACCATAGTTGATTTTGCAGTTCCAAGCCAATCGGAAGCACAATGGGCCGGAGAGGCTGCTTGTACCTATACATTCTTCCAATGAGCTAGAAAGAATTAACCCGTATGCAGACCTTATGCCCACCTCTTAAATAAATTCTAGCTCATGGAAAAACAAAATGACTAAGGTAAGGAAGAGAAAAAGAACATTTGAAGCATTTACTTCTTAATAATTTTTAGACAAGAGAAACAGAAGAGAAGCTAAGAAACAAGAACACTGCTTCAAGAGGCAATTTGTCCCTGGTCCTGTGGGTGACAGGGCGTTTTGCCAGCTGTTACTACTGGACCAACTAAATGTTACACCCAAACTGTTGTGCTTTATAAGGATGAAAATAACATAAATGCTTTGAGGCACTTTGATGTCACACTGGATTGTCTGGGCTTACAAAAGGAGGGGATTGCCTACTGTTCTGACTTTCTTTACCTCACATAACTGAAAATCTACAAATTACTATGCCCTGACTAGATACACACTTCCCACCCAGTGTGCAGCTGGTTAGGAAAAATGTACGGCATGGCGAAAAACCACGTTAGTAGGAAATACAAATTTTATAGGAGTAATTCATGTTAGCAAGGTAATACGATGGAAAAGGGTGCACAATCTTAAAGCTACAGTTAACATTTATTTCCACCCAAATTGAGAAGATGCCACAAAGCCAGCCACCAAATGTATCACTCACATTTATAAATCAGAGCGACTTTAATTGCCTACATCTATTCTTATTTCGTATATTATCATTTTCATAGGCCTGGAGGGTGGGTAGGAACCTCAGAAGTTATGTGGTATATCTTTTTTATCTCTAGCTAAACTCTCCGAGCAGATGACCAGCTGTGTTACGTTTCACCATTTTTTAGTGAATGTTCAAGGGCCAGGTCCTGTGCAGTACCCACCGGGCAGAAAGTTTTGACTCTTATTCAACCCAAATCTCACTGTTTTCAGAAGAAATGTAGAAGAATAAATTACCATCTTATCTATCACTACGCTTTAGATGTTAAAGTCACTTTTTAAAATATATAGGTACATGCCCTTGACCGGAATCAAATCTGGGACCTTTCAGTCCGCAGGCCAATGCTCTATCCACTGAGCCCAACCGGTTAGAGCAAAAGTCACTTTTTTAAAGTCTGTGCACCTTCATGTGACCATAAATTCTTGGAAAGCCAAAAGTCAGGAAAGGCTATCCCAATCATCTTTTTATTCATTGCTACAGCTTTATCTCTAATCAGAAGCCAGATTTCTCATGTTCTGATTTTCTCCTACTGTGAATTTCTCGGTTTTTCCCCAGAGGGGGGAAAAAAAACCCTTAGTATTTACAACATGGGAGAAATTTTGGTCACATGCTCCAAAGCACACTGTTCTTTTTCTTGGTTGCACCTGTCGCACCTGCAAATTCATGTCAACTTTAAATAAATGTCTGTCATCCTCATTGAAATGTAAGCTCCATGAGGGCAGATTCCAAGTCTGCCCATTCGGCAGCATATTCCAAGTCTCTAGCATAATATTTTGCACACAGAAGGCTCTTTATGCTTGGAAAATTGACAAATGCCTTTCAAAACCATTCCAGTCCAACACTCGTACTGAGAGGATATAAAAACTAAGTCTGTAAAAGTCATTCTTAAAAATACTTGCCCCCGATTTTATAACAAGTTAATGACAAAGCCAGGATTAGAATTCTGTGTTCTTGATTGCCCATTCACATTCTCAGTCCATTACACCACAGAGGCTCTTATACCTAATACCCTGGGCAGGCAACACTACTGATGAGTAAGGCACAGAAACCTTTGTGATCTAAACATCATTTGGTTGGCTGCCTGGCTCCCTGTGCTCCTTATCATAGAAACCCTCCCATAAATATGCCTGGTTTATACATACCTTATGTAGGACTGCAAGAACAGAACCCAAAATGGAATTCTACAACCAGAGCAAAAAAAAAAACAAAAAACAAAAACAATATATTCTCAAAGAAGAGGGTCAAGTTTTACAAAGGCCAAGCCACAGATACCAGCCAAATTTCCATGGTTCAGCTACTGCTGAATCAAATATTCTGCTAAGCAGAGCTCCAATGTATATGGTTTCTTAAATTTTATTTCGGGGTTTCTTTAATGCAAATATTTTAAAAATAGAGCTTCTGAACACATGTAAAAAGTAAATGGGAGCCCTAACCGGTTTGGCTCAATGGACAGAGCATTGGCCTGCGAACTGAAGGGTCCCAGGTTCGATTCCGGCCAAGGGCATGTACCTTGGTTGCGGGCACATCCCCAATGGGGGATGTGCAGGAGGCAGCTGATCAATGTTTCTCTCTCATCGATGTTTCTAACTCTCTATCCTTCTCCCTTCCTCTCTGTAAAAAATCAATAAAATATATATATTTTTTAAAAAGTAAATGGGATCTTATATGCATGTATGCATTACCTATGGACACAGACAATAGGGTGGCGAGGGCCTGTGGTGGGATGGGAACTGGGAGGAAGGGAGCTCTGGGGGGAGAAGAAGAGGGACGTTTGTAATAATCTCAACAATAAAGATTATATATACACATATCCTATATAATAAAACCCTAATATGCAAATTGACTGAATGGCAGAATGACCGGTCGCTATGACATGCACTGACCACCAGGGGGCAGATGTTCAATGCAGGAGCTGCCCCTTGGTGGTCAGTGCACTCCCACAGGGGGAGCACTGCTCAGCCAGAAGCAGTGGCAGGAGCCTTTCCTGCCTCTGAGGCAGCGCTAAGGAACAGCAAGCCTGGCCTCTGGCTGAGCAGCTCTCCCACAGCGGGAGTGCCAGAACCCGGGCTCATGGCTGGTGAGCACAGCATCAGTGGCGGGAGCCTGTCCTGCCTCCGCTGCAGGAGTGAGGGGTCCCAAACTGCAAGAGCCCTAGACTGTGAGAGGGATGTCTGACTGCCAAGTTAGGCCCAATCCCCAGGGGAATCGCGCCTAATGTTGACAGACAAACATCCCCCAAAGGGTCCTGGATTGTGAGAGGGCACAGGCCAGGATGAGGGACACCCCCCCCCCCCCACGGGTGCACAAATTTTGTGCATCGGGCCTCTAGTATATATATAAAAGTAAATGAGAATTTTCAGAGGTGACAAAGGTGATCTAAAATTGGATTGTGGTGATGATTACACAACTCCATAAAATTATTTTTTAAATATTTAAATTATACACTTAAAATGGGTAATTATTATAAATTATACTTTAATAATAATTAAAAATTTAAATATTTTTAAAATATTACAGTGTGAAAATTAGTCAGAAAGTTAAAGTATTTCTTTTTGTAAACACCTAGTATCAAAACTGTAAAGACATTTTAAAATATCCCCATACTTTTTTAAGGCCAGGTTTTATCTACTTCAATCCTGGTTTACCTACAAGGTCAAAAGTTTTTCCTGTGCCGAAACCGGTTTGGCTCAGTGGATAGAGCGTCGGCTTGCGGACTGAAAGGTCCCAAGTTCGATTCCGGCCAAGGGCATGTACCTGGGTTGCGGGCACATCCCCAGTAGGAGATGTGCAGGAGGCAGCTGATCGATGTTTCTCTCTCATCGATGTTTCTAACTCTCTATCTCTCTCCCTTTCTCTCTGTGAAAAATCAATAAAATATATTTTTTAAAAAAAAAAGTTTTTCCTGTAATTTTGGTAAAAAAATAATTTAGTAGGCTAATATAAATATCTTGGTGTAGCACTGCAACACTGAGTAGTTGGACTGGTTATCTGCATAAATAACCTATAGATAGATGTGTTTAAGTAATCATAATGTTCTAGTCCAAAACCTGTCATTTACCATTGGCTTTTCAGCAAGTTACATATCTCCAGGCCGTGGTTTTCCCACCTCTATCATGTGTCCCTATGGACCAGATGAAAATTAAATAGCATATAATACAGTATAAAGAACAGTAATTGCGACTATGTATTGAATAGCCAAACACCAATATGCCAGACTGTTTAAATTATTATCCTACAAGGAAGGTATTATTATTATTAGTTACTTTTTTGCAGATGAGGAAACTGGAAATAAAGTTCATTAGTTTGACCAACGTCACACAGTTATTTAATAGGAGACCTAGGATTTTAATCCAAAACTGTTCAGCTCCAAAGCCTATACTCATTCTCCATCCCTCACTCGACTTGTGAGCTTTTGATTCTATCAGATGTGGCCATGAATCCTGACATTGCCTTTACTATGGTAAGTTAGTCACCTTCTGAGTCCAGTTTCCTAATCTATACAATGAGATCACCAATATTTAACTCTCGGGGTCATTGTGAAGATTAAATGAGAGTGATTCCCCTACTGGTATAATTAGAAATTACTCAGTAATATTCTATCTCATCCCTCTCCCATACAGGCTCCTTCCTGTGCTTAAAAATATCTATTTTAAAAACCTCTATAAATCCTACGATTTACTTGTAGCCTACCTGGATAAACCTCCCGGGGACTGAGTTCTACCAAAAGCAATTAAAGTGAACACAAACAACACAGCATTAATCCTTTGCTATCAGTCATTGGCTCTGTGACGGATTGTCAACAAGAGTGTCAACTTCAAGGGGTGGGCATCTGTCCACAGGAACTGAGCGAGCTGAGGTCACAGACTTGTCTCACTCTGCCCTACAAACAGATGTCTGGGTGACAACTCTTAGTCACTGCAAACCAGGGTTAGAGCCAAACCAGGTGGGAAGGGCTCTACCTCCTTCCTTTTCCTCTTGGCCAGCCCATTCATTCCCTAAAACAATAGTCACTGACCATAACTTAAAATCACTAGTTTTACCCCAGAATACTACTTTCCACATAATGCCTTTATTTTGATGATATCTAATTATTCCACAAGCATAAAGTGTTTCTATAATAGTGATCAGCCAACAAGAAACCTGTTTGATTGTGTGTAGTGAAATGTGCATCTTGAAATATTTACCTCTCAAACAACCTGATGAAAACTGATGTAATGTGGAGCTCTAGTGGTGCAAGAAAGTAAAGCAGCCATTACTGAGGGCCAACAAAACAGCCAAGGAAATCACCGTTTATTGTTTATTTGTTATTACGGTGAAATCACTGTTTATTGTTCAGTTAATATGTTAAGAAGAAAAATGGTTCAAAATGATATTCCAAGATAATGTAAGGTAAACACTAAATATAATATGTTTCTTCTAGATTACATATTAGACCTCAACAGCTCGTTTATACCAAACATAATAAAGCGGTTAAGTTAACAAGTAATAGAACTCAGTGCTGTGGGTGTCACTTCTCTAGTTTTTACCCAGTTCACTACGAATCCTATTAATTAAACACTAGTTGTCACGCAGCTAACAGGAGTACTGAATAGAAAAAAATGCTGGGCTCTAAGTGTATATGACCAGTGAAGTCCTATACCAACTGAATTGAGAATTTAAATAATCCCTCCAAGTTGATGAGGTTTTGTGAGTGAATTCCTGCACTACAAAAGTGTTTTCCTTGAATTTCTGACTTCTGAGGTCTTTTCCAATTTAAAACAAGCAAGAATGAAACCTATAATGTCAAAACAAACATTAATGCTTCCCTGTTACCTAATGTATATGTCTTCTCAATTGAAAGGGCTTCATTTACCAACACTACAGTTCCATTATGGTCAGCAAAGTAGCAGAACATAAATAATAAAACTTGTATGCTGTACAACTGGGAGTTGACTTTTAAAATTTCTAAATATGGTGTCTGATTTAGCTGTGTTATGGTGAGGAAAAACAAGTTATCATGAGGAGAAAAAACTCAGAATATGAAAAATATAGGAAGTAAGCTTTCCATGTATAAGTACCTAAGCATCTTATGCCTGGACATTACAGAAAATGTAAGAGACTCACTTTCCCATAAGAGGTGGTAAAAGAAAGTAAATGTTCATAAATGCATTAACAAGATTTATCTGAAATAAATATCTCGACTGATGGCAGTTTTCCATGGCTTTTATCAGTTGAATCCACTAGATGTTTTCCAATAGACATACCCCAAGGGCTTCTAAATTGTTAGGTCTACAGATAATTGACTCCCGAACCTCAGAGGTCTACTGAGGAAGATTTAATGATTACCTAGAGATTTCATTCATTAATATCTCTTCTCTATCCTTCTACTAATATGTTGTCATTAATACAATTCCCTAAAGCTGAAGAGAAAAAAATGGTAAAAAATATAAGAGCCTTTTCCGAGATGTCATTGAGAATGCAGTAGTTAGCAATGGGAAGCTCAAGGTAAAGAGCAAATCTCCTTTAGCTAAAGAATGCAGAACCCTTTTTGATAGAAAAGAATAAAAGCAGGAGAGGAAGTTAAGGTCCTTTACTAACATAATCATATGTTAAAAGAAGCAAATGGAAACCTGTGCTAATCCAACATTTGCCACCAGGGAATTCAGAATCTAACGTGTTCTGCAGTCCTTTTCACAGTAGGCATTAAAATTGAATAAAAGTGAACAATATTTTTCAATCTGTGAACCTAAGAATTTCATATTTGTACATCATCTGCCATATTTTCCATGGTGATTATCTCTCTCTCTTTTGTTCTCCCATAACAGACCTTGGTATGCTGCTTAAAATAATATTTGGGGCTTTATTTGCCATTCTTTTGACTGAGACATGTTGATTTTATTAAAGTGAGTTGGGTCTGCATTCTTTCTTTACTATTATTACAGGTAGACTTGACAGACACAGGACTTTTGTTTTAAAATGCTCTGCTATGGAGCCAACCTTGTTAAATAAGTTCCATTTTACCTGCTGGGCAGTTGCATTCTGAAGGTGCTTCTCTTGCGATTCTTATTTTAGCCATATGTTCATAGGATTTCTGCAGGGGGTGGAAAGAAGAGGTATTAAGAGTCATCAGTAGCATTGGAGAGAAATAGGTTCTTTAGGGATTCTCTGTCTATATGCTTGATTCACCAGCATTTGATAGCCTGCATAACTAAAGTTTACATATGGAAAAAAAAAAAGTTTACATATGTACTTTGGACTCAGTCAAAAGGTAACAGTACCCAAGCCCTAAAAAAAAAAAAAAAGAAAGAAAATGATCATTGACATGATATCAAGACTGCTGAAAAAAATAACAATAAATTAATTTTTAAAAAAAGACTACTGGACTTGTATAACATCTTTCTCCATTGTTCAACTACCAACACCCACTCCCTCAGCTCATACATATGCAGCCAATGCAAAAACCTGGCATTAACATGTTGCAGTTCTAGGTAAGTTATGTGTTTTAAAACAGCCAATACTTTATGCATAGAGGTCAACTGCTTATCATGTTGCACTGCAACTACTGCCAAACAGCCTCTCTGTTGGAAGAGCAAGTTCCAGAAAACCACCTAACTCCAGTCTAAAGCTGCCCCTGATTTTGATACATATTGTAGATTACTTTAAACTCTCAAGTCCAATGGCTCTGCATTCATAAACACCGCTGGCACTGCATCTTTTACCAAAAAAAAATAAGCTACTATTTTTTTCTTTTTAAACATTTAATAGGAGACCATTCAATGTATGAAATAACTGGTTCTAAATCACATTCAGGGTTATTTTACTTTCAAGAGTGATTACCATTTGGATATTAATAGCACCTCTGGCCCTAACCCTCTTGAAGAACATAACAGAACAGATGTTACTCTGCAAGGAATATTCTCCACAAAATCGGTAAAGATTCATAGGAGACTTTGGAAAACTAAGAGAAGCTAAAATGCCACCCTGCCATTCTGGTCACCCTTCCCGCTTTTAGAGCTCCATATAGATTTAACATGCAAATATCCAGAAGAGTGAGGGAAGATGAGACACATAGAGAGGGTGGTATCAAAGGATGTGCATATACAGTACAAACATATGCCACCATGGATGGACGCCTAGCATATGTGCACACGGCCACACCAAGTATGCGGACAACAAGGGTAGGCTGGTCCTATACACAGAATCACGCCTGTGCGAGATGTTATGCACGTGCAAAATCCCCCAGCTTTTCACACCTGAGCCAGAAGTCGCTCCACTTTCTCTTGCACCACTGCTTTGAGCTGATCCAGGCAATCGGGAAGCGGACGGATGGAAGGGTCCCCTTTGGCGGATTCGAGAGCGGCGATCCTCGCCTGGAGGTCGTTGGTTTTCACCCCCAGGTACAGACAAGACATCACGGCCACCACTGACAGGAGGGCCGCCAGGACCGCGCCTGGGGGCACGGTGCGGGCACAAGGCTGCCGGGCGGAGCTCGGGTCCTCGGAGCCCGGCTCTCCGGCCCCTCCTTTTCCTGCAGGCTTCTTCGGGAGCATCGTGGCGGGGTCCGCTGCCTCCCACCCTCTCCCACTTCCAATAACCGTAAAGGGAAAGAAAAAGGACGGTTCCTCCAAAGTTCAGTCCGGTGGGCTGTACAACTAGTTGGCGGAGTGGGAGAGGGGCGCGCGGAGACGGACCCCCGCTCTCCCCGGTGCCGAGACCAGCAATCCTGGACCGTCCTCCGCCTTCTTCTCTCCTACCTGGGGGTGAAGAGCACCCTCCGTCTATGGACTGGTGGCCACAAGGCAAAAACCAGAAAGGAACCCACTCGGATAGTCCTGCTGACAACCCCCCTGAGGACGGGCACTTCGGAGGTCCCCGCGGGCGGCCGCCCAGGGGCCGGGGACCGTGGGAGACGGCTGCGGTGGCCGCCGCTCCCCTCGCCCCGCAGCGCGGACCTGTTGCGTCTGCTAGTTCGCCTTAGGTCTACCTAGAGCCGGTGTTTTTCCGCACGCCAACTGCCTCCCCACCTGGACTCGGTGCCGGGCAAAAACGGCGGAGCGCGGCGGCGGGAGCGCGGCACCAAAAGGGTACCGAGGGGCAGAGGCGAGAGGAAACCGAATGAGGAGCAAGAGCGAGCGGCGAGGCCGAAGTCGCGGCTGCCCCCAGGATCTCCGCAGC
>NW_006293960.1:37475-56874 GCF_000327345.1 Myotis davidii
AGACCCAGCGAGGCCGCCACATTATCCCCATGTATTCACCTTCGTCCGGCCCGCGCTGTCCCCCACTGCGCCCAAGGGGCGGGGGAGCTGAGCCGGAGGTCATTTGCGTAAGATATGCAAATTGTGGAGCGGCCGCAGTGATTGGAGAGGAGCTTGATGACCCCTCCCTCCACGGAGTAACTTCAGCGTCCCGAGGGCCATCCCCCCGCCTAGGCTAGGGCCGGAGCGGGTCTACTGTGGGCTCGGCGGCCACTCCGGCTTATACTGACCCTGCCCAGCGCTCCCTCCTTATCGCAGTGAAATCTGGAGAAATGGCCTCCAGGCGGGGAGAAGTGGAGCAGAAAGCTCTGGCTCTCCATATCTTCACTGGAGAGCAGTGGCAGAAGCTCCTGGAATCTCGCTCTGGGCAGCCTTTCTCCCTCCTCCCTCAGTTTCCCACATGCCCGGAGGCAGAGTGTCTGGCTGACGCCCGAGGTACACTGCCCCACTCCCCTTCTCCTCCCGCGGCCGCTGCAGACTCCCACCTAGGGAAGTTTTCTTTCCCCTCCCCCAGTTTCCTTCTGTCTTGACCGAGCCGAGTCGCCTCCCCGCTCTGTGTTCCTAGTCTGTACTAGGGTGCTAATGCGTTTTCCTGATTCCGTGTTTTGTGGGATTGGAAAAGGCAGCGTTGAGGTGCACATTTCTCAGGATTTAGGAAAGACTGAAGAATGAGGTCAATTTTTCCTCTTACCTGACTCTCCTGCTGCTCCCTCTGGATCAAATTACAAGTTCTCTAATGGGATTTTTGGAAGTAGGTAACAAGTAGCATTCTGCATCTAATTAACTGGGGGGGTGGGGGGAGGATAAATCCCACCTCTTAGTCCAAGTTTCTGCTTATCTGCTCCTACCCAAAGAAATACCAAAAATTTCTCCTATCCTTAATCAAGCTATGTACCAGTAAATGATCAACAAAATACTGCACTAAGCTAACCTTTCACGTACAGAAACATATTGCTAGGTACTAGGTACGAAGCAGGGCAAATATGTTTCAATAACAGCTGTTGATGGAAGATACAGGAATAAAAAAAAGATTAGGGGATGAAACAGACACAACAGTGGAGGACAACTTAGTGAATTTTGCTATAAAATCAAAAGCAAAATTCCTTACATTTGTTTTACACAGTAGTTCTCAAAGGGTGGTCCCAAGACCAGCAATATCAGCATCAGTTGAGAAATTATGGAAAATTCAATTTCTGAGGCCCCACCCCATATCTACTGAATCTAAAACTACTGCTGTTATGAAATCGGAAACACAGTAATCTTTGTCTTTGCAATGATTTTGATGCACATTGATAGACCACTGGTATAACACTTTATAAATATTTTCAAGTACATTTTTCACTTGAACCTCATAACCCTGTGATGCAAGTAAGGAATTATTGGCCCCGTTTTATATATGAGAAAACAATTTTCAAGTCACATTGAATTGTGAATTAAACATGTTTTCAAAAGTAGCACCCAAGGAATGGGTACAAAGTCTTTAATATGTCACCTCTTTCTGATTTACCAATGACCTCTCTTACCATTCCTCAGTCTCCTTTGCAGGCTTTTCCTCTGCCAATCCTCTAAATGTTGGTGCTCCTCGGGTCTCTATCTTATGCCATCATCTCTTTTAACTCCGTATACTCTCTTCAGTAGTGCTCTCAATTACCATCCTTACACGGATGACTCATAAATCCATAATAAAAGCCCAAATCTCTCCTGAGCCTAAGATCCACATAGCCAGTTTGCCTGTCTACCTCCTCCACTTTGATATCCCATAAGCAATTCCAACTTACTAGCCTGCATCTTACCTCCAAAGCCTGCTCTTCTGTTTTCCACCACTCTGTAATAAGCCAAAATACCCAGTAATAACCCTGGACTTCTCCCTAGCCCTCATCTACCTAAATTCTTCAATATGTCCTATTGTCCCTAGAGTGTAACTGTGTATCTTTCAAGTTACCACCTGATGTCTTCCTCCTTCCTCATTGTTCATCTTTCCAGTCATACTCTCCATACCACTTTTATGGAGAGAAAGAGAATGAAGAACTTTAAGAGCAAGGCAAGACAACTCCCTTTTAAAATATCAGTAGAGCCCTAGCCGGTTTGGCTCAGTGGATAGAGTGTCCGCCTGCGACTAAAGGGTCCCGGGTTCAATTCCGGTCAAGGGCACCTGCTGGATTTCAGACTCCATCCCCAGTAGGGGGCATGCAGGAGGTAGCCAATCAAGGATTCTTTCTCATCATTGATGTTTCTCTCTCTCTCTTCCTCTCTGAAATCAATAAAAATACATTTAAAAATTTAAAAATATTAGTAAAAAGGCCTTTTTCTGTGCTGATAGTGACAGTAAGTCACACATTAAATTTGATAATGAAGTGTTTTCATGTTATGCTTGATGGAAATTGGCCGTGAGCATGTACATTAACAACTCTGGCAAGCTCTCTGTGAGAGCTTAGTGGAGAGATAGAGTTGGAATTCTGTGGATCCAGGATCTTTATCCAGAGGATTAACTTTGATTTGTATGTTGGGTTGGCACAATACCCAGAGATTTCAAAAACCAGTAGATTCTCTGCATCAAGTACAGAGAATGTGTGGAATTTTAGGACTTCTGATCATCAGAACTGTAATTAATAAGTTTGTATTGTTTAAGTCACTGGGTTTTCAGTAATTTGTTACAACAGCAATGGGAAACTAATAAAATCAGAGTCACAAGAAATCAGTTCTCATCTCCGGCAGCATCGTAAGCTAAAAGGTACCGGCCATAATGCCCTATAACTGCAGCAGGTCCTGTCATAACAATCCCTGTCTTTCAAATGTTTACGCATTCCTGTTTTACTGACATGCCCATTGGGAAAGAATTGGAAAGATATGCCTCCTCCCATGTCATGTAAAATTAGGATGCCCTCTACAGAGACATATTAAACCGAGTAAAATATATTCTATTTCTTTGACGTCTCCCATTGGTGCAACTCAAAAACAATAAACTAGTCAAGCTGTACAGCCACTCTCATCTCTCCCCGCAGCCAATGCTAGCCCAGCTAGGACCTGAGCTGGGACTCAGCACTACCGCTAGCACTACTGTTACCAATCTCCAGGGCCCAAAAAAAGGAAAATAAAGAGGGATTTCTGACAGAGAGATGTGGCAAGACGTTAAACTGAGAAAGAAGGTGCCTGGGAGAAAAACAAGATAAAGCGAGAAATGAAGGTAGAAGAAAAGAACTTTTTAAGTAGGTAAACGTGTTGCCCTGGCCGGTGTGGCTCGGTTGGGGTGTCATCCAGTGCACTGAAGGCTGCCAGTTTGATTCCTAGTCAGGGCACATACCTGGGTTTTGGGCTTGGTACCCAGCAGGGGGCATGCAGGAAGCAGCCAATTGATATTTCTTCCTCTCCCTTCCTCTCTCAAAAAATCCATTAAAAAAAATTTAAGTAGATAGAAATGTTAATTTTTTTAAGGCATAATTCACTCCTATATGTCTCTAAGAGGCTGATCGATAGAAGATATATAGCACAGAGGTGAAATAACACATATTTAACATATTAGTGTCATATGTGTATTTAGAAAGAGTCTCTGGCCAAAATAAGTAACTGGAATAATCGCATTTTTAAATATTAATTACATGACAGAAAAGTATTTCAGTTTGGTTAGAAAATAGCTTTTAGTACTATCAATTTTTTTTTTAGTACTATCAATTTTTGAGGCTAGTTCCCTAAAACCACAATTTTAACCGATATTCACCAGCAAAGGTGTCAAATACAAACAAGTGTCTGAGGGGCTTTGTAGCTATCTTTGTACACCCACAACCAGCTGCCGTGTCCACGAAGTACCTTATTAAGAAAATAATAGAATAAATTGTGTGCTGTATTGGGCATGCTAATTCATAAACTTCAGATGAAAATGTGCTCTCTCAGAGAAACATCTTTTAAGAAGACAAAGTTTCCCAAATAGAATGAAATAGGCAGTGCAATGAACTTTAAAGATGCAGTTCTCCCACAGCCAGACAAATTTCAATACATCACAAACAAATTACAAATATCTTTAGGAGCAGAAGAGAAGGATTTGGCTCTTAATGACAGACTGAAAAATTCTCTTTCAGACAGATCAAGGACCTGGTCCCATTTAAAGAGCCTGCTGAAGCAGGAGACTTGCAACTCTGTGAATCCAAGAATCTGGATAATACAAGCCCTCCAACTCCCATTCCTCTCTGCAGAGTCAGTTTTATGTCTGTTTGTTGTTTTATTTTATTTGGGGGAGAATGTGAATTTTTCTCAAATCTTAAATAACAAGATCATAACCCCACTTAGATTTCCCCCCAAACTTGACAATTATATTGCTAATTCTAACAAGCAACTACTTTTCATTGGACTTACCAAATCAACCTTTTGCTGTAATGCTAGGTAGACAGTGCGTGTTTGTAGCATTGATTCAGATCATGGTTACAAGTACAGACTCCCAGGCCAGACTGCCAAGATTAATAATTCAGCTCTGCCATTTAATAGCTGTGTGACTTCGTGTAAATTAGATAACTTTTCTGCGCCTCCGTTTTTTCATCTATAAAACAAAGGTAATGATACTTACCCACAAAGTCTTTCATGGTAAATACATGGAATGATATGTGTAAAACTTTATAATGCCTGGTAGATATTAAGTGCAATATAAACTTTTGCTCTTACTGGTGCTATTATTATCATCACTTTACAAGTGTCAATCTACTGATCCATAGACATTGAAGGTCAAGAAAATGTGCGTTCTTACCTGGTGGGGCACCTGTATATCCTAATCATGATTGTAGCCCTGTCTCGATTTATAAGAAGAGAATAGTGTCAGGGCGACTTTTCAGCTATTAGGTGATTTGAGGATTTCCCTGCCCCAAGCAATCATTGATGGGTTCTATGTCATTTTAGATTAGTTTTTTCTTGTTTTAGAATTTCATCTAGATAGAAGCCTATGGCATTATTTTTATGTGTCTGGCTTTCTTTGCTCAAAAATAATATTTTTGAGATTTATCCATATTGTTTATTAACACTATTTTGTTTATTTTTATTGCGGAGTAATAGTCCATTGTATACCAGTTTCTTTATGTATTCACTTATTGGTGGACATTTGAATTGTTTTCAGTTTGTTTCTTTTTTTGCTATATAAATGAAGCTTCTATGAATATTTATATACAAGTTTTTATTTTGTATATTTTAAAAACATAATTTTTTTTTCATTTTAGAGATGGCTAAGATACTCTTTATAAGAAAAACAAAAAAAGACTTGGATCTATCAGATACCAAAAGATATTATGAAGGTGTAGTAATCAACACAGTTTGGGATTGCTACATGGACAGAAATTACACCAAAGAAATTGAATAAAGAGACTAGAAACAAACCCACACATAGGCATTCAAGTGGGGAAGAAGTGACACCCAAGAGCCATGAGGAAAAGATGACCTTTCAATAGATCATGCTGGGACAATTGTGTATCCACACAGGAAAAAAAGGAAATTGAAACCTTTCTTCATAGAATAAACAAAAATCAAAAAGGATGATTTATAAACCTAAATATAAAAGGTAATATTATAAAGCATTGAGAAGAGAATATCTTCATGGCCTTAGAGTAAAGCAGGGCTTTTAAAATAAGACATATAAAGCACTAGCCATAGAGGAAATAATGTAGTAAGAGGAATATATTAAATGGAGAACTTCCATTTATGAAAAAAGGACAAACATCTTAAAATAAGTGAAAAGAAAAGCCACAGAATGGGAAAAGATAACTGAAATCTATAGGACTGAAAAAGGGGCTTGTTATATAAGAATGCTCTTAAATCAATGAGAGAAAAATCACAACCCAATAGAAAAGCTTGTTATTTAGAATATATAAGAATGCTCTTAAATCGCCGTAACTGGTTTGGCTCAGTGAATAGAGCGTCGGCCTGCGGACTGAAGGGTCCCAGGTTCGATTCCGGTCAAGGGCATGTACCTTGGTTGGGGGCACCTCCCCAGTAGAGGGTGTGCAGGAGGCAGCTGATCGATGTTTCTCTCTCATCGATGTTTCTAGCTCTCTATCCCTCTTCCTTCCTCTCTGTAAAAAATCAATAAAATATTTAAAAAAAAAAAGAATGCTCTTAAGTCAATGAGAGAAAAATCACAACCCAATAGAAAAGTGAACAAATGCTTGAATAAGCCCTTTGACGAAAGGAAAACTAAAAGTAGCCAAAAAACATTTTTAAATGGTGTTCAACCCATAAATAAATAAAATGTGCATTGAAACCACCACATTATAGCACTACTCGCCTATAAGAGTAGAAAAAATGAAAGAGAGGGACAATAACAAACGTATTAAATGTGGAGAACTGGAACTCACACACTGCTGGTTGGAATGTAAATTTGCACAAGCACTTTGGAAAATTGTTTGGCACTATCTGGAAAACTGAACATGTGCAAGCCCTTTGTGGAAGGAGTTTGAAGAGAATAACAGTGAAAGTCTGAGAGCCTAGAAAGCTCTGTTAGTAGATGCCAAATGGCCTTATAGGAGACTTCAGATGAGGCCTTAAAGGAACGTGAGGAAAACGTCACTGGAAACAATAAGGAAATAGATTCTCACTATGTAGTGGCAGACATTGGAAAGAAGAAAAAGGTATTTAATGATCTGTGTGACTTAGCCAAGAAGATTCCATTCAAAGCCCTGACGGTGCCAACAGGTTCTTTCTTATTGTGTAGTAAAGTGTAAAAGGAGATAGATGAGCTAAAGGAATGACATAAATAAAAAGAAGCCAGGAATTGTTGAAATTGAAAATTCCCATCCTCTCCAGATGACAATTGATATTAATATTAAGAAATAGCTTTGGGACAAGATCAAATCCAGAGACTCTACGAAAAAGAAAAAGAAAAAGGAAAAGGAAAAGCTAAGGTTATGACTATAAAATCTTTTGTTAAGATCTCTGAAGGGATACTCCACACAACTGCTTAATCAAACAATAGAGCATATAAGAAGTTCAAGGATACTATCCCTCAGAAGTCTCAGCAGAAACACAAAGTATGGCTTATCTCAGTGGAGTGAACCCCAGTAATATCTATCAGAATCTCAAAGGGGTTTCTGGACCCCAATTTACATGAATGCACGAGAGGGTTCACCATACCAACAAACAATTCTGACACCAGCAGGGTGTCCGAGAATTCAACTCAACTCTGTGCTTCTGACCAACTGGCTATAGATTAAAACAGCGGTTCTCAACCCATGCGTCGTGACCCCTTTGGGGGTCGAATGACCCTTTCACAGGGGTCGCCTAAGACCATCGGAAAACACATATATAATTACATATTGTTTTTGTGATTAATCACTATGCTTTAATTATGTTCAATTTGTAACAATGAAAATACATCCTGCATATCAGATGTTTACATTATGATTCATAACAATAGCAAAATTACAGTTATGAAGTAGCAACGAAAAGAATTTTATGGTTTGGGGTCACCAAAACATGAGGAACTGTATTAAAGGGTCGTGGCATTAGGACGGTTGAGAACCACTGGATTAAAAGTTCCAATTACCCCCTCCCAGTCAGGGGGCTTAAGTGATACAGGAGGATTCATTGTATCTACATGCTTGGCAACTTGGTGCTGGTCATTGACAGTTCCTCTGCACATGGGTTACTTCGTAGGCTGGTTGAATATCTTCATGACATGATGACTTATTATCCTCAATCCAAAAGGGAGAAAAATATACCCATTCTCTCCCAAACCTCCAAGTTCTCATTGTATAACAGCATCAGCTTTAAATCAAGGATCTCATCATCTAAATCAGATCCAGATGTGAATGGGGCCTTTCAGGAGTGGTCCCTTGATTAGGAACCTCAAGTTCTTCTCTTCAAGAATGGTTACTGTCTATATAAAGGCCTGTGAACTAAAGAGACAACTTAACTGCCCCACCTCTACCAACATACAACAGTGGGACAGGCAAAGGATAACCACTATGGTCATTCCTGTTTAATTAAAAGTGGGGGGAAATATCATCAGATGTCACTAGTCTATAGAGCTTCTGAAATTTAGTTAGGCAACATTTGGAAGTTCTTTGATTAGAACTAGAAATGATTTCTTCCTGGGAATGATTCTCCATGACACTTGGCTCTATTTTCTGGCCTTTGGTCTTGTGCTCTAAGTTATTTTTTTCTTTTCCATGAAAGATATCCCGTGTGTTTGCAGCTCACAGTTTTCTTAGCCTGCTTCCTGTCAGTATAGATATGACTCAAAGGCCTCTTCTTCTTTTGTACTGTCTCTCTTCTTTCAGTTCAAGATGATGTTTTGCCAACATAATTTTCTTTTTTGTTGTTGTTTTTTAATTACAGTTTACATTCCATATTATTCTGTATACGTTTCAAGTGTATAACACAGTAGTGAGATAACCATATACTTTATGAAGTGTTACACCCAATATTTCAAGTACCCACATCATCCCATATATACTTATCACAATATTGTTTTGACTCTGTTCCCTATGCTATAACTTACATCCCTGTGACTATTCTGTAACTACCAATTTATACTTCTTAATCCATTCACCTTTTTCACCCAGCCCCCAGCCCCCTCCCATCTGGCACCATCAGTCTGTTCTCTGTATTTGTGAGTCTATTTCTATTCTGTGTGTTTTGTTTTGTTCTTTAGATTCCACATATAAGTGAAATTATATGATATCTGTATTTCTCTGTCTGACTTATTTCACTTAGCATAATACCCTTTAGGTCTCCATGCTGTCACAAAGGTAAGGCTTCATTCTTCTTTATGGCCAAGTAAATATTCCATTGTATATATGCACCACTTCTTTATACTCATCTGTTGATGAACACTTAGGTTGCTTCCATATCTTGGCTATTGTAAATAATTTTGCAATGAACAGGTAGGTGCATATATTCTTTCACATTAGTGGTTTTTGTTTCTTCGGATATATACCCAGAAGTGGAATCACTCGGTCATCATGCAATTCCATTTTTATTTTTTTTAGAAGCATCTGTACTGTTGTCCATAGTGGTTGCATCAATCTTCATTCCCACCAACAGTGCGCTATGGTTCTCTTTTCTCAACATTCTTGCCAACACTTGTTATTGGTTGTTTTACTGAGGATAGCCATTCTGACAGGAATAAGGTAATATCTCATTGTGGTTTTGATTTGCATTTCTCTGATAATTAGTGATATTGAGTAACTTTTATATGTCTATCAGCCATCTGTATGTTTTCTTTGGAGAAGTGTCTAATCGGGTATCCTACCCATTTTTTAATTGGGTTTTTTGTGTTTCTGGTGTTGAGTTCTCTGAGTTCTTTACAAAGTTAGAAACTAACTCCTTATTGGATGTGTCATTGGCAAATATCTTTTTCCATTTAGTAGGATGTCTTTTTATTTTGTTGATGGTTTCTCTTGTTGTGCAAAAACTTTGTAGTTTGATATAGTCCTATTTATTTTTTTCCTTTGTTTCCCTTGCCTGAGAAGATATATCAAAAGAAATATTGCTAAGAAAAATGTCTGAGATTTTACTGCTTATGTTTTCTTCTGCTGGTTTCAGGTCTTACATTTACATCTTTAGTCCATTTTGAGTTTATTCTTGTATATGGTGTTAGCCCAGCCGTGGGCAAACTACGGCCCGTGGGCCGGATCTGGCCCGTTTGAAATGAAAAAAAACTAAAAAAAAAAAAAAAAAGACCGTACCCTTTATGTAATGATGTTTATTTTGAATTTATATTAGTTCACACAAACACTCCATCCATGCTTTTGTTCTGGCCCTCCGGTCCAGTTTAAGAACCCATTGTGGCCCTCGAGTCAAAAAGTTTGCCCACCCCTGTGTTAGACGGTTATCTAGTTTCAGTTTTTTGCATTTTCCAATTTTTCCAACACCATTTATTGTATAGATTGTCTTTACCTCATTATATGTTCTTGCTTCCTTTGTCCTAGATTAATTTACCATGTAGACATGGGTTTATTCCTGGGCTCTCTATTCGTTTCCGTTAACCCATGTGTCTGTTTTATGCCCGTACCATACTGTTTTGATTACTATTAGCCTCATAGTATAGTTTGATACCAGGTAATGTGATACCTTCCACTTTGTTCTTTTTCAAGATTACTATAGCTAGTCAGGGTCTTTTTTGTTCCATCTAAGTTTTTGGATTATTTGTTCAAGTGCTGTGAAATACGCCACTGGTATTTTGGTAGGGATTGCATTGAATCTATAGATTCTGGCACTGTTCAAGCCCGCTGGAGCTCCTCAGGAGCTCCTCAATAAGGGCTGCACCGGGGCCCAGGCTGGAGACTGCCAGAAACCTCTCCACCAGGAGCTTTCCCTGCAGGGTGGGGCTGCTGAAACTCAGGGTGAATGTCTTGACTGAGATTCTGTGCACTGGCCCTTTGAGACAGCCATCCCCCTTCTCACCTGGGAGGGTGGAATCCCTGCTGAATTTCCCAGCCAGATACTGTGTGGTCTTCTTTCCAGCTCTAGTGCTTTGGACTAGGGAGCCTGGGTTGGGGCCAAAGCCCCTGGACCCTGGAGAGGGTTGGGGCAGGGGGAGGAAGAACCTCCTTAGCTAAGATATCACTCTAGATTCTTTCCCACTTCAGCAGGGCCAGCCCCATTTACATCTCTGCCTTCCTACCAGTCTCAATGGGAGATCCTCCGTAAATCCTTAGTTAGAAGACTGTTCAGCTAGTCTCCAGTTGGTTATTCCGGTTGATTGTTCTGTACTTAAGCCGCTCTTCTGATGTGGTCCTGGGAGGAGGTGAGTGTAACTTCCACCTACTCCACCGCCATCTTGAACCCCCTCACATCAGTCACCAATATAATTTTCTTTATAGTTTACTGGACTCTGCGATGTTGTGATTTATAAGACATTTATCTTCGTCCACAGTTTTTACCTACAGTTCCTGGCTCAGTTTCTCAAACCTTTGGAAGATCCTAGGTGGTTAGAGTGTCTTTTGTTATGTTAATGAAGTTATGTTTGACCCCCCCCCCCACAAGGTCATTAGATTAAATTAAAAACTGAAACACCAGGGTATTGGAATGATCATCTAAACAGACATTGAAATCATTTAAAAATTTTTAATATGTTTTTATTCATTTTAGAGAGAGGAAGGGAGGAGAGAGAGATAAAAACGATGTGAGAGAAACATCGAGGGCATGTGCTCTGACCAAGAATCAAACCAGTGACCTCTCTGTGCCTGGGACAATGCTCAACCAACTGAACCACATTGGCCAGGCAAAACATTTTGAAAGTAGTGGTGAGTCCAGAAATAAATTACCAAGAAAAGAAGATGAGTAACTCCATGTTTCTAGTTTGTGGAAGAGTGATAGCACCACTGGGCATGAGAAAATGTGGCAGAAAAAGGTATTTATGGAGAATAGGTCTATTTTAGACTGAATTATAGTCAACTATTACTGGATGAAGAAATCTCAAAATGGCTTTCAAATATTTATTTTTTTGGCCAATTGTGTCTCAGTGAATGGACCCCCATTATTACTTCAAGTTTCCTGTGACTAGCTTTGAAAAGGCATTATTTAACAAAGGCTTATTAACCAGAACTTACTGAGTGTTGCACTATTTAAATCACTAGAGTAAACCATGGAGAAGATACAAAGTTGAAAAAGGTGCAATTGTACCATCAAAAGAATTTATGATCTTGAGGGCTCCTCAGACATGTGTGTAAATAATAAAGGAGTAAAGGAGGAAGATGAAGTACAGAAAATGAACTGAATCTGGACCTAACACACGGAGATTACAAATTGGAACAGAAATGTCATGTTTTGTGAGGACTATAAATCAAAGGTCTCACAATGGTAGGTCACACATTGGTTTCAGCCCACAAACATGTTTGATTTGGCCCACAGAGTGTTTTAAAAATTGGAGATATCCCATTTTAAATACTCTGGATTTCCATCTTCTGAAAACGCAGAAGATCTGGCAACTGTCTTCATTGCCAACTGGCAGCCATCAGCTGGAGCTAAGTAGAAGCTGTTTCCTCAGGGATAGCTTAATTTCTTCAACTCACTACATTTCCCATCAGTCCTCCACTGTCATCCTTCACACCCCGCGTGCTTCCCTTTCTCAATTTAATGAAAGGGCTGGATACATGCAGCTTCCAGCCCTTCTCCTTGAAATCAGCTGGCAAATTTTAGGCCTTCAAATCACCACCTTCTGTGCGTGCGTGCGCACACACATACACACACGTGTCAACCCTACTTCTCTTTTTCTTTTCTTTTTTTAACATTTAATCACCTTTATTTATTTGTTTGTTTGTTTTGGTTAATCCTCACCCCAAGGATATTTTCCCATTGATTTTTAGAGAGAATGGAAGAGAGAGGGAAAGATGTGAGAAACACATCGATTGGTTGTCTTCTGCAGGAGCCCTGACCAGGGCCTGGGCAGGGGAGTTGCCTGCAACCGAGGTTTATGCCCTTGATCAATATCAAACCCAGAACCCTTTGGTCCATAGGCTGATGCTCTATCCACTGAGCCAAACCGACTAGGGCCTTACTTTTCTATATAAAAATAATTTAGTTGATAAGGCCTCCCCACCACCACTTTCAGTCACTTAAATATCCTTCTGTAGGTTTTGAGTTTATGACCTCTATGTGTTTATCCTGTCCCAAGAGATGAAGACATGTATTCGAAGTCTCACCACTCCTTGTTCTCCCCAAAATAAAAATAAAAACATCAGGCTCTATTTTTCATGGACTATCAGTGAACGAAGAGATCACAGCGTGCCGTGGAGAGTGATAAATGGGAAACTGAGCACTGCGTGTAGGAGTGGAGAGAGGTGAGGGCCCCCAGCACATAGAGAGCACCACTCTAGTGTGTGAGGTACTGTACCGTGTTGATATCTTTGCCAACTGATCATCAAATCCTCCTATGAGAAAGCTCTCCCTCTACCTCCATTACCTTCTGAGTGCTTCCTGTGGCTATGCTCTGGCTTTTATAATTGAAAAAAAGGAGGTCTAGCCAGGTGTGAGGGTGGCCTTCTCTTTGGGGTAAGAGCTGAGCTAAGGGAGACTTACAGGTACATTCCTTTTTGTGGGTGGTGGCTAAATAGAGTTGACATGATAAAAACAGCACACAGTGTGAAGTCGGACTAACCTGGCCTTGAGCCCTAACTCTTCACTTCGTCACCATTTTCCTCTAAGTTCCAAGGAAGTTATGAAGATTAAATAAGACAATATATGTCAAGTGCTGAGGATAGTGCCTAGTATACAGCAGCTACTCACTAATTGCTTTTGTTACTGATTCACTTTACATTGGATCCATGAATCAGTAAGTATTTTACTTTGCGTTTTTGCTAGTCTTAATTCTACCTCGGTAGTGACGAGAGACTGGGAATTAAATGAATAGATAAAAGCTGCTGTACTTGATACATCATGTTTTACATGTAGAAGCCAGAGCATAGTTGGAAAAAAGGGGAAATTTACAAGTACAGGGTATGACTCTATGAGTAAATGATTTATAAATAAAATGGCAAGCCATGTTGTTTTGTTCTCTAGCCTTCTATATAAAGCATACAAAGTTGCCAAAGCCTCACTCATGGGTAAGAGAACTTGAAACCCAGGCAGGGTTTGGCAGGCCACTCCAAGCTATTGTGTGATACACTGCTCAGACCTCAATAGTTATGCTTTCTGAACTCTGGCATTCCAGCCTGCCACTGCCTCTGGTCTTATTCACTGGAAACCCATATTTGTGTCTATTCTTACTCAAGCCTGGATCTCCTCAGATCTTGAATTATTAATGGTTAGTCTATATTATTATCATGACCTAAGGTTTTTACCCAAATTCTAATTCTATTCCCCTCAGTGATTACAGACTGATGCATTGACCATACCACCGCCCCCCAACTTCTCTTCCTGTCTGCAGCTCTACATCACCCTTTCTTCTTGACGTTCTTCCCTAATGGCTTGAGTCCCCAAGCTCTCACAGGACCTATATTTATCTGAGGAGGGGGGCAAACATTTGATGGAAGATTAACACACACGCAAAAATAGAAACTGAGCAAATTATACATGTACAGGTCCATACATTTTTATAAAGCGAACATGCCTGTATAGCCCATGCCCAGATTAAGAAATAGTCACAACTCCCTCTGCCATTTCCCATTAGAACATTACAACCTCAACATAGCTCAGATCCCCCTACTTCATTTTGTCCTTTTATAAATGGAATCAAACAATACAAACTTGTCTTCCCCTGACTTCTTTGCTCAATACTATGTTTGTGAAGGCCATTCGTATTGTTGCATGTGGTGTGCATATTTACTCCTGTTACTGTATGTATTTCTTTGGCTGAATATAGCACAATTTATGTATCCATTTTACTGATGGATCCGGGGGATGGCTCCAACTTTTGGCTATTACAGATATTGTTGGCATAACATACTTGCTGAAGTCTTTTGGTGAATGTCTAATCATTTCTTCTGCATATATACTCAGATGGCTGGTTTATATGATTTGCAAATGTTCAGCTTTAATGGATACTGTCACAGAGTTTTCTAAATGGTCACAACATTTTACACTCCCACCAGTTGTATGTGAAAGTGCCAGTTGCTCTATATTCTCCCAACACTGGGTATCGCAGATCCTTTTTAATTCTCTTTTCACAAACTCTCCCGCTATTTTGGGACAGATTTTCAGGTCCCCATTCCACCCTCTAATCCCGCACCCCAGGCAACCCTGTCTCAGCAGCACCACTGTACTCATTCATATTTACATTAAAACTAATTCACATTTCTGGTTCAGGTACTACCTTATAGGCACTATCAGTAAAGAAATGACATTGCACATAATGCAGTCCTCTCAGACTTCTCATTTTTAACTTTTCCTAACTTGGAGCAAGTTGATATTAAGTCATAGACATGTATATACACCTGGTGCTAGTCCTGTGAATGTGCAAATTTTATAACCCTTCTTATTTGAAAAATATTGCTGTATTAGATCTTCAGATATAAAGAACCCTTTTAAATGATTAGAAATAAATTGAAGGGAAGGAGATAGCAATATTAGAGACTTAATACTTTACAACAAGAACTATGACTTCAGTGCCATAATATTGGAGCTATCATAGAGTGAAGGATTACAGTTTAATGCAAGTATATGATATCAAGTCCTTCTAAGATCCCTCTAAGATCTGCTTCTTATTAAACTCAGCCAAAGGAGAATTCACTCACATTCTTCTTCCTAAATGTAGTTCCTTTTACTAGAAAAGAGATCACATAAATTCTTATGTATTTAATTTCCTTCTAAAGCATTTCTCAGTGCTAAATTCAACATTTTCCAAAAGCAGAGGATAAATGAGACACTTCAAAGAAAACACTTTAGGTAAGACATTATGTTTTTTTTTCAAATCCACCTTCATGTTCATGTATTATTTTTTACTTAAAGGTTTGAACATGTATTTAATACACATAGAATTATGAGGAGTAAAGTAGAGGATTACAACATGGCTGGTTTGAAATAACTTATGGCTTACAAGACATAAGTAATAAATATTCATAAAGAAAACCTTTATGTGTAACCCCCAACTTTTTTTATACAGAGAGAAAAGGATCCTTAGTTTTCTGTCTCTTCTGGATAAAGAACTTTATTGTTCACTTCAACTAAAGCAAAGGACTCTCAAATAATTCTTCCAGAAACAATTTCTCCCTTGATAAAAAGATTTCTATCTACCAGTTTGTGTACAATTAGGCTTTTTTAAAAAAATCAGGTTTGATTATGCTCCCTTTTGTAAGTAACCAAAGGCCAGAATTTTCTCTCTCTCTCTCTCTCTCTCTCTCTCTCTCTCTCTCTCTTTCTCTCTCTTTCTCCTCTCTTCTTTCTGGCTGTGAAGGCTGGGAAAAATGGGCAGTGGATTTGAATTCCTTATGTAACTCAACATTCCAATTTGAATGCAAATTATAAATCTTTCACAAGGGGTCAATTTTACCATCTGGAGCGCATGACTATATCCCTTAACTTTAAGCAATGGTTTTGAGAGCTAAATTTGGGCTTATTTTCCCTTTGCCATTTTCATAACTTTTGTCTTTAGCAAAAGAAAAGTGGATTATCCAACTAGTTAGAATTAAACGCCTCTCGTGCAGATACCTATGTCTTTTAGACTCCTAAAGCATCATTTGTGGTTTTTAATTGACTCTTCTTAGACTTCATTGAACCAATTATACACAAGTAGTCACTCTATTCTCCCCTTGAGTCATGCATTTAGGTCCTATTAACACTAATGGAATTGCTATGCATGCACGCTGAGGGAGAACAAGCCCCTTAAACACCTTTTTAATGGAACAGTTTTGTTTCTTTCCATTCCTCTTCATATGCCTCTGTTTGGACTTTCTCTTACCAGTATGTGCTTCCAAATAATGTAGTTCTGATTTCTTTTTCAGCTCTTATACTTCCTTCTTCATTGAACTCCAGTGCTCAAAGTAGGACTTGACTTCCCCTCTTTTATTGATCATTCCTGGAAAAAGCTTCATGACTCAATCATTACTGCCCTCTTAGTTTTTCTGGTTTCAGAGTGCAATTCAGATGTTGCTTTCATTCCAGTCCTGTAGTTTCCACCAAGTACATTTAACCCACAGACTATTTTTTATCCTCGTGAAGACTTGACCAGCCAGAAGTCTTTTAATATGATGAAAATTTACCCAGGAGGCTAAAGATTTTTCCACCTTAACATGAAAATAAATAGGCATGTTTTCAGACTCTCCCACTTCATAATGTTTTTATTTGTTTACACTTTAAGGAGGTTTTTGTTTTTTTCATTTTTTGAGTGCCTATGACATAAGACTTCAGCAACATGTTTAAATTTAGAACAGGAAAATAAACTGTGCCATAGGAACCATAAATTCACAGGAAATAAAACTACACCTCCAATACATATACTAACAATCACATTTTTGTTTAGCTCTTAGAAACGTATTGTTCTTATAGTAGTTTTATCAATGGACTTTAAAAGCCAGCTTTGTTGCCATTTCTGACTTGTAAAGTGGGGGAGTGGGTAAGACTATTATGGCAGGGCCTAGTGGAGTGCCAGGCATTCAGCAGTCATTTGAATCACATAAAATTGCCATTTGGTGGATCAAAAACAGTTAAAAATGGTTGGAAAATATCAGTTGAAATGTCTGTTAAAAAAATGAATGGCCCTTGCCGGTTTGGCTCAATAGATAGAGCAGACCAAAGGGCCCTGGGTTTGATTTCTGTCAAAGGCACATACCTTGGTTGCAGGCTGAGCCCTGGCCCGGGCTTGTGCAGGAGGCAACCAATCGATGTGTTTCTCTCACATTGATGTTTCTCTCTGTCCTTTCCTCTCTCTTCCACTCTCCCTAAAAAACAATGAAAAAATATCCTCGAGTGAGGATTAACAAAAAAAAAGAAGAAGAAGAATGAATGAAATTTCTTTTGAGTCTAGATTTTAATTTTTATTCTATTTTCAAAAATTAAAAATACAGAGTAATTAGTCTAAGTTACTAAAAATATACATTATGCATGGATTTTTTCCAATCATTTAATGGAATAAAACTCCTAAACTGAGTACAGCAAACCTGGTGTTGATTAATTGCCTCTCAAAGGGTACGCTTAAACTTTATATTATTAAAAGATGATATTCCGATATATTTGAACATTTGGAAAATGAAATTTATATTTAATAGAGCTGATGGTTCATGTGAAAAGAATTGAGGATAAACATATGAAAAAATGAAAGACCAAAAGTTCATTAAAAAACGTGCAAGAAAGGAACCAAAATCATACTATTCACTGTTCAGTGAATTATTCAGATATCACAATAACATAATGCTGTTGATTTATCCCAAAATATTATCTGAAAATATGAATGTCAATACCAGCAGAAACAGCTCAAAATGTTGGAAGAGACTATATCTGGTAACTGGAACTAGGGGTGTGAGATGTCGAGGGGGGAAATTGCTGTCTTTTATGAATTGTGGAGCTGTGGGGAAACCCCTTGCTGACACACCCCACATGACATGAATTCCAATGTAACTGAATGAACTGGTGATGGGTTCCTATGCTGTGTATCAGATTCACCATAATTATTTGTTAATTTGTTAATACTGCAACCCCATATTGTACCCAACTGGATTTTTTGGACTTAGTTTATATCATTTGCATTTTAACTATGTGTGTATGTGAAATTGATAAAAATAACAATTAATTTAGAAAAACTTGAATTTCATATTAAACTTATCCAAGTTTTATACTTTTAAGAACACAACTCAAGTTGAAAGGTGAGAGGGTATAGCAGTGATGGCAAACCTTTTGCGCTCAATGTGTCAAAATTTTGAAAAACCCTAACTTAACTCTGGTGCCATGTCACATATAGAAATATTCATAGATTTTTTTAATATTTGCAACCATAGTAAAAAAAATAATTTATATTTTTTATATTTATTTTATATACTTAAAGGAAGCGCCACTAACTTCATCTGTTAGCCAGTTTCTTTTGTTTGTTTTAATATTATTTAATGCTGAGAACAAAGTCTCACGAAAATATGTTGATGGAAAAATTGTTAGCAAAGCCATCGCTAGATTTTTTATGTTGCTAAAAGTGTCAGGTACTCTGTTCCAAGCACTCAAAATTACTTGTTCATACTTGCACTCTTCTTCATTACTCAAACGATTTCGTTTCAGATTTTCAAGTTTTGACCTCAAGTCAACAAACACATGAGTCCAAATGCTACCTTGAAAATCTGCAAGTTGCACCTCTAAATCATCAATTTGCATCCATTGGAAGTCCTTTAATTCCAAAGTACTGTAAACAACTACATCCGGATACTTAATTATTTTAATGGTCTGTTCTAGGCTTCTAAATTGGTCGAATCTTTCGCTGAACTGTTCAAATAACGAGTTTACTATATTCTGGTACATAAGTACGGACTCCATTACACTCGTTGTAGTGGCCATCTCGAAATACTTTTTTGTCCGAGGAAAATACTTATAAGTTTGAGTTTCAATATCTCACTTGAAAATTTTAAGTTTACTTTCAAAAGATTTGATGTATCCAAACATAATGTCAATACTTTTTCCAAAACCTTGTAATTTTAAGTTCAGTTCATTCATATGAAGAGAGAGATCTGTAAAAAACATCAAATTGCTGTCCTACTTATGATCATTGATCTGAGAAAAGTTTGCCAGATCCTTATTCTCAATAAATACCGTAATTTCTTCAAAGCACTCCACAAATCCCTCAACTATTTTACCTTGACTGAGCCATCTCAAATTATTGAACATCAGTAGTCCACTGTTGGTTGAATCAACTTCCTGTAAAAGTGCAGAAAATTCTCACTTGTGAGGGGGTCGAGAAGCTATAAAATTCACAATTTTTGTTACAACTGACATTAAATCATTCAATTCTGAGAATCCCAATTTGGCACAAAAC
>NW_006293960.1:57533-75310 GCF_000327345.1 Myotis davidii
GTGAAGCTTACCCGAGGCACATGTTGACAATAACGAGGCCGTTTCCAGAATTGGGCATTTTGTCACTAGAGTTAAAAATAAAATGTGATGAGTAAAGATTAATCTCTTTATAGTGCAATTCTTAACCTTTTTATATTAATGTCAATATTGGAACAATGTATCTTGGATGTTTTCACTATGTATCTTTGCTACGCAACACCGATGTACATGTTTACATCCGGTTTTAGAATTGCATTATTGATCATGAGTAACGTGAGTAATAATATTACTCGAGTGATGCCCAACTCTGGCCGTTGTGAGAGACAAATATTTGAATTATGCAATTTTTTGTCTCTGTCGATGTGTGTCACCCAAAATGAGTTCGCGTGTCACCTCTGACACGCGTGTCATAGGTTCGCCATCACTGGGGTATAGTGAGAGGAGAACCCAGCCCCTCCTAGGTCTCTTTAATAAGACTTCCCATGTCTTACCTTTCTTTCTCCAATTCCTCACTGATTCCAACCACCTTCTTCTCAGAGCTTGCTGGCAGGATGAGTGATATGGCCAGAATCATGAGGAGAAAAGCACTCAAGTATTTGAGTTTTCCTTCTGTAAGCTTCAATGCAACCTCATTATTTTGACATTAAATTTTACTTTAATGCAATGAAGTAACTTCCATTACATTGGAGTCTTTATTAGAATAATTAATCAGATCAAATAGTTTGGGATATATTCTGGATCTGTGATGTCTGGAGTCCTTGCATACAAAAGAGAGCATTATGCATGAAATATGGTACTTCATACTTAATCAGAAAAACTTTTAGGTTCAGTCTTGGAGTTGAAGGAGAACTGTACTTAAATAATGGCTTTTAATCTTAACCCTTTGATGACCCAAATGAGAAAAGAGCCCAGATAGTGGGGGCCAGAGCAGAACCAAAATAATTCAAAAGGGAAAAACAAATTAGGTGATTTTTCAAAAAGAAAAACCCTCAATGGATCCATGTCTAAGAGTATCTTTTCTATTGGTCAGAAGTGGCAGCCTATCATCCCTGATCTCCTGAGAGTCCTCTGGGGGTGAAAACCTAGAGCAGTTCCAGAATAACCCTGCATACAGTTCCAGATGGAGTTCAAATGTTCTGGCACTTAGCATCTTTCTATTATATATCTGCTCCTTTGAGACCATTGCTCTACTAGCTCATTCAGAAACCCTTTTCCTATAAATCTCACAGCATCTTTTGTAACCATTTTCTCAAAGAAAAGCAAAACACAGTGTGATTAGGAGTATGAACACATGAGCTATACCCTGGGTTTAAACCCCAGCTTCTCTCTGATTGGGTGTGTGACCTTAGCAAATTATTCAACTTCTCTGGGTCTCAATTTTCTTACCTGTAAATGAGGGTAATAATAGTACCTGTTTCTTGGAGTTGCTATAAGCCTTAAATGACTTATCACATGAAACAGAACCAGCACTATGTAAATGCCAGCTATGGTTAAATAGGGTCTCTCTCACACAATCACATACAAAAACACACACACACACACACACACACACACACTGCCTCCTTTAAACCCAACATAAGAATCATTTCTCTTTTTTAACGTCTGTTTTTATTAATTTTTTTAGAGAGAGGGAGGCATCAACGTGAGAAGCATCGATTAGTTGCCTCCTGCACACACTCGGGCTGGGGATCAAACCTGAAACCTGGGCGTGTGCCCTGACTGGGACTCGAACTAGCAACCTTTCACTTGGGATGGCACTCAACCAACTGAGACACACTGGCCAGGGCCTAAGAATTATTTCTAAATAGTCCTTGGATGAAATAATGAACTGGTCCTATAACTTTTCCAGAATTTTCTTGGTGACTCGATTATTCTCTGTCCCCAAAGGTTACATTTGAGTAATTTAAAAATCCAGTAGTAAGAAATCATCAAAGTTTCCCATTTTTATTTAACACAAAGATTTTTCTCTACCCCAGCTTGAGACCCTTGAGACCTGGATGGTTTTGTGTGTTGGACAGTGTGGGAGGGAATGTGAAGGTCAGCTTCTGTTCGCCACCCTACCTGTACCCACTTCTCTCCCTTCTCTTGTGGAAGGACTGGTTTCTCATACCACAGCCACCCCAACAGAATCTTCTCCCCTAGCTTCTTTGACCGCCATCATGCAGCATGTTCTGACGGGAAGACCCAGCACTTCCCCGGGCACAAGTGGTGACAGGACATGTGCTGTTTTAGTCTCAGCCTTTGGAACCTCAGCCCAAACTGTGACTGGAAGTGTCCTATCTTACACTGTGTCACACTTGTTTCTACAACCACTCACCTCCAAGCCACTCCCCACGTTCCCTGAGGTCTTTAAGTGCTCGATCAGTCTTCTACGTCTTGATGCCTCATCCAGTGGAGAGATTCAATTTTTGTGAATTTATTTATACATGCCTGTGGAGCAAGGATGGAAGTAGTGAAAAGGTAACTATTTGCCCTAGCTGGTTTGGCCCAGTGTATAGAGCGTCAGCCTGTAGACTGAAGGGTCCCAGGTTCAATTCCTGTCAAGGGCACATGCTCAGGTTGCGGGCTGGATCCCCAGTTGGGAGCATGCAATAGGCAGCCAATCAATGATTCTCTCTCATTACTGATGTTTCGATCTCTCTCTCCCTCTCCCTTCCTCTCTGAAATCAATTAAAAAATACTTTTTAAAAAGAAAAGATAACTATTTAAACAATGCCTGCAGTTCCATGGCCATTTCTCTCAGTGAATTCATAAGCTGGAGTGGGATCTGCTATTTCCTAGGACATATTCTGTTCCTGCCACTTTCTCATACTATGAGCATCTCACCTTTTTGAGCATGGAGTCTATTATTTAAAGAGGTATGTTTTTCATGCAATAGCCCCTAAAATGCCAGCCAACTATTGGCTGTAGTTCTTGAAGAAAAACAGATATTTTCTAAAGATGGAGGGAAAACTGAAAAATTATGTGTTAAAAAGGAGAGAGAACAGGAGTTGGGGGATTCTCAGACTCTTTATTCGATGAGGAGGAAAGGGAAATGAACCACATATAGAAAAGTGGTCTACCCTTAGCCACACAATAATTATAGGGAATGTTTACAGTTTCCTGTTTGTGGCCTGGCCTACTGAGCCATTTTGTCTTGTAAGCTACTTAACCCTACTTGGGCCTTAGTTTTATTTTGTTTGTTTTGTAACCTTTAACCTTTTGTTAAAGAGGTCTTCTATTCCCTAGCTAACTCACTGAATGGTGGTGAGGATCAAATAATGAAAATAGGATAATTCATGTGAAAAATCCCTACTCAGACCTCTTTTCTCCAACTTTCCAGGCTACTCACACTGCCAACTCACTATGGCCTATCATTATGCTTATTTTCTATATCCCAGACATTAACATTTACTTGTCTGAGATTCCTTACCGTCAGTTTCATGGTGCATGTCAAAAGAGAACCAAGTAATATAAAAAAGAAAGCAAACCCTTGGCTGATGGGCAAAGGTAAATAAGTCTCACTGTCCTTCTAGTTCACATCATGAGTTTCCTTCTACAATTTTTTCTGGTCCAGAAGAGTAGTATCTAATGATGGGAATATAATATCAAGTAGGAGGTAGTGGCAAAAAAAAAATCAATGGAAGAACTATTGGAGGATAGAGAGAATTTCTGGAGAATTTCCTAAGATGGCACCGTCATCCATCACTGATTGAACGAACCCCTAGCTAGCATCCTAAGGTGATACAAGAAGGGTTCAGAGCTAGAAACCCAACTGATCGATCCTAATAGTCAAGTTCAGAAGATCAGATAAGTTTTGTTCAACTTCTAGCAAGTTTATATACTAGCATGAGAGTTTCTAAAACTATGGCCATCTCTAGAGACAAATATAGCCCAAATCAGAAGAATAAAAGTAAGTAACAAATTCTGAAATTAGAAATATGGATCTGAAATTTTCACTTGAAAGGCCAAACTGCAGCCAGGTTGGAAAAATTAGTGCATAATATACGGTGTCCTCCCAAAAATGTATACACACACTTTTTAAAAAATATATATTTTATTGATTTTTTACAGAGATAAAGGAAGAGAGATAGAGAGCTAGAAACATCAATCAGCTGCCTCTTGCACATCTCCTACTGGGGATGTGCCCGCAACCCAGGTACATGCCCTTGACTGGAATCGAACCTGGAACCCTTCAGTCCACAGGCTGACACTCTATCCACTGAGCCAAACCAGTTTCGACGACACACACTTTGAATAATTATAAAGGCAGTGCTTATCAAAATACATTTCATTTTCAAAACTGAGCTATCAGCTGTTAAATGTGTATATATTTGGGGGGAAGGGATACCCTGTATTGATGTCAGCAAAGACTAATTAATGAAAATGACTAAAATGTGGGTCTACTTAACCTTTGTACACTGGCTGGTTATTCCTTGCTTACCTTACAGATCCATTCTGAATGGGAAGGACTGGCAGGAAATCAGAGAGAGCTGGAGGAGGGAGAAATTGGGGGATACATTCCACTTTCCTTCCTACCCAACTCCCTCTTCTTCTCTAGTTTGACTGCATTACTCTGTATAAGGCCACCACTCCTGTTGAGTGGTCTTTGTGCCATGGCTACAGCTCTCATCAGCTTCCAGTAAAGTAACTTCCTCTACTTGCCCCTCAGGCCTCAGGGTTGTAACAGCTAGTCCCAGGGTAGTCACCATTCCTTGTGGGTTCTCTTGACCATACTATATTAGTCTGCTTGGGCTGCCATAATAATATTCCACAAACTGAGTGGCTTAAACAACAGAAATTTATTTTCTCACAATTCTGGAGGCTGGAAGTCCAAGACCAAGATCCAGTAGGGTTTGGTTTCTGGTGAGGGCTCTCCCCTTGAGCTTCAGAGGGCCACCATCTTGATGTATGCTCATATGACCTCTTCTTTTGCTTGGGTGGGGGGGCAAGGGGAATGAAAGAGTTCTCTAGTGTCTCTAATAAGGACACTAACCCTATAGGATCAAGGCCCCACCCTTATGGTCTCATTTAACCTTAATTACCTCCTTATAGCCTCTTGTATATACACTCACACTGGAGATTAGAGTTTCAACATATGGACTGAGCGGGTGAGGGGAGGGAGGGAGCGTGAGGCACAAACATTCCATCCATAACACATGCCCATGCTTCTGTAAATAATCTCTCCATTAAACGTCCTTTAATTCACACCTTTGAATGTGTTATCTACTTCTTGCCAGGACATTGACTGATACATGTACAAATGATCATATGGTCAATTGAGGCAACCTCTGGATTATACAAGTTAGAGCAAAGAAAAAGAACCCTTCATCTGAAATTTTCATATAATTAAAGTACATTAATTTTTATTTCTTCTCAGTGTAGACAGTGCAAAAATCAATTCCTTTCAGAACAGTTGCTTCATTTTTCCCAGCTTTTTTATACAGTCTCTTTAAAATATCTTAATTATAATATTAAATTTTTAACTACCCTCCAACAGATTTATTTTCACCTCTTGAGGGAATTTTTAAAGATTTCATTTTGATAAAATGCCAAAAGAGAACATTACATTAAAAATTTTAGCTAAAATGTATATGATGATATCTGGCTTTCTAGTTTCCAAAAACACACCAAAGAAGGGACATTGGAGTTGCTGAAGAAACTAAATAAAAACCTTAGGACCTAAAAAAAAAAATCATTATAATAAAAGACTGAAGACCATTAGACAATAAATTTAATGTTGAGGAAAAGCAGCTATAATTCAACTCTACTTAATAATATGTTTTTACTTTTATAAAGCTGTTTGAGGTTAGAAAAATATTTTAACAAAAACAAAATTCATAGAAAAAGAGATCAAACTTGTAGTTTTCAGAGTCAGAGGATGGGGAGAAGTGGAATTGGAGGAAGGTGGTTGAAAAGCACAAACTTCCAGTTATAAGATAAATAACCATGTAATGTACAGTATGATGACTATCGCTAACACTGCTGTAGGATATATAGGAAAGTCAAGAGAGTAAATTCTAACAGCTTTCATGACAAGGAGAAAATGTTTCTATTTTTCTTTTTCTTTTCATTTTTCTTTTTATTATATGAGTATGACTGTTAGCTGGACCTATTCTGGTAATCATGTCACAATATCCTATATAATAAAGAGCTAATATGCTGATTAGACTGAACAGCAGAATGACCTTCAGGATGAACCTGCGGCTGCAAGGGGCCAAGGCAGCCTCTGCAGTGAGGGACGAGCCCCTTGCACAGATTTTGTGCATCAGGCCTCTAGTATGTAAATAAAATCAGCATGCTGTATGCCTTAAATTTAAACAGTGATATATGTCAATTATTTCTCAATAAAACTGGGGGGGGGGGGTTTTATATATATGGAAGCTTTCTAATTGCTTCTCAAGTGCAATTCTCCTCTTTTTCCTTGGAAACAGGACTAGAAATCTGGATTTCTAGTGTAGTCACTAAGCGAGCAGGTTGCATTTCCCAGCCTCCTTTGCAGTCAGGTATAAACATGTAACTTAGTTCTGGTAAATAAGTTGTAAGGTAAGTGTGGAACTATAGAAAGTCTCCTTAGATGAGGCAGGAGTGTCCTTTCCTTTCTGTTCGCTGGAATGCAGGCAGGATTCCTGGCCCTTGGACCAGCTGTCTTAGACACTGCACAGCATGCTGGGATGGCAGAGCAGCCACATAGAAGCAGCCTGGGTCATTGATGACCTAGAGTTCTCATACCAGCCCTGGGCCACCTAACTCCAGGCTCTGTTCATGTGAGGGAAAAATACATTTCTATCCTGCTTAAATCACTGTCCATTGTAATTTTTAAGTTATATGAAGCTAATCGTAATCCTAAATTAATTATTATTAATTGCAAACTAAATTATAAATTATATGAGGGCAGACCATGTCTTTCTTTGCTTTCAGGTCTTCACAGAGCCTGGCACACAAAAAAACATTTTTTGAATGAATGAATGAATGAATGAATGAGTCATGATTTAATAATCCTGTATAATAAAATAAATGGATGCACTTCAAAATGGAGCGGGAGCTGCCATCCCAGGTCTTGTATGTCTTATGCCTCAAAACTATGGAATATTAAAACAGGGTAAAATAACCTATCGACAAGGCCTAAAGCACATCTATGTCCAAAGAACTCATTGCAAAGACAATCGAAAAAATATATTATTACTACCAGACTACCAGGTAATAAACTGAAAATTTTAAAAATATTGTTCAGAATTAGCATCACTCTTAATTTACCTCCATTAATAGAAACATCTTTCTTCTATTTATGTAATTGTTCCCTTCCCTTTCTCATAAATTCCCTTTGCCTTTGTCTCCTAATCAGAACGTTATTTAGGCTTTTGCCTTGATCATTGCTTCCTAAATAGCTATTCTTTTTTATCTCAAATAAATTCTTATTGCCTCTTACTTTGAATAGCTTTTCACTTTTAGGTTAACAAGCCTCTTTAAAAAAAAAAAAAAAAGCATTATCAATTGCGTAATGTTTCCCTAAAAGAAGAAGCATAGCATTGTGGGTAAATGTCTGGGCTCTGGAATCACTGTGCCCAGGTCCAGTCCCTGCTCTGAGACTTACCAGCTGTGGATTAGGAAAGTTCACTTGTCTCTGTAATAAGTAAAATAGAGAAAATATTAACACCTGCCTTATAGAGCTTTTATGAGAAATATGTTAATACATCTTAAAAGCTTAAAATAGTCATTAGCAAGCACGCAACAAGTAATAACTAATAGTAAATACCTATATAGGTGATCCTCCTTATTCCTGGATTCCATATTTCCAATGTCACCTGCTCATTAAAATTCATGTGTAACCCTAATATCAGTACCTACAGGCTTCTACAGTTACTCGCAGACAAGCAGAGTGGTGCAAAGGGTCTTCAAACAGAAACACCTAATGCAAGGTTATGTTTTAATCAGTTGATGAAAATGTTGTGACCAGAGGCTCATAAGAACCTAACTCTATATTTTCAGTATTCACTAATTTCGGTGTTTGTGGCAACTTTATAAAACATAAACAATGAGAATTGACACTGAGTGTATGTGTGTGTGTGTGTGTGTGCTTGCGTGTACATGTACATAAAACAGTAAGAATTTTTTTTAGAATACATTTATGGCTGCCTTCAATTTATGTATTTTATGCCATGAGTTTTAAGAAGAGGATGGTATAATCCTTTCTATGCTGAGAAAATTTTCTAGATATTCTAGATCAATGGTTCTCAACCTTCCTAATACCGCAACCCTTTAATACAGTTCCTCATGTTGTGGTGACCCCCAACCATAACATTATTTTCGTTGCTACTTCATAACTGTAATCTTGCTATTGTTACGAATCGTAATGTAAATATCTGATATGCAGGATGTATTTTCATTGTTACAAGTTGAACATAATTAAAGCATAGTGATTAATCACAAAAACAATATGTAATTATATATGTGTTTTCTGATCGTCTTAGGCAACCCCTGTGAAAGAGTCATTCTACCCCCAAAGGGTTCATGACCCACAGGTTGAGAACCACTGTTCTAAATGGTCATAGAGGACTAATACACAGGAGATGAAATTGCAAAAGCCGAAGTGGATTTCTAGTGAAAATAAAGATCAACAGGTAATTGATCCAGAGGAATGGCTGGTGGCCTGAAGTGATAACCAGGAATTTCTGGATAAAAGCAACGTAGGTGTGTGTGTGTGTGTGTGTGTGTGTTGTTTTAAACTTCTATCAAGTTACTCAACTAACATAAGATTCCTGTGAAGAACATTAATGACACAGTGTCTGTATCTAACACTGTAGTAAATTAGTCAAGTGCCGGAATTGGCAGTGTGGACTGAAGGCAGGATGAGTGGAGGTGATCCCTGGGAAGAGAAGGCAGAGCAGGACTGTGAACTCAGACTTGCTGTTATAATTATAAGTCAAATAAACTCTTAACCAATTCAGGAGCTTATTCCTCAAAAATGAAGAATGGCTGTTGTTGCTCACCATCATTAGCTTTGGAATCAGCAGACCCAGTTTTGAACCCCAGCTCCACAATTTCCTAACTTAGGAGTCTCAGGCAAGCCACTCAATCTTAGTTTCCTGATCAGCAAAACGAGGAACTAATACCTACCTCAAAATATTGTCTATGTATGTATTAATCCTCACCAGAGGATATTTTTCCGTTGATATTTTTTTTTTGAGAGAGAGAGAGAGAGAGTGGAAGGGAGGGGAGAGAGAGACATTGATGTGAGAGAGACGCAGCGATTGGTTGTGTCCTGCATGTGCCCCAACCGGGGCCTGCAACGGAGGTATGTGTTCTTTGACTGGAATCAAACCCGGGCTAATGCTCTATTCACTGAGCCAAACCAGGTAGGGCTCAAAATATTGTCTAGGTACTTAAAGGATGTAATCTGTGTAGAGCAAATAAGCCCACAGTACATCCTCAGTAAAGTAACAGCATATATATATATATACTCCCTGGCTTCATCTTTTGCTTCAGTAAAAGAGAAACTCTTAGCTAACATGTAAATCAAGATATGGTTATTTCAGCAAATATTTTAATATATGTTGAAAATAACTAAGTTTTTGGTGAATTTCATTTCAATTACAAAAATCAGAGTAATATTCAATCCCTGGGCCTGAATATTACAATCATAGGAATGTGGTGAGGAAAATGAAAATAACTCATTTTAAAAGTTTCTAATTATAGGCATTTGGAAACCAGCTCAGAACACCTTCTTCTCGAGAACTTTGGCTGAGGACAGCATAATTTTTTCACTGAGGCCAACGGTGATAGTTTGAGTTTAGAAATCTAAAGCAGAATGGATTGACACACTCATTGATTCATTCATCCCTCCAGTTATCACTTATTGAGCATTTACCATGAACCAGATCCTGTCCTCTGTGCTGGGGATTTAGCTATGAATAACACAGACCTGAGCCCTGCCTGTGGTCTTGAGGGAGGGGGAGGAAGAGAAAAGCATAAAACAATTACACAAACAACTGTACAATTATGACGGTAATACACCCCAAGAAGTGTTGTTCACACCCGGACACATGTGCTCCACTCTCAGCATTGTTGCAAAGAAAGTAGTCCAGGAACTAACAGGTAATTCCATCATAATAAGGAAGGAAATACTTATCCTCTGCAACACTTGCACAAATTCTGTCTCCTCTGTCACTTGCCTCACTCCTTGGAGAGACAAACCTCACAACCCTTAGCCTGAGGCCACCTCAGTCCCTTTGCTCTACTTGGTCTCCATTTCCCACCTCCTGGGTTCTTCCCCACCCCCACTTTCACCCACAGGATCCCAAAATTCTCCTTGAAGGTGGGAGAGTAAAGTGAAAAAAGTAGCACACTCTTTAGCAGTTGAGAAGGGAAAGGCCAGAATAATTCTATGATACAATTTTTTATTTCTGTACAGAAGGAAAGATTTAATGGAAGTGTTCAATCGGAAGACTTAACCAGTCTGGCGAAATGGAAAAAGATCCCTGTGAAAGTAACATTTAAGTTGCGACTGGAAAGAGAAGGGGTTAGCCGAGGGAGGCAAGAAAACCAGACACTGTGAATGACAGAGAAAGGAGTGTGGTGTTGGGGGAACAAAGAGAAAGCCAACGTGGTCAGCACAGAGAAAGGAGAGAGATTTGGGAGATGAGATTTGGGGATAGGCAGGGAGCAGCCAGGTCATACAGGATTTTTATCCACCAAACAACAGGAGGCCACTCAAGAGCATTTATTTTGTATTTATGAATGTAAATACTCTTTATATTTTTCCAGATCAAATGTTATTAGTATTTTTGGTAAGGCTATTTTTTTAAATCCTCACCCAAGGATATTTTTGTCCATTGATTTGTAGAGAGAGTGGAAAGGAGGGAGCGGGAGAGGGAGACAAATCAATGCAAGAGAGACACATCCATTGGTTGCCTCCTTCACACACCCTGACCCCAGGAGTTGAAGAGAAACATTTCGGTGTGCAGGCTGAGGCTCCACCACTGAGCCACACCAGCCAGGGTGGTAATACTATTTTTTTAAAGCCAAGATCTATGATTTTGTAATCTGAACCTCTCTTATCCACTGACATAACATTTGCCATTTTTTTTAAATTTAAGAATGAGAATGATCTGTATCCATTCATTTTTTAAAGTTCACTTTTCTTTAAGGGAAAAAGCCACATAGGAAAAATGAACATATCATACACCAATGCACAAACTTATCCCAGCTAAGAGTGTTCCAGGAAATATAGCGTAATTATAGCTCAAAATATAACTCTCTTTGACTATATTGTGAAACTCAAATTGGACTTGTGACACAGGTTAGTTTTTAAACATTCAAATACACACATTTTTATCTTCCTCTATGCTTATAGCAAAGTTTCTTGTAATTCTCGTAAAAAATCTTGTAACAAAGATTCCTTTTCTCTGTGTTCACAGTGAATGGCTGTGTTCAAAAAAAACTCTCATACCATTCTTTTCCTAAACACCTGGTTGTTCCGTTTTAACAAGGTGACTGGTTTCCACCATAACTCAGCTATTTTTCCACTTGGCTGGATCCCCCAGGACCTTAAAGTAAAAATCTATGTAACATTAGCTTTCCTACTAAACTCCATGTGGGGCTTTCCCCCCACACCATGCCACTAATTCCTGAGTAATTCTGTAGATAATGCAAACGGGGATTCCCTCCTCTGCTCTTTTACATTGCTATCAGGTAGTCCAAGAGGCAATATTATTCAGATCTTTTTGGTCCCATGTTCTATCTCAACCTGCATTTCTCTGATGTCTGAGCACAAGTAGAACTTTTGCGTCTGCTACTAGTTCCTTCCCTGGTTTATTGTGTATGTGAGGTAACCATAAAGCGAAAGGCTTTTCCAAGTTCCTTTGTATGTAAGATTAGAATAATGGTTGCCATTTACCTTTCAGACCAGTCCTGTCTGAACATAACTAACAAGGACCTCGCTCCACATTTGCAGCCACCCACCTCCCCTCCAAAGGCTGCAGAAATGCAGGGGAAGAGTGATCTCCATGGCGAACCACTGGGTTTCCTATTTTATGGGCAGCAGTAAAGAGTTCACTTCGTCCTCAATGAAATCATTCCTACTCTGAGAGCAGATGGATCATAAACACCAGGTAAATAATTAATGGCTTCAGCCATTCTTAATTAAACGGAGAACTTAGAAGCTAACCACAAAGTCTTCTCCCTCCCTGGCCACAGAGGGAACAGTAGTATATACTTTCAGGTTTGAAAGTGAAGCATTGTCCTTGGTCCCAGGTAAAACGACCCTTGTCCTGGGCCCCATGTCGTTGAGCGCCCACTCTGACCCCCTCCAGCCCTCCTCTTTCTGCGTTGCAAGCCGAGGGGATGAGCCCTCTCAGAGCCGGAGCCTTCCCTTCTGGACCCCTTTCTAATTCCAGGACCACAGGACTCCTTGCTCAGCAATCCTCAACCGGCTTCCTAAACGTGAGCAAGGGACAGCTGTCTGCAAGGGCGTGTGGATGGAGCCTGGATAGGTGGGTCGGCGTGTTCACATATGCGCATGAAGCCCCTTGCACTATGAGGCAGAACCATTGAAGGGAGAGAGAACCGCTCCCTTCGCATCTCCAAGCTCTGGGAGAAAAGGCCAGGTTAAAAGAAAGAGCGTCTCCTACTACTTACCCGTTTGTAAACTTGATGTATAACGTAACTATGTAGCTGTATGATGTGGGGGCCTCTCTATACATTCTTGCCCCAAACCTCACACATGTGAGGGATGGGCCTTAGAAGAACGTGTACAGTTCAGAGAAACCATTGACTAACGACAAATTGGGAAACTTTACATTCTTTTCTAAACATAAATCACGAGGCTTATCATACAAAAGATGTGAGGGAGGGAAGGGGAGTAAAGCTCCACCACTCAGATCAAACAGTAGCTTCAATCTCTTAAGTTGTGCTCTTTGTTCCTAAAGCATGGGGAGCCAGCTAGGACATTCTTCTCCGCCGCAAGCATTCCATCTGCACGGCACTGGCTCCCAGGCCGCCAGCTGCTCCTCACTCCCCTGTTGTAAGAATGCAGCTGAGGTTGAAAACTTGTCACCAAGTTGGAACCAATACCCACCTGTCCCTCTTGTCAGTCCTTTCTGTGAAGTCTCCCTGGGATTTAAAATCTAAAGCCATAAAAATGGGATTTGCCTTGACTCTTTCTACCACAGCTATACACCATGCGTGCATCATATGACGGCGTCCCTTTAAAATTGGGATATTTAAATAAAATAACAGCTGTGCAGCACTATGAACAGCCATTGCCCATATTCTTAGGAATTGTTTCCTTATGCAATTCATTGGGTGTAGATTTTATCTTTCAAGTACTTCTCTGCCCACAAAAGAAAAAATAATGATAAGAAGAATGAGATATTCCCAGATATAATTTATACAAACAGCATATCAGTAAATTAAGTCCACTTCTCATAAATAAAAAGTATGTATCATTATACAAAAGAAAAAAATTATGTATTATTACATATGTCATAGGCTTTTTTACTTTTATTGTAGGAGAAATATTTTTGTATAATATGCTTATTAACATACCATTACTTTAATACCAAATCTATTTTGAAAATATATAAATCCCAAGTGGCTTTTGTTTCAATTTTTTAATTGTATTTAAAAACATGTCTCTCTTTTCATCAGATCATTAATAAGAAGTGGTTGTGACATCTAAAAAGCAAATTTTAAACTCATTGCAAGAAAAGTACTTCATAAAGATATTGTACATAATCTCAAATCTTGTGTCTAAAATTGAAGAGTGGGTTTACCTAAACTCATCAGGTAAAACTCCTTTGTGGTCTGAAGAATGTCACTGAGAAGTGAAGAACCAATCCGGTTCCAGCTGCAGATCAACATGCAATGCCACTGCGCAGAGCCCGACAGGCAAAGTGAGGTTTCCATTGGATCACGGTTGGGGCTGGGCATGGTGAGCCACATTTTGGAGGACTTGACTTGTTCCACGGCTGTCCCTCTTTCCAACAAATGCTGCTGCTGCTGTTTAAAGCAGCTTTGCAAAAAGTTACATGTTCAAACCCTTTCAACGGAGAATTCGAGAAGAGAAAGTTGACTTCTATACTTCCCAGCATCACGTGGTTCTTATTTAGAAACCAAAAGGGGTCATCAAATTAGGGATTGTGGATGCCAGCTTTGTTAGTTTTGAGATCAGACATAACTGGATTCCCCCAAAGGATGTCCTTTTCACGTCTCTTAACATTGCCCAAGCCCAAGCTACATATAGTAGGAATCATCTACCGGGCCATTGGAATAATGAAAATACACACACACACACACACACACACACACAAATAAGAGCTAATAGGTAGACTAACACAAGATATGTCACACATACTAACACAGAACCAATATGACACAGAGTTGCAGGGAACAGATACTTGACAGAACAAGTTCTGCTGTCTTTCAGAGTAAAATCATTAAAGATAGCATCCAGTCCACAGATTTTGATTGAGGGCCACAGAATGACTACATAGTTACATTTATCCAATTTGGATAGACAATGATCTTTGAAGATCTTTCTAGTTTTTAAGAAAGAAAACATATATTTCTATATTTAAGGGGTGAACGGTGGGTATATGCCTTGGAAAAAAACATACTGCAGACTTACCCTTTTGTACGTATACTTTTTGTTCTGCTGACACTGAGATCAGAAAGTAATAAAGGAAAGCAATTACATTCATTGAGTCCACGTAGTTTAGCTCTTTCTGCAACAGTTTATCCATGAGAAAATGAGAAATTGGCTCATTTTCAGTTCTCAACACTTTAATCATAGAAAGTGGTGCAAATGTCACGGGCTGTGAGTTTTCTAACTCACCAATGTGTTTTCCCTTGTGCATTCCACTGTTTCCTTTGGAGAGGAACTGGCAACTGCAAGCCAGCAGCTGGGGGTCAGTCCCTTTCAGTTATTCCCCTCTCACACCCCTCAGCTCCTTTTACTTTTCAGTCTTATCACCTTTAACTCCACCACTGTCTCCACCTGGAATGTCATGAACTTCTAACATGTGCCAGAAGCCAGGAAGAACTTGGTAGTAGAGCTTAGGCTTAACAAAACCTAAACTTGTTATATCACTTCCTGAATCAGAATAAGTAACTCCACCTGGCAAGGAACCACACTGACTTTTAAATTATGCACTGTGCCCAGGCACAATGTGAGCACTCAGTGCCACACACACGTTCAATAGTAATAACTGAAACATTTGCTCACCGTAACCTCTGTGTTCAAATAATACTACGGACTACTAAAATTTTATTACACGTGGACTTTTCTACCACCTCTACTGCACAGAAAGCTCATTCACACTTAAATCTTAGGAACACTGGAATGTCTTTATTTATAAGATTATTTTCTAGTTTAGATGGCACATTCAATTATTTTTAAGTGCGATTTTAATTATCGCACTTTCGATAATTTTTAATAAATAAACTGTATCCTTCCTATCAAAGTCTTCATTGTAAATCTATTTTTATATGCAGCAAGACTATTTTATTAACATTGACCATGCCAGGTGTGTGTGTTTGTGTAAATTGATATGGATATAGTTGTAGCTGCAGATAGCTGCCATTCATTAAATGCTTAATATATGCCAGGCAATGTGCTAACCACTTTGCTCATTCATTTAACAAATATTTGTTGAACATGTCTGATGAGGCAGGAACTAGGGGAGGCAGGAACTAAAAAGACAAACATGGCCCTAGTCTTCATGAAGCTTATAGTCTAGTAGAGAAGACAAACATTTAATGAAAGCTTTAAAGCAAGGCATTTAACCAGAGGATCTGCCTCTATGACCAGCAGCATTGAAGCTGAGACCTGAAGCCAGCCTGGAGATAACAATGACCTGAACTAAGGTGCACAAGTGGAGAGGAGCTAAGGGAATGCACTCAAGACATTGATGAGGTAATGCCCTCAGGACTTGGGGATAGATTGAACTGAGAGGGGGAGAGGAGGAAAGATATGTAGGAGAGAGAGGAATCAAGGTCTCAACAATTGTCTTATAGGTATAACTGTATAGTAGAAAGCCAAACCAGATTATTCCACTCAGAACACATGTTTTGTCTCAATTACCTTAGTTCTCTGTTTGTGTATGGGGGGGGGGGGTTAATCCTCACCCCTCACACGAGGATATTTCTCCATTGATTTTTAGAGAGAGTGGAAGAGAGAGGGGAAGACAGAGAGAAATGTCAGTGAATGTCCGGGAGGAGCCTACAACTGAGGTACGTGCCCTTGACTAGAATAGAACCTAGGACGCTTTGGTCCACAGGCCCACCTCTATCCATTGAGCCAAACCAGCTGGGGCTTAGTTCTTTGTTTGGATGACAGACACTCCTATGCCCCCTACAGTGAGGAAGACACAATACACTTTTCAGTTAACAGGCATGCTCTCTCTTCATTTCAAACATGGAAAATCATACTTTATAAAAAAGGATTATTTATATTTTCCTCAGCCTCATCTGAACCCTTTGTGAGGACATGAATACAAATTAAGACCCATCCTCCAAATGAGTATGTTTTCCTAACATTTTTCATCATCATTAAAATTGTCTTATTTGTTGCTATTTTACTCTGGTGTTTTACTTTTTGATTGTATAGAACTTGTGCATTAAATATAATCATATTCTGTTTGAAAAAAATAAAAATAAAATTGTCTTGTTTTACTTCTCAGGCATTCTAGGTTCTAATGTTAGTTTGAATAATTATCAGAAATCATAGAAATATGCCACTTTGAAAGTCCAATGAGCAGACTCTTAAAAATTATTTAGTGCCGCCATGGTCATGCTCATGGCACCATAAAGGCTAAAGTGTATGAGAAGCCAACAGAGCCTATATAAATATCCAGCATAAATCTAACCCCAATATCTTCTTGTCAGCTTCTAAACCTTGAAAATTAGCTCTGCGAGACCAGTAAGAGATTAGGCTGAAGGGAAAAATTGGCAGTGACCCCACAAAGCACACTTTTTTTTCTATATTGATTAAGGTATTACATATGTGTCCTTATCCCCCCCCACTGCTCCCCAACCCCCACTCATGCCCTCACCCCCCTAGTGTCCATTGGTTAGGCTTATATGCATGCATACAAATCCTTTGGTTGATCTCTCTCCCTTACCACCACCCTCCCCTGCTTTCCCTCTGAGGTTTGATGATCTGATTGATACTTCTCTGTCTTTGGATCTGTTTCTGTTCGTCAATTTATGTTGTTCATTATATTTCACAAATGAGTGAGAGCATCTCATATGTATCTTTCTTTGACTGGCTTATTTTGCTTAGTGTAATACTCTCCAGTTCCATCCATGCTGTTGCAAATGGTAAGAATTCCTTTTTTACAGCAGCATAGTATTCCATTGTGTAGGTATACCATAGTTTTGAATTGTGCTTATGGACATAGAGGTGCATATATCCTTTTTGATTGGTGTTTCTAGTTTCTTGGGATATATTCCTAGAAGTGGGATCACTGGGTCAAATGGGAGTTCCATTTTTAGTTTTTTGAGGAAGCTCTCCACTGCTCTCCACAGTGGCTGCACCAGTCTGAATTCCCACCAGCAGTGCAGAAGGGTTCCTTTTTCTCCACATCCTCTCCAACACTTGTTGTTTGTTGATTTGTTGATGATAGCCATTCTGACAGGTGTGAGATGATAACGCATTGTCGTTTTGATTTGCATCTCTCGTATAATTAGTGACTTTGAGCAGGTTTTCATATGTCTTTAGGCCTTCTGTATGTCCTCTTTCGAAAAGTGTCTATCTAGGTCCGTTGCCCATTTTTTTATTGGATTGTTTATCTTCCTTTTGTTAAGTTTCATGAGTTTCC